>NW_027286404.1:375000-794488 GCF_022747635.1 Hetaerina americana
ACTACTTCATCTATTTTCATTCCAAGTTTTCATTACCTTTTCTACGCACACCGTCATTCCATCTAGTCATCTAGTCCTTCCCATGCCTCGCTTACCATTACCTCCGCATTTACAGGTATCTCGAAAAGATTCCCTGAACAGATGGACATCCCCGTTTTACTCCCCTGCCAAGCATTACTAATCCCGACTCTTCATTCGGTGCTGCATAAAACCTTTCCGGATCCCGATTAAGTCGTCTACCCCTCCAGTTAACTCCTCTCTTATGCAAAATGTTGAACAATTGTGCCCAGTGCACTCTGTCGAATGTCTTCTCACAATCTGCGTGGCATATAAATACATCCCGATCGTACTCTTAAATGTTCCTTTGTATTAGTGACCTCATTATTACCATGGCATCACGGATACCCCTTCTAAACCCAGACATCTTCGCCAAAGTACAATTTCTCTCATCGCCGCCTTCTTGTTGAAGATCTTGAGTGATACCTTCGCCGTATGTGGAATCAAAATTAGGATTCTTTAGTTCCCATATACTATTGCTTTTCCCTTATTGTGGAGTGGTATCAATGCCAACATATCAAGTCTCCCGGACAAACCCCTTCCTCTAATTTTACGAATGGGTCCATATTAATTCTTCCTTTATCATTTTCCGAAATATTTGTGTAGTTCCGCAGGGGTATTAATTATTCCCATAACATTTTTCGATTCCATTTCCTTAACTGCATTTACTATTTTGCGGTCAAACTTCCTGGTCCTAAGCTATCTCTTTCTATATTCTAACCCAATGGCCTACTATATCTACCATACAGTTCCAACTGCATGCTCTATCCATATTATCAGGAGCTCTTCTTTAATAGATATTTTGCCCGTTGCATCTCTGTTAGTGTGAACTAAATTTCCTTGAAAGAGGTTGTGCTTTTTTCTCCTGGTCTTTCATCCTGCAACATCCTTCACCTTTTCGTAATACTCACCCATTTCGCCCTGTCTCGGTAAAATTCACATGTTCCTTTCACTATTTCGCCCTCTCAGCATCTCGCTTTCGTTTGACGTTTATCCCTTAGTACTGACCATTCCCTCATTCTCTGTCCGCGTTCATCTATTTCCTTCAATCAATTCAATCCTATCTTCCGTATTCCATGACTTCCTAAACTCTTTTCTAAAAGCTGCGAACGAAAAAATAGGACCTACCAGTCCTATTTCAACCTACTGATTTGTTCGTCGCTTTCATATGCCCTTGCTTAAGATATTCCAAACTTTCCTCTACAGTACCCGTCCCCTTAATTTCCCTCAGAAGTTTATCAGCTGCCTCCTGTTACTCCTTCCTATTTAAACCAATCAATTCATTCACCTTCTCTTTCATATTCTCTTAAACGTAACATCACATCTCGTGAGCACTAAATTGTTATCCGAATCCCCGGGAAATTGTTTGAGTCGACGATGCTACATGCATTCCTAAACATATTCCCAGCAATAAAATCATTTAAATTAAATTTACAGGTATCTCCAAGAATTTTCCAAGTATAATTACGTTTATTGTGGTGTGTAAACCAGTTAGTTATAATGAAGTTACGTCTCCTACAAAACCCTACGGTAGACTACATACACGGCCATCCCTCTCTCCTATGGCGTGCGCCCCCGTACCGCACTGTCGTCTCCCCCTTCGCTTAACATTGCATTCCAATCACACATCAATACACGTAAATCGTTTCCTTCCACGTACATTTACAATCATTTCGTCTACCTGATTATGACCACTTCTTAATTCTTACTCCCGAAGACGGCCTGTCGGCCTGGACTGCCTTTAGATCGACCAGGTTTACTCTTATTTCTACAAATGCTATTGTGTCATTCACCTTTTTCAAGTTCACTACCCTTCTCCGTATATACCTATACACTACTAAGGCTGCCCCACGTTGACTCTCCGTCTCTCAGCTTTATTACTTCGTGACTATTGTCTCAATAATATCTAGTGTCTCTCAATCTCTCCTCACACGGACCTCGTGCGTCTGAATTTGCTCTCTCCGCCTCTCGTTCGATACCTTTCTGTCCTCACCATCGTCCCGAAATCCCAAGTTCCTATTTTCATGGAGGCAATCCTCTTTCTTTTCTTCTCTCAGACATTTTCTGATATGGCTTCACATATGAATAAAGCTTACTACCTCTCGTCGCCGGTATTGCAAATCTCCTTGCGAATTCAGATAACATTGAAACCATGGACTATCTTTCATTTCGCATTCCGCAATATTAGTCTCGTCCCTCGCGAATGCTGGCTTTCATAAAACTTAGGCCGCGGTACACCATAAATCCCGTTATCCGCCGGAGTTATTTGAGAAATATCGTCCGACTAGTGTGTCTTCATCTCTCTAATTTTCTAAAATAAAGATTTCAGGAGTTAAAAATACATCTTTTGAAATTTTGTAAGCCATGCCGTAAAGCTCTTAGTGATACTACCGATATGAGAAATTAATGAAATGGAAAATTTTCGTCATATATTATATCAAAAAAGTTAGCAGGTATTTATTTAAATATTAGTTTTAATCATGTAAACATTAGGTGTTATTGTAAACTGTGCCCTTATTGTGCATTTATGTTTGGCGCGGCCATAAACACACAGAAAATGCTATTTCAAGGACTCTGTGGAGTAAGCAGCAAAATAGTCCTATATCAAAAAAGGAATAAATACGTTTAGTTTCGTCAAGTGAAGGCGGATAGTGTATTATTTAGTCGTATTGCATCCATTACGTTAGTGAAAACTAGTGCTGAAATCAGGGTTGTGATAACTGAGGCTGAGACTTGAACCCTGATACCTGCGTGTCCCGGATCACGGATAGGCCCGCGGATAAAATCCGAGTCAAAAACAATGCGTTTCGTTTGTCGTGATATTCTAATAATCCGTTACTTCTGAGGCGTTCTCCTTTTTAAATTTGTATTCGATTTCATTCGGACAATTATTATATTTATTGCCATTTATTGTTATATTAAGTTCGTTGTAAGTAAAGAAACATGAATTGAAACTTAAGTTTTACCATGGTTGTTCATTCATATTCGAAGACTATATTTTAGATTTACTCGAGGTGAAATAAGACAAAATTATCATACATTAAAAACGGAGTAAATATATGCCACGAATTTTGAAAAGAAAGATTCCACCCCTGGTCTAACCCTTGCGAGGGTTTGTTTATTGTATTTCGAAATTTTTCTCAAACCTAGGCACGGCATCCGTACTCTCATGTCACTACCAAGAGTTTTGTATATCAAACATCATCAATTTAGGCCACGATCGTAATCTCGACAATAGAACCCTCAGTGGCCGAAACAATATGGCAACTGGTTGCGTAATCAGTGAAAATATACCCGTTACTAGGAACACGTATTTCTTGGTTGCGCTTGCAAATGAAAAAATGCAAATATTATTTATAAATGAATTTTATCTTAGAATTTACTCTGCTAAATGCTATATGATCTAAAACTATTTATATCGACGAAAGTTTTTATTTACTCGAATTTAAACAAACTTTGAATCATTTTTTAAATCACTAACAGATCTCTTAGCGCCCCCTCCCAGTAATTTTACAAGTACTACTTACTGAGAAATTCAACTTGCTTACTTACGTCTCTTGTAAGTAATTGATGCAATATTTTGTCATTTATGAGTTTTAAATTTTTGAAAATTTTACAGTAAAGGTAAAATATATTTCCTGCTACGAGACCGATTTCCTGACATTTCAAAGGTTTATTAATTGCAATTAAATTAAATAAGCTTTCCAGACACTCGTTAAAAACCTTTCTACGATAAAACACGCGATGTCTTTTCTCACGGAAAAATCTGTAGAAAAAGGAATATTAGTAGACAGTTACATACATATTTATGTCCGAAAATGTTTCACCTGATTTTAGAAGATCTAAGAAGTTGAAATTTGGCGCATTTTTGCAACAAATTCAACAAATACTGCGAAACCCAACGAAGTGCTTCGCAATGACTAACATTCAATAGTGACAGAAAATCCCGTATCAGTTCAACTATCATTCCATTCTTAATAAAATAAGTTTCTTCGAAAGAAGACGGAAGGACCATTGACGAAACTTCGTGTTTTTATGAACGCTATGCGAGAATAAATGCCGATAAAAATTTTATTCATAAAATTAATATTGCTAAAGGCCTCACCTCTATTTATATTATTTCTGTTAGGCGAGTAACCATCGTCGTCGCAAGATGACATATCACTGCTAATAACGCTGAGACTGTTTGTGTACAGCAAAGAACGTTATTGTAAGCAGATTAGCGTTACGAGAGCGGATACGAAGACCTGCAGCCCTAGCACCCATGCTCAGTGAGCGAAGGGGATACCGAATCTAGTGTTGAAACCTGTAATTTCAACACCACCACAACCTCGGTTGCCTCAAGTTGGCTGAATAATTTCATATCACAGGAGAGGTGAAAAGAAGAGTATTATTCACTGCTAGCGGGGAAGGAATTCTACTTTATATTATCTAAATCTAAGCTACTGGCTGAAGTATTAAGCTCTTGAAATGATAATAATGTGCTTGAAACCATACATATACTCATTAGATTCAAGCTGCTGGAAATAGATTTTGACTTTCGAATGAAATGAAATATTCAAGAATCCCACTCAATTTCCTCCAATGGAAACAAAATGCGTATCACGCCCTCTAGTTGATTTTGCGTCAACTGCAAAGACGGAATTATTTATGCATTTTTGTCGCATATTCAGGCATGAGCATGATTTAAGGAATTCGTACGAAAGGAGGTGACTGGATTATTTCTTCAATTACGTGCCCATTTAAAATTTTTACTTTTCCTTCCCTAGAATCCCTGCTGCAAAATTTGTAGCAGACGGATGAAAAAAAAACTCATCGGGCACGAACTGGGATGGAGAATGGAGTGTATAGCGTCGCGCGGAGAATGGACATGGCATATTGGCCATTGCGAAAACGCACCCAGTAAGATCGGCAAGCTTCGAAGCGTAGTCACGACTGGGAGCCCGCAGAATCGAAAAAGTGACATGCATGAAGTGTGCTTCTTTTTATTCAGAAGAATGGAGAGGCAGTCAGCGGAGTAAGGGGCACCACTCCGAAGTGCGACACAAAGAAAAAGGATCGAGTGAGCTATTGGACGAAATGAATTGTCTGGGGAAATAATGGCAGTGATAGAAATATTTGCACCCATGTAGAGACCGGAGTAAAAATACGCCACTGCATATTAAGAAATATGAGAAGGATTTCGAACAATTGAGCTCATCAAGTTGGCGATGGGTTTGGGGAAACGTGGTGGGCTACATTCCCAATCTTCCGAATGGAAACTAAGGTTTGCGATTTCTAGAAAATTTATTCGTACTGAGATACAGAAATACGCCTACGAATATCACGGAAGGACTTCTTTAAAGGCTAAGAGGGCTATTCTTCAAAGGGGGCTCATAAATATTTCATTCGCATCAATTTTAAGTGCAAAAATTAAATTTAATATTTTATGTTAATACGTTATGTATAAATGTTGCAATTTTCATTGATTTTACTTAAGTAATGCCTCTGCGTTAGCCACTGCAAAATATGTTTTAAGTCCGCCTGCGCCCGCTCCTGATGATAATAAAAGTTTTCCAAGGATGTTGGACCCCATGGTTCAAGTACGGAATTAAGCATTAACTCCGCTTCTGCTAATGTTATAGAAGCTCGCGGAAGAACGTTAAGAGGACTATTAGAAACATTGAGAATGTCATGGGGTGCCGCCCCCACGCAGGCAACAGAAATATTGCACATGAGAAATGCTTGTGGATGTTGAGTTTCTCAAAAACTACCCCGAAATCCCGATTATCTCGTGAAAATCAACGTGAAGTATGTTCCTCAGCCTCCCATATTCCAGGGTGACGTTTTTCATTTTCCCTTATGTCCACTCGTGGAAAGTTTTTGTTCAACGGAAGCAGGCATAGGGGAACTGAAAATGTTTCAACTTTCAATGGCAGCCGCTGACGCAATTCTTGAGTCAAATGAAAAAAGCTCCATATAAAATACACATGAAGATAACAATAAAACAAGCAAATTAATTTTTACGCGATAAATCATACGAATGTAAAAATCATGATCGCCCTCTCTTTAGCAGTCCTCGCACCGTGCTACTATCCTAATGTTTGATTACAATTGGTGACAAATGGATTTCCTGCTATACTACCTTGATCAAAAAGTTCCCGGAATAACCACCGTGTGGCGCTCCCATCGTTCCGATTTGAGTTCTGTTTTTTTGTTAAATTGGTACATCTGTTGTTGATATTCCCTTTAAATCTTAGTGTCATAACTTGACATCTGCAAAAGTTACGTAGCCAAGAGTACATCTATCTCTGTGTGTGTTGGCGATTTTTTACAATTGCAGAAATGGATTTAAATTTGCAACAACGAACTTGTATTAAATTTTGCGTAAAAAACGGATTTAGTGGCGCACGGACGTTGGAAATGTTGGAAAAGTGTTTCGGCAACGATTCTCTAAAAAAACGGTCGTTTACCAGTGGCACGAGCGGTTCAGAAGTGGTCGTGAGTCAATCGAAGATGATGAACGCAGTGGCAGACCATCGACATCGAAAGTCGGTGAAAAAATTGATAAAGTAAAAGAAATATTGGTCAATAACCGCAAATTAACCATCAGAGAAATAGCGGAGGACTTGAACATTGCCTATGGATCCGCCCAAGACATTGTGGTTAATGATTTGGGTTTCCGTCGTGTAGCAGCAAAGTTGGTGCCAAAAGACCTCAATTTCATGCAAAAAAGAGACCGTGTTGACGTCGCAAAAGACATGATTTGCGAGGCTGAATCCGATCCCACATTCATCAAAAGGATCATTACTGGAGACGAGACGTGGGTTTATGAGTACGACACGCAATCCAGACATCAGGCAAGTGAATGGCGTTCACCAAATGAGCCGAGACCAAAAAAACCACGTCGTTTTCAGTCAAAAAAGAAGGCAATGCTGACGGTTTTCATGGATTACAACGGTGTAGTGCATCATGAATTTTTGCCAGAAGGCCAGACAGTAAACAAAGAGTATTATTTGGGCGTTATGAGACGTTTGCGTGAAGCAATTCGCCGAAAGAGACCAGAAATGTGGGCAGAAAACTCGTGGATTTTGCACCATGATAACGCACCGTCGCACAGTGCTATCATTATTCGTAATTTTTTGACGAAAAATGCAACAAATACCATCCAACAGCCACCGAATTCACCTGATTTGGCTCCCTGTGACTTCTTTCTGTTCAATCGAGTTAAAAAACCATTACGGGGAACGCGTTTTAGCAGCCGAGAGGAAGTAATGGAAAAATCGCAGGAAGCACTGATGGACATACCGAAAACCGAATATAAAAAATGTTTCGAGGATTGGATCAAGCGCTGGCATAAGTGTGTTGCAGTCGATGGGGATTACTTTGAAGGGGACAATATAGATTTACATGAATAAACTTGTATTTTTAATTTTCTGAATAAATTCCGGGAAATTTTTGATCAAGGTAGTACATCAGTTTCAAATATTTTTAAAATTCTGAAATATAGCTTTCATCAAAATTTCTTCCCACTCTCATAGTACAGGGTGCGGCAACATAACTTCCTTTTTTTTCAAACGCAAAACGCTTCCAAAAAAGGAAGTAATGTTGCCGCACCCTGTACATAGCCATGAAGCCTCAAAAGTTCTTGGGCATGGAAAGACAAAAATAACGACTAAGACCAGGGTTATCACCAGCAGTTAAGGAGGACCTTTAGCTAAAAAGAATGGCTGCGCATTATAGGAGGCATACTGATCCAGGACCGCGCTAAAGAGCTGCCAAAAATTCGAACGGTTAAAATAATAGGACAATACCCAAAATAGAATTTATTTTTCCTCTTTTGGTGTCCTTTAATTGCAATGCGTGTGTGTCGGTTTCATTCCGGTGAAATGATAAAAACTCGAATTTTAAAGCCCTTCGGAGCGACCCTCAAGTCGACATCCAGGAGGCGGCGAGGCGAAGAAACAGCACGCTGTACAATACATGCTCCCGTGATTGCGCATGCTGACGACACGGGTTTCCGCACACGCGAGAGGCGAGCTCCCGATCGGGGGCGACTGTGACTCACCCGCCCGCCCCGATTGATCAACTCCCTTCATCAAGTGCCCCATTCGACTCGCACCATCAAAGGCGACCCGCCACTTCACGAAGCAGCACAGATTTATCCCCGAAACCCACGCTTGTCCCCCCCCCCTCCCCAATGTCCCCCTTGCCTCAGAGACGACGTTTTCTTCCGCGGCGGAACGCATGGGCTTCGAGTGGCAAGCTTCGTCTATTGAGCCACGGGCAGCCACATCCAATGGAACTGACTGCTGGCCGACCAATCTCCCGCCACAACAATTTCTCTCTCTCTCCGTTTGCATCCCAAGGCTTACGGGCGTGAAAACTTGATTTCGGAGTCAAAATTATTGTTATTGGAAATCTCGCGTTCTTAATGGTGTCGGCGGAAAAATATTCCCCGTCTGCGGGCAGCAATTAAAATTCCGGAGAGCAAGTATGTGCACTCCTGCAATTCAATGGGTGGGAAGTAATTAATGAATTTCACGCTTTTCCGAGGTGCTGTTAAGTGAACTGGTACGGCGCGGTGAGATCAGAAGGATTCAACGATGGTGTACTCTACAATAAGTAGATCGTCGGAAAACGTATTCATTTTATGTTGGAATCGAAAATAAAATCTTGGAAATCGATTAATAAATGATGTACATAATTAAAGGGCATCATCATCATCATCATGAGTGGAGTCACAAATTACCACAGGTTTCCCTTAATGGGTGCACGCAAAATAACAGCCACTCTGAGGTCGCCGTAAAATAACTTTTTACATTTTTAGTGCCGAAAAAAGTTCCTCTATTTATTATTTTTCCCTTTTGCAATTCTTCTATGGATCATATTTAATTGATTCAGCCATATTGCAGCTATATGTACACTGCTATTGATTTTACGGTTCCCAAACAAACTATATTACGCAATGATTTTTCGTTCAATAAATTCAAAGAAAATACGAGGTTTGCCGTGAGAGTACCTTAAAGGAATCAACCGCTAATGTCAATTACAATGAAACAATTTTAAAGCGTAAAATCATTCGCCGATTCGATAAAGTTAAAATATCCAGTGCATTGGGACGCATCGGTAGCTTAATCCGCCAAAGCACTGGGCCTAATCCCGGTCAAGACGAATGGTTATTTCACTTTGAAAATGTTGAATACAAGTCCAATGTTTTTCCCTGGGAATATGATAATATTTTAGCGGAAAAAAACCAGTTTGACTTGTTTCTTATGCTAATATCTTTTTCCGCGATCTGTGTGGGGAAAATTCGGTAGCGCTAAATAATGTATGATAAGATCGTCTATGAATCGTCTCCAGCTCAACCATGGTTTTAATACACACTATATTCATTAAGTAGCTTTTTTTATTGGTTCTCTAAAAAGAAATCCCGCACCACTTGCTTTCGTTGGAATTATGGAATAATTTACAAGAAAATCTTCCCCGGTTACTTTATTGCCAGAAATCTTATCTTCGAAACTACGGCAGGAAACGTGCGTCGCAGGACGAAATTCACTTAGCTCTCGCATTCGGGAGGAAGGGAGAAATTCCAGCATTAGAGGAGATTTTGTGAACACATTCGGCCAGACTTCCATTTTTTACTCCTGTCTCCATGTCAGACATTTACAGCATTTCCATAAATTGGAAAGAAGGAATTGTTTTAATTTTGGTTTTCTTTTAAATTTTCGCTACTACGCCGCGGTAAGAGTGCAGACGTCATATGCGGGCAACGATCGGGGTTGAGCGGCGGCGTCGCCCAGTGCACCGCAGCTTGGGACGTGGATGCACGGGGAGGAGGGAGGAAGGGGGAGGTGGCGATTCAATCTCGTGCTGCAGCCTCGAGTACGCAGTTCGGGCGGGGGTGGGATGGAGGGTCCCCCGCCTGCCCCCCCCTTCCCCGTCAGTGATCCGAATGCACACTCGCTCGCTCTCTCCAACCCCACGGCGGCAACATCCGCTCTCTTCTCGCGCCATCGGCCCTGGATCGCTTCCCACTGTCACCGCAGTGAGTGGGTAGGCACCGCGGCTCGCCGAACATATTCCTCGGCCAATGAAATCATTTCACGGAGGAGCCAGAGCCGTTAGATTTCGTGACGACAAAAAGTATAGGCATGCAAAATACAAAATGACTCGAAAGATATTCCAAAGCGAAGCGATCGCAAAAGTGAATGAACCGCAAGCAAGAAATGCCCACCAGAATAGGAGCGTTCGATGCCCGCCGCGAGTGGGTACCAAGGAATATCTCCAAGAACTTGATACACATCTTCATCGCATGAAATAGGGAAGGAATCGGTGGTGGTGTAAAATGACCCAATATTCGCTTGAATCGGTATACTCGAATGAACATTGACAAATTTCGTTTCTGATGACCAAAGGTTGTCCAGTTCTTATTTCCTTTCTTTAATGGAAAGGCGGTGCACGTATTTTATGAGAATATGTCTTCGCGAGCAAAACTGCGCAAGAGTGGGAATTATCATTTTCGGAAATCGTAAACCGTGTGCGAGATAGTCATCAAAATTGAGTCTTCTCATGCAGGACGATTTTTTTGACTTGAAAATGTCTTGTTTCGTTATTTTCCTTAAAATAAGAATGGTCATTTTTATTTCATTTTAGGAAACTCATTTTAAGTTGAATAAATAACATTTTAACTTTGAATCGACGTTGCTTTATGCGGAGAGATCCTGGGCTTAATTCCAGAGTGGTAACCTGGTATACGAGTAACGCAACAAGGGGAAAATCAATTCCATATTCTATATAGAATTAAAAGGAATGAGGATGAGATAGTTTGATGGTATGTTAATGAAATGATTGCGCCAACAAAAATTTGATACGTTGACAAAGCGTCAGCTCAGGGCTCCAAAAATTTCCCTATTCTTTTTGCTTAAGGAAAGTATGCCCCAAATTTATACAATACCCTTGAAAACTTAGTAATATTGATTGGGATAATTGAAATGTCTGAAATTATTGAGCTGAAATAATTGAACTAGCATCACTATAGTTATAGAAGTCTTGTGTTCGATTCTCTTCCGAATGTTATCGGCCATAAAATAATGCATAAAGTAAATATTAAGGTTGCACTTATGCAAAAGAAATGGGGTGACATAATGTTCAATGTTTACCAAGGATCCTTCCTAAAATATCGATAGTGAAAAAGAATTTCAATGTTTCACAAATAAGTTGATATGACAAGCAATGCAACCGAACAGAAATGTCGAAAGCCTCTACGCACATTAGCATTATGGTCTTAAGAACACCCAATTATTTATTCTAATAATGTAATATGATTTTCTGTAACAATTTCAAAACTCTCAGAGCACCTTGGATTCGACTTGAGCAATTTGAGAGTAATTCGTGGGTTCAATAGGTGCAGGCAGCATTTGACTAAATAAGATAATTTCTCTCTTCTATCTTCGATGAGTTCGGGAACTCTTCCACAAACACTATTGTTATTTACTCGTTCCCTCGCTGTAGTGAAACTCTGGAATTAAACTTAATGTCTCGTGGAAAATATTTCAATGAGGGTAGAAAATATGCGATACAAGTTCAGATAAATTGGAACATAATATTTCGTGTGTTTGGGAATGGATACTCAGGATATGCAGTCGACACTGACGTGAACCTGCGTTGTCAAGTAAAGAGAACCACACTTTGGGCAATCCTCTCAGAAGTGGGTTTCCCATCCGGATATCGATAAATGAGCCTTCCCAAACGAGACTGATGAGGCAAATCCATCCCTAAAGCAACTCAAAGAAAAGTTTAAAACTCGGTTCCATGGGATTGACTCCAGATATCCGGAAATGAAATTTTGTTCACCTTCGGTAAAGTGTTTCCGCGTCGCCACAGAAAGAATCTCCCACGATTGATTTTCCCAGGAACGATTTACTGCAGCAATCCGTCATAGAAAAAAATAACACCATTTCACGGAAATGAGTCAAAATATAAGGTACTTTTCAGCGTAGCTCACACGCAAGATTAATAAAAAAATGAACTTTTGTGAACATCCTTGTGAATAGCGACTAACTCGTGTAACTTGAAAAAATATTCAGCAACTTTAAGTGCTGTTTATCACACGAGATTGATATAATTGAGTTTATTAATTCGCGACACAAAAAACAAACCTCATTTTAAATCCTATCCATTAAACGCTGGCCGATTGCTGGCGAATCGTCTATTTTCGGAAAGTCCCAGTCGCAGTGTCACATTATTAAAGCAGTGAATGGTCCAGTGGCTCAATGAAAGCCAATACTCGGTGTATGCGATTCAATTCTCGGTGTATGCGACGTTTTCTGGGGTAATCAGTCATGATGTTCGTTTAATGTCCGTAACCCTCTGCTAGATTGAACTTATTTTAATGTTAAGTTTTCCGTACCCGGTACCTCATTCAAGTGTGCGGATATATCAATAGTAGCAGGGATGACTGTAGTTATCCTTTCGTCGTCCGGATCCACATTTTAGCCGAAATATGAAGTCATAAGTCGCACCGCGTTCGGTTTATCGTGAAGACTATTGGGAAATAAACAAGGGCAGCCGCTTCGGTCATTCTGCTCGCCATGTACCAATGGAGATGGGATCCGTGGGTCCCACGGGCAAAGTGAAGCCATTCGTTGTGAAAGAGGTGCGAGAGGTCATCACCTACACCGTCCAAGGTTATGCGGGTCAGTGGGGTAGGAGCGGTGCCCGGCGCCTACGGGGCGTCTTTGTTTCGCCGGCTCACCGGTAGGTGTACCGCCGAGTAGCAAGGAGTTGTTTGTTTGGGGAGATCAGTAAACATTTCAATCTCGCGTTTGGAGCCGAGCTCCATTCCATCACGTGTGACGCCAAAGGTCCCAGAGTTGTTTACGTCTGACGTCACCTGAGACAATGAATAGACTCGTACACCTCGCCCTCCGAGATAATCTCTCCCACCTCGAGACGAAGTCATGAATCGCGGGATTGCGCCCAGCCCGAAAAGTTTTAACTCTCCAGGGATTTCTTCACCAGCCACGATCACTGCCAAGTTCCTCCCTTTACCGTGAGCGCTAGGTGGGGAGCGGTTGGCAGGACTGGGGACTTTACACCGCCGGCGACACGTAAGGAGTTTTCGTGTCACGCCTTCCCGCGAAGACCTTCAAGAGTTTCCACTATAACTGCGGAGGAAGCCGGACGCCGAGAGTTGCGTCACTTCTTTCTCCATTCTTACCTGTTGAACGTCTTCTCGTACTCTTTTATCTGTCTCCTCGAAAATTCCGCAAACTCCGTGTAAACGTTCACCACCCGAAATTGCGGCTTCACTTCCTTGCCCTCGTCCAGTGCCTCGTTGATGGCCTGCCTTCGGCTTAGCACGCCGCTCAGCTCGTCATCGGCAGGCATGGCTCTCTGCGCGTCACCGGGGAATGCCCGACTCCTCCAGGCACTAACCGACTAACTGGTCGTCGCCTTGTCGCCTGGTGGCCCACCACATACCACGGGGGTCGCCGCGGGGAAGTGGCGCAGTGCCTGTCGGTCTCGTGGAGGGAGCCCGCGGAAGGGAGGCGGACGGCGAAGGGTTGAGGCGAACGGCGTCGGACGTCCTATCGCCTCGGCACCGCACTGGGTTCTGAACGGGTCCGGCTCCGCTCTCCAACCTCCTCCGCATCAGCTGTGACGGTCGCGTGACGTACACGGGGATGAGTCAAGGGTCGGGAGGAGGAGGGAGGGGAGAGGGTGGGGCCACGGCGCAGGGCTCGGTTCGATGGCCGGCTAGTTGCGCATCCCGGTGCTAGAGGGGTTTGGAGAAAGTTGGCGATCGATAAGAAATGTTAAAGGGGTTGGAGTGATGGAACGATAAAGGGGGGAGAGGCTTGGGGCAGGGTCACTAGGATTCGGGACTAAATCTGCATCACGTTCCTCGCTTCTAATACCTCCTCCTCCCTCTATCCCATTCTCCCTCGCTATTTCCCTCGCTTTCTCTTTCCCTCCCACTCACTCTCTCTTTTTCTGTCATTCTTCATCCCCCTTATCCTTCCTTCCCATTTTCTCTCTCCATATATTTCATTCAACCCTTTTCTCACACCCTTTAACTCCCTCTCTCACTCTAATTCTCTTCCTGCCTTCATCTCCTTCGGTAAAATTTTCTTCCTTTTGTATTCCTCTTTCTGTATATTCCTTTCTTCGCTCCCAATTTCTCTCTCTCTCTCTCTCCTCCTTCCTTTATATATACTCGTATTAATGCATCCTCCTTTTGCTTTCTCTCCATTGTTCTCTCTCTTTATTCCTCTTGTCTTTCACTCTGTAACTTCATTTTAAATATATCTACCTTTAATTTTATCTCTATCTCTCTCTCAGTATATCCTTGCTGTCCCTACACTATTATCGCTCTCTCTAGCCTTTTCTCTGTCTGCAATTCTCTCTTTCCTTCTCTCTATTGTTTTTCTCTTTCACTTCCACTGTGTCTATATTTCTCTCTCTTTTTAGTTCTATCCATATAAATCTCTCAATCTGTATTCTTCTTCCACTGTCTTTCTTTTAGCTATTCTTTACCCTCCTTCTCGATTATGTACATTTATTTGTTCTATATTTATTTACTTATGTATACCCGTTGGCTTAAATAATAGGATTTCGCCTCAGTAAGTCTAAAGGTTCAGTCGTCCTTAACTTTTTCCTGTTTGAACTCTGCACCCTTTCAACTTCCCATTATATGTACACATAAGTGTCTATATATATATATCCCGTTCTCTGAAACTCTGTATTTGTGTATCTCTCCTTCTTTTGCCTCTCCGTTTCATTATCCTCTTCATATTTTTCTCTTCCTAACTTTATATTTTCATAAATCCGTCTTCCTCAACTCTGCTCTTTCCCCTCTCCCTCATGCCCTTTCCTTCTGCGGAGGTCGCTTTCTGTTTCTCTCCCTCTCTGCCTCTACCGCCGAACTACCTTTCTACAAGTTGTTTGAAACCAGTGAGGGAAAGTTTAAGGTCACTGCTTTACACACGCTGGTAAAAAATTATATTGGTAACATTTTTTCCGTTCGGAATGTGAATGCGTTTGTCACAACCTTAGCAGTATTGGGGTCACGGGCGATTAAGCACCGGGAAACCGGTGGGAATTAATGTGGGATGCTTGCGAAAGGCCTGCTCGGCCGGTTAGCATGGAGGAGAACTCGCTCCAATTAGGATGGCGTGCCTCTGTAATTTAATTGTTCATGTGACAGTAAATATCGTAATTGTTATTATAAATTAATTTAAATAAAACCTTAAGCAGTGAGCTAAAAATATCGAAAGGTGGGGCAGGTTTGTGTCGCGAATAATGTAATTCCTTCCTCTTCAGAAGAAGCCTTGAATGAGCGCCACCAATCTATAGAGAATCATGCTGCTGTTTAGAATGGTGACACACCTTTAAATGAATCCCAGCTCCTCTCGGCGAAAATGTAATTCGGAGGAACTGAGTTTATAGGTAGGAATTCTGTACAGTAGGTAGCGCCAGTATCCATGATGCGTGAAAAAATAATTAACTGCTACGTCACTTACTTATGTTTACATCACATTCTATGAAATT
This sequence comes from Hetaerina americana, assembly GCF_022747635.1. Lineage (NCBI taxonomy): Eukaryota > Metazoa > Arthropoda > Insecta > Odonata > Calopterygidae > Hetaerina > Hetaerina americana. The sequence continues at coordinate 390,592 of NW_027286404.1, forward strand.
TTGTCTCTAAGAGTTTGTTTAATTTCAATTTTAGGGCTCGATTTGTTTGCCATGTTCAATGTCGCCATGGCCCTCACGGAACACGGGTTAGTAAGTCGGAAAACTTGCTAGGAACTTTCGCCCTTTCGGAAAACAATAATTTTAATTATAAGGTACTTAGCGAGTTGTTATGGAGATATTAGTTTTTCTCACTTTTTAAAATATAATATTCGGTTTGACATTTTTATCTGTATATTAATTCACTAAAACCATAAACGTGTAGAGGAAGTCCATTTTCTACATCAATGTATGCTCCAACAACTTAACTTTAGCCCATTTTTACTAATAATACGCAAGGGATTTTTGTCTTGCCATTTAGAAGATATTCCTAATATTGTTTCTAGTCCTTCTTGTTTCAAGGAAAATCTTTTCTGATTCTTTAGAGCTTCTTTCGGTTCTCCGTTGATAAGATAATGGTATCAGTTTATTTGGAATATTCTATGGTTTCGCAATAAAAATTGATCATACATATTTTTAATACTTATACTTTATTGAGAAAATATTAAATACGAGAATTCAATTAAGATAAAAATTAAATTAACTATGTTATTAACTTAATATTTAATGTGCATTTGGTACATATTGCCATGGTTGAACTCCAGTATTGCGTCAGCGGCAGCCGCTGTAATTTGAAACATGTTCAATTCGCACACAACTGCTCCCGAGTAAAAAAAAACCCCTTGCCACGAACCCTTCCCTTTCGCGTCGGAAATAAGAAGAAAAGCCACACGGAATAAGGTCTGCATTACGTATAGGATAGATGAGGTAACACTTCACATTGATTTTCGCGAGATTCGCGATTTCGGAGTGGGTTTTTGCGGAGCCCCCCACGTATGAGCTCGTCTCATTTAGTTTTTTTTCCAGAAAGTTGGTGTAACCCAATTCAATTCTCAATATTTCTGATAGTGCTCTTATCGTCCGCTATTCAAATATTTACTCTAGCAACGGCAGCGGCGTAGGCAATCTTCTAGCAGTGCTGAAGGGGCTCTCCATTAGCCGCATATAGCATGACACGGATCACAGCTGATGATCTATTCAGGAGAAAGGAAAATTTCAATGCAGCGTCGCGTGTTGCCACCATCGTTGCCGCAGGTAAACTAGACATTTTTCAAATTGCAACGGCTGCCGCTGCCACAAGAATCGAACAATGAAAATTTTACCGCCTATACATTGTGCATTAAGCAACCAGTATGAGATAAAATTATAAAGTTGTACTATGATTGCTACGAATAAAAAAGCTATGTACGAGGCTGAATCAAGTGAAAATATTGAAAGTGCCGTAAAATTTCAAAATGGTATCCCGCTGTCCTCTTAGTTGGCTATAGTAATAGCCACGGTTTGATGAGTATCCCAATGTAGCATGATGCCAGAAGCAACAATAGCGTAAACATGGCAGCTGCATTTGCAACGCCTTCTACAGAGGAACGCCATGCTCTCATTTGTTCGCTGAACAGTTAAAAAAGAGAAAGATTGAAATTCATAAATGAATGAAAGAAAGTTGGTGATTAATCTCTGTCACGCTAACAAGTCGACGTGTGAACTAGGAAGTTCCTAAACAGCATCACCGCTCTGAGAGACTCCCCTTGACCAGATGAGGCACACCAAGTATTGACACCACTGGCCTTATTAGCAGTTATAGCCATTGCTTTTCTGGAGGCATCGCGAACTTTCAAAGGACAAGAATATTTCTATTTCAAAACAGAAAGAGTGCATATGAAATTAATACAAATGAGAATCTTTTCAATTAAAGAAATAAGGAGTTTAAAAATGTACAAGTTTCAAGGCCATCATTTGACTCTCCCTAGTGCGTGGTATGCGTGTGTGTATTTTTTGTCGTATGCGCATAGAAAAGCCATTGAACCGTCCTCGTAACTACGGAGTTAATTAATTCTCCCAGCACGATTGGTATTCATTTTCTGGTGTGCACTATTTTGCGGAAGCCTGCCAGATGCTCTTCTGAAAGTGAAATCTTCCGGTAGAAAAGTCAGGTAACACCTCTGATTGATCTCTAGGAAGCCTGGATATTATTAATGATGATGAAGAATATTTCTAAACGTAAAATTGATTGCCACCATTTATACAGGGTGAAGCAGGATGGACTCCCTAGTTTCAAAAAATCACTGAAGAGCGCGCAGGTAAATTAGCGGATTGAGTTTGGCTGACAGAAACAACGTAATTTTTAGTAGTCTGTTGAGCATCGAGGCTTTGTCTTAGGAATGTTTTTTAAGAACAATAATAGTGTGGTGGCAACGTAGAGGTTGCTGTGGTCTAGCGATGAAGCGCATTTTCACCTCTCCGGCTCAGTAAATAAGCAAAATGTTCGTTACTGGGCGACTGACAACCTTCGCGAGCTTCACCCAACACCTCTTCATCGCTCCAAAGTGGCAGTTTGGTGCGATGCATCCTTCATAGGCATTATTGGGCCTAACGTTTTTGAATCTCGAGGTTCAACCGTTACTGTTAACTCTGTGCGCTATTGTGAGATGCTGGGGAACTTTAAACTCTCCAAAATGAAAGAGTATTGTGAGGAAAGGACACAGAAGCCTTCTGGCTTCAATAGGATGGTACCACGGCTCTTACCGCCCATTGTTCACGCCAAATCCTGCAAGAACAATTTCCCGGCCGCCTGATCTCCTTACGAGGGGATGTTTGTTCCATGGCCCCCTCGCTCCCCAGATTTGAGCCCATGTGATTTTTTCTTTGGGGATATCTTAAAGCTGACGTGTACAAAGTTCGACCAATGAATGACCTTGGAAGCTCTTAAGGAGGCAATTAGAGATGCCATCGCTGGAAGTACGCAAGTTATACTGAGAAGAGTTTTCAAAAACTTCTTTAAACGACTCAGCATGTGCGTCGCTCACGTCTATGGAATATTTTTTCAAACCTAATTAAAAACATGGCATTGAATGTAGTTTTGAGTAATGAAAACCATTTTTAAGTATCTTGATTGGTTTTTTAACAATTTACCCGTCAAATCAGAGGGTCCATTTTGCTTCACCCTGTACATATATATAGTAGCCGCAAGCAATGTCACCAAGACAGTCAATAAACAGCAGATACGTAGAACCGTGGGCATATAAAATATTCCCGCAGAGTCACTAAAGGGTCTATGTAAATGTTGAAAGAGGTGTTTTTATGGACTAATTTGTGACATTTCTGAGGGAGGAATTTAGCCGGAGGACTTCGTCCCTTCAGCGTTAGTTACAATCCCGACTAAGAGAAGGGCAGCCGTATATGAGGGCTATAGAGCAACAAATTCCATGGGTATATGTCACGGATTTCTCGGGGGCGAGTGGCGGACGGAGATTTGGAACGGGCAAGAGAAGGGGTGAGGCAGGAGTCTGCTTTATCACCCGCGCTTTTCCACGTATATGTATTTAAACCACTATTAGAGACCGGTAATAATAAATTCAACAGATACAGGCGAGATGTGATGAATATCTCATTATGAGAAAAATAAAATTTGCACTTTCCACAGATTTATTTACAACGTACAACGCGTTTCAGTTCATCGAACCATCTTCAGTTACAAGGCCAAAGATCTTGTACTTGAAAGGGAAAGGTTAAGGGAAAATAGGAAGGAAGTGATTATTTCAACCTACGTATGCATAGTACTTATGAGAAAGGAATATGGCCAGATTTCCTAGGCTCAGTTGTGATCCCAATCCCAAAAATGTGTAAGACAGCTGGATTTGAGGCGTGTGGGACGACTATAAGTTTGATTTCACATGCAGCAAGTGTCTCCGAATCATCGATGGAACGTTACAATATAGTGCGAGCAAGTACTTCGGCGAAGATCTGTTTGAATTTAGAAAGGGGAGAGGAACGCGGGGCACGATTACATCGATGAGAGCATTAAGAGAATGGAACATCGAATATAATCAGGATGTCTTTGAGGGCTTCGTGGAATTTGAGAAGGCGTTAGAAAGTGTAGAATGAACAACGTAAATGGAAATGGTGCGGAATATGGGAGTAGAATCGAGGGATAGGCGACTTATTCGAGACGTGTGCATAAATGAGATGGCACAGGTAAGGGTAGAGGAGGAAGAACATGATGGACAGTGGTTTCAGGGGAGTTGCGAAGTCATCGACGGTGCTTTTCCGCATGAATGCTGAGGAAATGTGAAGGGTGGTCTGGAAGAGGGCTGGAGCAGGGAATAACAGTGGGCGGCGAGACGATTAAGTCAGTTAAGTTTGCCGATAATCACGCAATAGTGAGTCGGACAGCTTACGCATTGCCGGTATTATTTTGTGCTTAGAAGGAAAAAATCGAGATAAATGGAATGAAGATTAACTTCAAGAAAACAAAAGTATTGAGATAAGTCGGAAAGCTAAGTTTAGCATTGAAGTAGGTGGAGCAATTCATGTAAGAGAGCAGAATTTTAGAGGAAAGGGGTCATTGTAATGAGGAATACAGGAGAAAGATTACGTTGGCGAAAGAGGCATTCCCAAGAAGAAGAGAATTTAAGAAAGCCGCACTAATTGAGGATTTGAAGAAAGGAGTGTATAAGACTTTTGAGCGTAGTGCTACATGGACGTGTATTTGAGGTAAGAGCCCAGCGTAGTTTGGAAGCTTTTGAGATATGGGTGTGGCAACGAATTTAGAATATAATTTACACAGAGAGGAAGACAAACGCCATGGTTTCCAACGGGTTGGCAGAGGAGAGGATGTTCCTGGAGGAAATACGAAAAAGGCAGAGGAAGTGGATGGAGGAAATATTGAGATGGGCCGTGAGGGAAGGAAGGTCGTTGGGTGAGTGGGGTGGAGGCAGGAAACGAGTGGGATTGCCAGGCAACACGAAAGTAGGCAGCATTTGCGAGGAAATGAGTAAAGGGAAAATATAGGGAAGGGAAAGAGTGAGTTCTCAGAATAGTTAAGAGTATATAGTCATTGGGTGAATTGCTATTTAGCGTGCGTCCATCCAAAAACCAACCTGAAACGTTAGATTACCATAGGTAAAAAATTCACAAGGGATCCTCCAAAATATATTTTCATTGGGTAGAATGACGATGGATGAAAGAGGGCACGAGGACGCTATTTGTCGACCCGTTGTTAATTTTTGTCATTGCTTATCATGGCCATTTCAAAGTGATGAAATTCGCAAATTTGATAATATGAAAATTGTATTTTTTCTTGATGTTTCCATTGCAGGGAATCAGAATTTCAGTATGTAACGTACTTTAGGATAACGGGCTTATTTTTATGTAATCAAGGGGGAGAAAATGAGACCCTTTTCTGTTGTCCTACAGGAGACGGTGGTTCGAGGTGTCCCAATCTCGAACTTCTCCCTTTCTATTTGCTCTAATTTTATGCAATTCTCTGTATTTGCAGAAGAAAAGCAAAATGAAGACGAATTTCAATCCAATTAAAAGATCCGGACAATCCCCTGCTATGATATAGCTGGGATGTGTGTGCAGTTTTACGATATCTTTGAGAACGTTCCTCGAGAATCGCAGTCGAATATTCTGCTTTGCTCTTGAAATGAACGCATTGGAACGTATTTTATAAGCATTGATTTCATATTTCTACAGACTAACTCAGGCCGTAGCACTTCAAAAAAAATCCGAGCTTATCGAGGTACCGTAAGCGTGACGATAAATTCCAATAGAACTTATATATGCACCTATTCAGTTGCAAAAAAATTTTGCAGCGTCGTACCATGTTCCCATGTTGACCAAATTTATGACAAAATTCCACGACTACTTCCACTCGATCAAATTTTGAATCAAAGTATAATCAAAATCAGCGCTTAGGACAATTTTGAAAACAACCTTTTTCTATCAGATCTAGGTCCGCTGACACGATGACGCATCCCACAATCCAAAGCCACATCTCGGAACTACGCGACACTGCATTCCCCAGTTCAGATTGTAGGTTAATTTTCTTCCAGTTTCTGGTCTATTTCCCATTGATATTTTCTATCTGATAACTTGCAATGAGTTCAATTACAATTTTTTTAGTCTAAATGTGCATCTACATCCCAGCATCACTTCGCAATCCGTGCGTGCATGCTGGCCGCCGGAACGTGTGGCCGGGGGTGGTGGGTCACCTACCATTGTGCATTTCAATGCTTCCACAAATGCATGGCACCCCCTGATAGGAGTGGGAAAGGAAATGAAGTTCTCCTCCGTGAAAAAATGCAGACGTGAGGTAAAAAGAGTTGAAAGCTCTCATATGGTTGGAGATAGAACTCTGGTTTGATAGTAACATGTAAAGATTAAGGGCAAGGAAAAAGGCGTGGACAAGATTGTAGTGTGATATTTGTTATTTCTAGGCTTAATCGTTACCAGTGAGCATGAGAGTTACGCATGCACCGAAGCGAGCCCGGGCAATTCGTGCTAAAACTCGATCCAATGGCGCTATACCGATCTGGAAATGCGTTTTTAGATATCATATCTAATGATATAGTCTTTCCTCCTTAACAATGGTGTGTATTGTGAAAACAGTGACCGCGTAACCAGGAAAACGCAGGATATTTTCTCGATGATAAGTGTCTCCCGGTTCTCCTAAAAGAGGGAAGTTACACCCAGAACCGGAATAGAGTTATCGACAGATAAGAGGAGCTTACAGATAAATAAATATTTCATTCTTCAAAATTGGAGCATCGCAAAATAAGCTTAGTATGGGTGGTGAATGGTTTGGTGAGATGCTGAAACTACTACAAGCAGGCCAATTGTGGGGTTGATTAGGGTGGGGTCTTATTTAGAGGCTTATTTATTCAGGTAGGCATTGAGTTTTCAGTTCTTCATTCTGAAAAATAAAAAGAGATTTTCACTTCTTTTGAATCTTCACACTCAACAAATTATTAAGGGCAAATAGGAGCTGGTTTTTTCATCGCTATATTTTGATCTCCAATTAAATGAAAAGCAAATAATTTGCAGACCTCGAGAAAAATTGCGATATTTTGGGGGAACAGAAACGAGCGTGGTCAAGAAAATTGGCGTATTCCTTTCGTGAGAGTGTTGTCGCTCGTGTGCGTCAAGTACTCGTGCGTGCGAGAAGGAAACGCAAGCATTAATGCACTCATGCGCGAGGGGAGCGCTCGATTTCTTTCCGGGCAATGTGGACACTCTGCTGGTGACATAGCTGTGCTAGGAGTGACGAAGGAACATCTGAGGAACATTCTAGCCTGTGAGGGAATGGGTCGGAGAGAAACATCATGTGATTTTTAGCAAAAAAAAAGAGATGAGAGATAAGTGTTTATTGCAGGGTGAAGAAAGAAAAAAAACATTCACGCAAAAAACGGGGAGGGCAAAATACTAAGTGGGAGTGGTTCCCAAAGCAGCGTTGCAAGAAGCAAAATGAGGGTGGGAATTGAAAAAGCACGTGGGGAAAGTATTACTAACAGGAAGTAACATGTCTCTGGGACATAATCAAACATGTCAGTATATGGAGGATGATTTTCCACTAATTGGAAACGCAAATTTTATCGTAGTACCAATGCATAAGAGAAATTTGTAAGGGGTCTCCACCCTTAACCCACTCACTTCCACCCACAAGCGGAACAATGCTCAGGAATAAGTCCATCGAGTGATAATGGGGGACGCTCCTGGTAGAGTTCAAAATGTGGACGAAATTCTAGGATAAAATTTCAATGTAGAAAGATGCAAACAAATTGGGCTTTTTCTAAGTGAAAGTATCTCAAATAATAGTTCGAGTAGTGGGAATATATAAATGACTATTGAAAAAGGCTAAGGAAGCAAACGTTTGGTGAAAACTATAAATAAATGACGAGGTATCTGGATATGAGAGATGAATGTGGAACTGATATAAATACTTATGATGGTGGAGACATCATCGTAAATTTGTATCATATATTTATTTCCTACTTTACTTATTTTATACTTTATTATGAGAACAGCCTAAAATAGGTCATTGGAAATGTAAGTATCATGTATGTATTGTAGTTGCATTCTCGATCTCTGTCGCCCCAATGTCCCGGGTTGAAACATTTCTCCCTTCCCGCGTCCAATCACGAGAGCGAACATGTTCCGCCCCTCTCTTTATCTCCACTTGGAGAAAATCACATCTAAACGTCAGCTTAAATATTATATAAATAAATCCACTCAATCAAACTAAAACCATCATTATGCCTTCGACATTATAACTGTGAAACTTTAAGAATTTAATTTGTGGGCGTATCCAATAAACCAAGAATACAGCCATCGTTTGCCACAATGTTCATATTCGTCAGTGTACTATGAAAGGTCTTGGGTTCGTGTGCTCTAATCAGTACGTGACACCAAAGAACATGTATGTGCTCTATTTCACGCGAAAATCATTCGTCCGCGTTAGTATATTAGTAAATTGCTAAAACATTTAATTGTTATTGAAAATATGAAATATTCTCAATGACATGGCTTCATATATGATGAAAATTCAAAATATGATATCTTTCAACGTTGGTGAAATTGAGCGTCACTAGGCGAGGCGCAGGAGAATAATAGCAGGGTGGATGCCAAAGTAGTGTTGCCAAATTTGTGGAAGTCTGCTGGCCATCGAATCGAATGGTTCTGTTCAGGCTTTGGCATTTGACAAACTCAAAGAAAACTCCCACCCTCCCCCATGGCTTCTGCTCTGGCGGGACGGGACTTCGCTGGGAAACCTTTGGCGGTTTAAGTGATGAGGAAATCGGCCATCGACCGCGTGGTTTCATGTCTCGTTGAGCTTGGGACGGCATGAGCTCTGCTCTGCCTATCAATCCACCTCTCCTTGGGATGGTGCCCGTAAATATTTTATGGGAGCAACTTCATTTCCGTTATTCATTTTACGCGACTAAATATTCATGAGTTAACTATTCATTGCGGATTTATTGTAGCTCCGTTAGCTTATTTCACTTATTTCTGCACAAATTATTGGCGGTTTTTTTAATCGCGTCATTTATTTTAGCAGCCTCGTAGTCTGCAGATATCACTGGGCATTCTGGACACAGATTTGGGAAACACTGAAAGAAAAACTTTGCGAAAACAAAATCCATCCAGTAGCCACTTCCTTCGGAAGGAAGTCCCGTCTGAGGAGCATGGGTCAAGGGAGGGAGGGAAGTTGAGGGCCTCTCACGCCTTCCGCCGCCTCCGCCCAAACGCACTTCAAGCAGAGCGACAAGCGCCCCACTGACAGAGGCGAAGGCAACTTTCTCAACACTGATTGGCGATATCTTCTCGAGTGCTTTCCTAAATAACTCGCTTTTTACGCATTTCTTCCCCGGGGAAAAGACCTGACCTAAATTTTAATGCACGAGTAGAAATCTAAACAAAGAATGCAAGGATTGATTGCCTCAATTGCCGCGGCTGTGAATGCAAGGGTAATGAGAGGAAAATCTTCGACTTAAGCGATGGTGAGAAGCTTAAATAGTTCCCAGGCGAGTAACTCCGCCACGAGAGTGATCCGAGTGACTGAGGGGCTTCCCTCGGCAGCTTGGTGAGTACTCCAGCTGAGGCTCGATTGAGCCCAGTCAGACCGCTTCCACTTCAACGCCGTCGGCGATGAACATTCATGTTGCGTTATGTGCATTTCCAAGTGCTAAGATTGCATCGTTATCATGTGATCGTTTATTTTTGGAATTGACTCGTCGCAACTAGATTTCCTTAAACAGTCAACCTCTCCTAATCTTCGCCCTTCATCCCGTTTTCGCCTCCATCGCCTCTTCCAAGCAACCATCCACCTCTTTCCCTCGAACTGTTCCTCCCGTTTGACCTCCACGCCGCCTGTTATTCCCTCGTTTACTTTCTTCCGGTTCGCATACCCTCCCTTCTAAGATGCCCGCATTTCTTTCTTCACTTGTCATACGGACTGCCCATATCATTGCGCCACTCACCCTCGCCTCAATTGCTTCCCATTGCTTTCAGTTTTCTTTCTTTTGCTCGCATACGCAATCCGTCGCTCGCGTCCTTGGCAATGAACGCTCGTCGGATCACTTTTCAGGAATAAAAATTGCTTATCCGTGGAGAAAGATTTTGTTTCCATGAAAACCGAATGCGTTCAAGGCGTATCATTCCCATATCCTCACAGTAGGAACACCTTCTGCGCATAATCAAATTGGCAGGCGAAAACTATTTTTTATTACTATTAACACTTCGTACGCTGATTCGCATACATTGCATACCATGCCATGAACACGGGCGTGTTCGGTCCTCAGGCTCTGGAGTGAGCTGTGATTATTTGCTTTGTTCATAATTATAACATTATTATATTTTAAGTATGTGGAATATTTGAGATTCCATAAGTTTTCCCATTGTCGCGGTTTCGAATTGTGCAAGGTTGGAAGGACCCAAGGAACCGATCGGCTCCGCAGTCTCGATTGCCCTCCCCAGTGCGGCCTCGCCCACCAGAGTAATGCGGCATTTAATTCATTCCTTTCGCTTAAACTCGAATGATTTGCTCTCTTCTTAAAGTTTCAATCGCGCTTGTAATATTTGCAGTCCCAGGGGATCCCTACCAAGGCTTTCCAATTACCATGTCACGCTCTCTGTTCATGCGTTCAACGATTCTTTGATTCTAAATGGCGTTCCAGCGTTTCTTTGCATTTTACTTGATATTGTAATCTGGTCCTCAAGCGCAGGGTTCCAATCTTTAGGAACGTGCCTGCATGGGGTCCAACGTTGTAGTTTCTGGTTTACTGGCAAATGGCGTGATTTCATGCGTCATGTGTTGGAATTCGAAAATAATAATGAACAAAGAGCAGCACCCTTCCACTATATAATAAGTATTTACTCCACGACAGATTTCTATACGTTCATTCATATTTAGTTGGAAACTGAAGTCATGTGCCGACTTATTTAGCTGTTTTAAGCGGCGAGGAAAGGGTGATGCAGTCAGACAGTCGTGGTGTCAAAAATTTTTAAACAGGTGTAAGAATGCCCTTTGAAAAGACAAGGGCCAAATATTTAACCCACCATAATAAGACAAAAAAATCATGCAAAGTTCCCTGGTAAACCTCTAAAGAATTTCTGCGTGATTACTTGGAGGATAGCCCTATCACTTTCCCGTCAATTGTTGGTAAATTTATGGAGAAGCGTCCAAAAATAAGTATTTTGGAGACCACAATAACAATATACATGGGCTATTATAGAAGTAATGCGTATGATTTTGTTGTGACGCGACTGTTCATGACAGTGCAGTAAAACTGGCCGGGTAATGTGTAAGGGGGTCTGCCCTTCCGACGCAGCCGGTCGCTAGTTTACTCCGAGCAGTCTGAGGGGGAAGAGTTGCCTCTGCTATGTGTTTTTTGACTTTATAACACGGCCCAATGGAGCGTTCGCTTTAACAGCGATACGCCATCAATTTTTACGTGCCGCTTGGAAAGAATGCAACCGGAACATTCCAGATGCTTCAAGAGGCCTTAGAGGACAACTGCATTTCAAGGTCCGGGAGGTGGCGCATGGCGTTCATGGAGGGCCGGGAGGAAGTCGCCGACGAACCTCGTTCTGGACGCCAAACAACGGCCAGAACCGACAAAAATATGAATCCGGTGCACGAAGTTTTGCGTTCCGACCGTCGATTGGGCATCCAGCAAATTGCTGACACCTACATATGTCCACATTTGCGGTACATGGGATAGTGACCGAGGATCTGGAAATGCGCAAAATCTGCGCGAAGCTAGTTCCGAAAGTGTTGCCACACGTCCTTTGTCGTTACCAACTTCCTGGCCCAGAGCACCACCCCGGTGGACCCCCGGCCCCTTTACACTCCCGGCTTGGCTCTGTGCGACTTTTTTTGTTTCCCCGACTGAAGAGAGAGCTGAAAGGAAAGCATTGGGAGACCTTGGAAAGCATCCAAAAGCATGTTAAAACGTTCCTGAGAGACATTCCCTTCGAGGAGTTTCAGGGTTCCTTCCAGGCGTGGCAGACACGTCTCCGCAAGTGTATTGATGCGGGGGGAGAGTATTTTGAAGAATTTGAAGCATTTGTAAAAGTAAGGTCAAAAACGTTTTTCCCAGAGAAATGCAGTGTTCGCTCCGAAAGTAATCCAAATTCAATAAGGATGAGAACTAATTAAAAGATTATAAATAAGTTAAATAAGGGCTGCCATAAAGGAAATAATGCGGCTGGTCATTTAAACTACATTCTAAGAGGCGTATAGATCATGAAAAAACCGTTTTAGCTTACACAGATGCAAATACATATAATATTAACTGGCATACACATGCAAAAGCACCTACAGATTTAGTATAAATCAATAACGTGCAAATTAGAATTGAAGAGTAAGAAGAGGAAATTCTACTGTAAAATGGACATGGACTCATAGCCTCCGCCCCCAAAGGCACAGGTGGGACACACCGCAGCAGACCGGCAGCGCTGGCCTCCCCCCACAGAGAGAGACGGGGGATGGAAGGAGAAATTTGAAAACAAACACAGCATAGCAAGCAATACTGCGACGAGCACTACATTCTTTAATGGCAGGCCCATGCGGGAAGGGTTTTGGCAACAAAACACACGAGATTGGTGAAAGGGCATGCATTTGAGTAAAACTAATTATTCCCTAGGCGCTGTGGGTGGAAAATAGAGATTGTTGTTATCGGCGGGGTGTTGTGTAAATAAATTTGCGTGGTAGATCTGTTACATTTGTGAATTGCCCGTCCTGTATGGGTTGAATGGTATCGGCTATTAATAGCTCAATGCATTACATGTGAGCTCACCCTTTATCACGGGTTTCCATATTTTTGATCATAGTATAGTTACTGGAGTGCACACTACATTATAACAATTGCGATGTATCGTCTGTAATAGAATGATGTCCAATCGCCCCCTTCCACTTGACCTTACAGTGGATTAAAAGGTGGCATGTGTTCTTGGAAGTATTCCGATAGATATAGTATTACTGGGGTCGCGGTAGTCCAGAGGGTAGAGCGTTGGACTACCGACCCGGAGGCTCTCGGGTTTGATTCCCGGGCAAGTCTCTGGGCACCTGCAGCTCCACCCAAGCTATGTGATTTGTCGGGTACCAGATCTTCCCGGGAAAACATAACCGGCACAAGGAAAGGAACTGGCCCCCCCTACCCTGATGCGTGATTTTCACACACCGTCGGGCTTAGTACTGGGTGAACGCTACCATCACATACCAAACCGACCTTCAGGTTCATTACTGTGTCTATGGTTTTTTTCACAGTATTATTGGTGACCTAACACCCCCTATCCCAGTTTGCGGGATAGTGTAGAGATATAAACGATGATTTATTGTATTTCCCAGGTTCCCTCATCGTTAAAAAATTCGAGATAATCGCTTCGATGACACACATTCTCCTATCTTCACTAGTGGTCTGGCGTTCGTGTTCCGCTCCTCGCACGCCATGGGGAGCGTGGGCTAATTGAAGACACCTACATAATACTCCGCAGGCCGCCACAAGGGCGTTTGGCGGGAAGTGTTTGACCACCAGCCATACAATGCTTACCATTGCATCTCTACAGAGATTTTAGTTCTATCCTGCACTCGAACCAAGTTATTCCACGCTACTCACGCAAAAATATGCATTAGCAGGATATATTCAAATCATGTAGGAACGACGTCATAAAAATGGTTCTATTGAAAATGCATACGCGGAAATATACGAGTATACAGAACCAATATTAATCATCCTCTTCAGGCCCGCGATCATATCCATTATGAGCTCTAATCGTACGAGGAAAAAACGACATTTTAAATCTATCCGTTATATTATCTATCTCCCTGATTTCACGCACGTGATCTGATATCCCATAGAAGTTCTGGCCCGTTAATATATCTTTAAAATCTTCAGATAATTAACCAGATTCTAATTTACGCCGTAAATTTAACCTTTAATTAAGAACACGGTCAACTAGTGGCTCCCATCTTAATTGTGCCGCGACACTGCTACCTTGTTCATAAAAACCTTTCACAAACCCAGCAGGTCTATGTTGCAATCGTTGTAGTTCAAAAACTAATCCTACCTCGCGAGGATCCCATACACTTGCAGCTTACTCAAGGTGGGATCTAAACTAACCAAGGCCAGGTGTACGGGGGAGTGGAGGAAAGCAAGGCACACGCGCCGCTAATGCAACCGGCGAGTATTACGCTCGGCGGTTTTGCCGGGCGTCCATTGGCTGCGCTGCTCCGTCACGTGTGCCGCCGCAAGCCGGCCGCGGCGTGAGTCAGGGGGAAGGACGTGCCTCGCGACTGCGAAACGCCGGGGTGTGGGGCGGGGGGCGATCGAAGGAGAGCGAGGGTTGGACTCGTGATCAGACGGCGGCCACGCCGCCGCGTGCCCGAGGAGGGAAGGAGGCGGGCATTGAGCACGTGGCTCTCTCTCTCCTACCGTCTCGCTAAAATTAGTGTGGGTTTGCCCTCCCCTGCAGTGGAGGACCGTGTTGGCGACCCCCTTTGCTTCACCCCTCCCCCCGGGGGTCCAGTGGCCGGGGGGCCTTTCGAGCCCTGTGCACGGTATGACGACGGGGCAGGTCACGGGAGGTCGGTCGGCGTACGGCCCTTGTTGCAGTTAAAAATATTGCCTGAAAATTAACAGAGCAGCAAAGAGGCAGCATGATATCTTACCTTATGGCGCGATGACATGAGATTGCTATGAGGATCCATCTTGAAGAAACTTGGTTATAAGCGGGCATTTTCGGGTAAACGTAAACTGAAGAGGAAATAAATGAGCCTTTCGGCAGTGCCGTGGTCTCATTTGTTACGTCATACTAGTATTTGTGATCCTTTGGTGAAATTATCAAAAAAGGAATCAGGTAAGTTCCGAGCAAGATCTGTTACAAATTGAGTAGCTTCAGGCGTGATGCGGTGGAAGTCGAACATAATGAATAACTGATGGTAGCACTTTTCCACTTGATAACATTTTTATTTTATCAAAAAACCCAGTCGTAAAATAAAAATGTTATCAAGTGGAAAAGTGCTACCATCAGTTATTCATTAAAATATGTTACATTCATGAAAAATTAGTATAAGAAGAAAGTAATGGGTGACGATGGGAAATGAGGGAAACTGGCTCTACCAATGACAGATTTGAATATACGAGGGTCATCCGGAAAGTAGTACCCGTTCGTGAAATAAAGACACAAAAGTAAATATTAACAAACATAAAAAATTTTATTTGAAAGAGGATACTTTAAACTACTTCTCAACATAATCTCCAAGCAAATTAAGGCATTTGTCATAACGTGTGACAAGTTTCTGTATTCCTGCTGCATAGTCCTTCGCCGCCAGCTCATTGAGATACGCGAGGGACCCATCTTGCACAAATTTTTGCATAATGCAGATGGTGTTTAACAATTTCATGAACAATTGTTCGAGAAACATTGGGAAAATGCTCACAGATGTCATCAATTGTGACGCGCCGATCGTTCCTCACGAATTCGTCAACTGAGCTCACCAGTTGGTCTGTAATGACAGACGGTCTCTCCGAACGCTCATCGTCGTGTGTGTTCCCCCTCCCCATGTTGAAGTTGCGACACCACCGCCGAACAGACGGCTCGTCCATTACATTGTCTCCATACACCTCCTTTAATTGGCGATGAATATCACATGGGCGAACGTTTCTTGCATTGAGGAATTTAATCACTGCCCTCACTTCACAACTGGCGGCGTTCTCAATTTTTTTAAACATTGTAAACAATCACAGAAACAACACAGGCAATGCTAGCGTCACGCAACTTGGCTCAGAGAAGGCAGACAAGCCACTGAAGCTATCTGACCTCGTCCAGCGGCTACTCGCGTCGTCAGCACTTCATGCGGCACGAACGGGTACTACTTTCCGGATGACCCTCGTATTTCTTCCCTCAAATAGTTCGCTTTCTCAGCAACACCAAAGGCAAATATCCCGAAAACTATGATCGAGGACCCTGAATGCGATCGATAATAAGAAGTACTTCTTCCCCTCACCCGAAAGCACGTACATAATGAAGGCCCGGGACGCTTAGTCGCACGCATGCATTCATTACCGCTCGTGAGATCCCACCAAATGATTTCAGATTTTGCGAGGCTCGCCTGTTTTAGCACTTGACGATTTAATGCGAAGGAATATTGATGTCAAACGTCACTTTGGTTATTATAAAACAAGTGGTACGCATGTGGGTCAGATACTGTCATGTAGTAGCCCAGTCGAGATGATCTGAAAGGTGACAACTCCACGGCCAAACTCCACATTCAAAATTAAAGAAGCGAAGCATTCTGTCGAAAAAAAAATATTGTGAAAATTTGAGAAATGTGAAAACAATAGCAAATCATTTGCTTTCCGATCTATTCGCTAAGAGCGCGTGGGGATGGCGTGCGCTGTTGGAGGAAGGGAGGAATGAGATTGGGGCAAGGGAGCTCGGTCTAGGAAAACGGCGTGAATGTTCATGATGGCAGGTAGCATGAGTCAGGGAGAAATTTGGCGCGAAGACTTCGTTCGATCAATAATAATTCCCATCCCACAAAGGAGAAAGGCGGCAGTACGCGAGGACTGTGGGACCATAAGTTTGAATTCGCACGCAGCTAATGCAGAACGGGATCATCAACTTATGTATGGAAAAGAGGCCAAATGATTATTTAGGGGAAGATCAGTTTGAATAAAGCAAGGAGAGAGGGGCCTTTGATGCCGTAGCTATAATCAGAGCACAGAGCAATGAGGCATAAAATGGATGGAATAAGGCAAAGATGTCTTCGCTTTCCTCCTGTCTTGCAAGGTGCTTGGTAGAGTAAACTGAGTCTTATTAATGTACTTGTAACATACGGTAGGAGTAGGCTGGAGAGCCCTACATCTACAGGTCTACTAATACCCCGCGATCCGCCGAAAAGGTGTGGGGCAGGGGTGCAGGTAGCAGGTGGAAAGGTAAGGGATGAAGGAGAGGGAAGGTGTTTTAGGGCGGAGGAAAGGGGAAAAGACATCCGAATAGGGAAAACAGGGAATACATACTGGTACAGATTAGCCGCAAAATTAGTTCAAAACAAATATTATTTCCACCCGACACAGAAACTCTCTGGTATAGGAATTAAAATGAACACCGACCTTTCATACGATAGACTGCCACTTTACTGGGACACTCCAGTTCTTCAACCACAATGGAAGATAGGAGAATATGTGTCATCGGAGCGATTAGCTGGGTTATTTTAACTGTGAGGGAAACTGGGAAAAAATAATAAATCATGGCTCATATCTATACACTATCCCGGCAACTATGGAGAGGACGTGTGGCAGAGGGTGTTTGGTCGCCAGTTATACTAAATCTATCGGAATACTTCCAAGGACACATGCCATATTTTAATCCACCGGAAGGTCAAGTAGAAGGGCGCGATTGGACACCATTCTTTTACATACATCACAGCTGTTATAATATTAGTTTGCTCTTAAGTAACTGCAATAAGATCAAAAATATGGAAACCCATGAAAAAGGGCGGGCTCACGTGTAAGCATTGACCTATTAGTAGCAGATACCATTCCACCCATGCAGGATGGACAATTCACAAAAGTATTGGACGTACAACTTTATTTACACAACACTCCAGCGCCCACCTAAGGACGTAAGAACGGCACATTCGGACGCCGGCCATGAAGTGCAGTAACTTGCATGTTCCGGAATATTTTCGCCAGTGCCTACCCATTCCCGTCTTCGTGTTTCCCCCCTGAGTTGTTGTCGCGAAGAGTGCGCGGGGAGAAAGAATCTCTCCGCTCGGTAGTCTACGTATATCTATTTTATTTCATGGCAATTGTCTGTCCTGCTTGTGTAATTGGGGGGCTGAATGATTTCTCATGGCTATATTTCTTAGTTTGAGTCATTAGGAGTTGTTTGGTTGACGATGTTGGACTGGGTGGCCAGTGCATCAAAAGAAAAATTACGTTAAGTGAAGAAGCCTGTACTAAGAGTTGGAAGTGGACATTGGTGGATGTACTCGTAAAGGAGAGACGGGCGAGAACTACATGCGGTGTGGTTTTTTTATGGTCGCGAAACTTTTTATTTGAGGCTGGTGGACAAAGAGAGGTTGGAGGCTTTTCATGTGTGGGAGTGGAGAAGAAAGGAAAACATTTGATGGACGGAAGAAAGATGACCGGGAGGTTTTCCTCCTTTGATGAAAGGGAAGAGAAGCGGTTGCAGCACGAATGTATTGAGCATCGTCGCATTGTTGTGAGAGGGGAGGGGTGGAGGCGTGACGGATGGATGCAGGGAGGAGGCAGGGCGAGCGGGCGGAGTCGAAGAAAAGGCTATTATTAGAGTGTGGGAGGGAGTACGTATTTAGGGGGTGGGGGGAGTGTGGTATTTAATTCCGTAAGGGACGTGTGTTTAGAAGTCTTGCCGTGGTTCGTTGTGCAAATTTTAAGCAAATAATGGTAGAGTGCTTACCTTTGATAAAACAAAACTCGAACTTTTTTTAGCAAAGGAAATTTGCAATATATTTTCTCGTCGCATTGAGGATTGCCATTGATTCCCGGGCGGGCTTGATGGTGCGAGCCCACAGTCGCCAGTTCGAGCATTTTGTCCGGCGCGTCGGCCGCGAGTGACGGAGCGCGTCTGCGATACGTGCTCACGAGTGAACGTCCCTCTCCCATATGGGCGTGCCACTCTCTCACCTCCCGTTCCAATTTATTCAATTCGAATGCACGTGGCGTCCGTGAATTAGATGTTTTCTCTCGGAGAAATTTTATGGATGGTGCTAAAGGTAAATGGCGATCTCGGGATCTTTCATGGTGCGTTGGAAGGATGTGCACATGGCAGCAGAACTGCTTCATCGTTTTACTTATTATTACTAACAACCTGCTAAGGTAGGTTTTTTGTAGAGACAACAACCAAATGAATACTTGTTACTCGTAAACAACCCAACCCAACTTCCCACTCTTCAACAAGTCCCTCTTCATCTCTGAGTGCTTCCTTCCTCCCTTCATCCCGTCCAACAACCCTATCCTTTTCCTGCCCTTTCCTCGTTTGCCTAACATTCTCCCCTCTATTACAATTTCAACATCTCACTATCGATCAATACGCGTTTCATCCATTTTTCCTACCTCCTCACATTTTCTCCAAAAATTCCCTCTCCTAGCCCACCTTACCTAGCACCTCCTCATTTGTTTTCCGTTCGCTCCACTTCACCTTATCCATCCTTCACCACACTCACATTTCAAAAGCCTCCAATCTATCCTCCTGTTTCAGTGACTGAGTTTCCGCGCCGTACATAACTACGCTCCATATAAAAGTTTTCACGAGCCTATTCCGAACATTCCTACCAAATGTTACTGTCACGAACTCACTTCTTCTTGTGAAAGCCTCTTTGCCTAGGGCAATTCTTCTCCTTAATTCCATATTACTTGGACCATTTTGGTCCAAAATACTTCGTAGGTACGTAAACAGCTCCACCTGCTCTAGTTTTTGCCCTCCGGTTTTTATTTTGACCTCGGCCTTTTTTCTGGAAAATTGCATGATCTTTATTTTATTCATATTGACACTCATCCTATATCTATTACAATTAATTTCCAATGCACTCAGCAATGCTTGCAACCACTTGACTGACTGACAAACTAGAGCTATATCTTCAGCAAAGCTAACTGATTTAACGGATTCCTAGTCGACTATCATACCTGTCTCTAGTTCCTCTCTTACTCCTTAATCATTTCTTCCACTTATATGTTGCACCGGTGATAATGGGCAACCCTTCCTTACACCTCTTCCAAACACTGTCCATCCGGACTCTCCGTTCCCCACGCGCACCTGAGCAGTCTGAAATATGTACAGGATGTAGATTAGCCTCCTACCCCACCAATGTATTCCTCTTTTCTCAAAGTACTCGCTAGTTTTTCACAATTAATTCTATCAAAGTTCTTTTCGAAATCAATGAAACAAGCATATGCGTCCTGATTTTATTCTATATTCCTCTTGATCAGTGATTTCTTTTCTGCAATGGCATCGCGCGTACCTCTCCCCTTCCTAAACCCAAACTGATCATCCGCTAAGTAATCATTTGCCCTACTCGTTATCTTTTTGTTGATAACCCTGAGAACAACATTAGCCGCGTCGAAAATTAAACCTAATGCACTGTAGTCCTCACATGATGTAGCCTTTACCCTTTTCGGAATAGAAACTAACAATGACCTCACCTCTTCCGGTCAGATTCATCCTCACAGATACTACGAACCAGTCCATATAGGCCCTCCTTCCCACATTTCCGTAAATCTTTCAGTAGTTCCGCAGGAATATTGTCTACCCCCACGGCCTTATTTGATTTCATCACCCTTAATACCCTTCCTATCTAATCGCAGAGTATGCCTAAACCTAAATCACCTTAATCTAATTCATATTCCATTTTTATGTTTAAGCTTGTTGGCCTGAGTTCTTTACCACAGAGTTTTTTTATATATTCCTTCCACTTCTCTTGGATCTTTTCTGTGTCAACTTTTATTTTACCCGACTCATCTCTAACTGTTTACACAGATCTTTCCTTACTACATCCCGATAATGTTTCAACCTTCCTATATATTTCAACAATTTCGCCTTTCCTCAGCAAAATATCCACATCCTCGAACTGCGTCTTCAACCATGCTTATTTTGCTTTATTTGCTATCCGTCTTAATTTTTTTATTTAACTCTTTGTAATTCCTTCTGCCCAACTGTGTTTACATTCTTCTATTTCCTTCCTTCATCTTTCTAATCATCTCATCCGTGATCCATGGTTTTCTTGCCCTTTTCCCGTTAACAGTTACTATAGTTTTCATTTGCGGCTATAGATAACCCTTTCTTGATACTTTCCCATTTTTCTTCGATAATACTCAATTCTTTACCGTCATCCATGATTTTCTTTACAACCTTGCTGATACTCATTCCTTGTCAATCCAGTTAAATCTTCTACGTTCAATGTCCTAAGCCGCCGACTCTGCCTTATCCTTTAGAAACGAACGCTACACTTCATAACAACTAAATTTTGGTCAGAGTCCGCATCCGCTCCCAGGAAGTTGTGCGAATTTATCACCCTGTTCCTAAACTTTTGTCTAACTAGACTGAAATCTAACTGATATCTTTCTGAGTCACCTCTCTGAACCAAGTGTTGTTCATGACTAATCCCTACCTCCTGCAGAACACAATTGCTTGCCCCTCGCGGTCGTTCCTTCGCCTACCATCGCATTCCAATCCCCCATCTCTATTAAATGTTTCCCTGCAGGAGCACACGCGATTATGTCCTATAACTAATCGTATACCTGTATCCTATCGACTACTTCCTCCTCGTGATTTCTCGGTGGCATATATACCTGAACAATAACCATGTTCGTCGGTTCTGTTTTTATCTCTACCAGTAATATTCTATCCGTTGCTTGCTTTATGTCGCTGTCTACGCTTCTTCCTACCTTTTTATTCAATATTATTTCAGCCCCTCGTTGGCCCTCGTCCCCTCCGCTGTTTATTACTCTGTAACTATCACTCCAATAATCCCCGCTATCCTTCCATCTCATTTCGCATAAACCTAAATGGCATCTATATATATTTATTGATGAATACATATATTATACACACACACACACATATATATATATATATATATATATATATATATATATATATATATATATATATATATATATATATATATATATATATTTACAAGGTTTGATCAAAAAAAGACAGGACTGTTTTTATATCTTTATTTCGACGGATACAACTTAATCGAACTTGCTTTTAAAGTACCTGCCTTGGCTGACGACCCACCTTTCCAATTGTTTCTTCTAGCTCTCGAACCCTGCCTGATAAGCCACCTTAGGGATCCTCTTCAGGTCCGCCGTACAATTAGATTTAATGTCCGCAATAGAGTTGAATCGGCACCCTTCCAAGGTTGATTTTAACTTTGGAAAAAAAGTCTGATGGAGCCACGTCTGGAGGAGTAGGGGGCTGCGGGATCACGGAAGTTCCGGTTTTGGCGATAAACTCTCTCACGATTAACGCCGTGTGAGCCGGCACGTTATCGTGTTGGAAACGCCATACATTGTGTCTCCATATGTCCGGCCTTTTTCAGCTCACTACGACCCTCAGCCTCTTCATAACCTTTATGTAGAAATCTTTGTTGACCTTGGGGGACGTATTCGTAATGAATCAGCCCTTGCCAATCGAAGAAACACACCGGCAAGACCTTCACATTGGACCGGGACATGCGAGCTTTCTTTGGTCGCGGAGAATGAGGACCTTTCCATTGAGAAGACTGGGCCTTTGTCTCAACATCATAACCGTAAACCCAGGTTTCGTCACCGGTTGCGAAGATTGTGAGAAACTCTGGGTCGGCATTGGCTCGATCCAGGAGTTCCTGACAAATGTCCACTGGTTTTTGTCTCTGTTCATCATTCAACACCCGCGGGACGAATTTTGATGCGAAACGCGTCATGTCCAAAACGTCCGTCAAAATTGTCTGACAGGATCCAAAACTAATGTTCACTGCCTCGGCTATCTCCCTGACAGTTAAATGGCGATTTTCCCTTACCAAATCGTTCACCAATGTGACATGACTGGGGTCTGTCGAAGGGGATGGCCACCCCGTTCGCGAATCTTCATCTGTCGAGGTTCGGCCGGATTTAAAACGACTGTACCACTCAAAGCACTGGCTTCGACTCATAGCTTCATTAATTAAGGCTTGCTGAATCATTCCAAATGTCTTCGTAGCACTTTTGCCAAGTTTGAAACAAAATTTCACGCACACTCGCTGTTCCTCTAGCTCCTTCATTGCTGCCGTTGCACGCGGCGACGGACAGGCAAAGACACGTACCGCTGCTGCTGCGTAACGACTCGATGTAAACAAACGGAACACCTCTCGTTTTATTAGTCAGATGTGTCGCTAGATGGCACACTGTGTCTCGTTTCGATCCGTTGAACGGTTTGCGCAGAATAAAATCAGTCTGGTCTCTTTTTGATCACACCTTGTATTTTCTCTTTCCATCTCTCGCTTTATATTCTCTAATTTTCCGGTCCTCAACGTTGTCCTAATATTCCAAGATCTTTTTTTAACTAATTTAACTAACTTCTTCTGCACATCCTATTCTGCTGCTGTCATTCTTCTTTACAATGGTTTCGTGTAATGAAGACCGCCGAGGCCTTGCCTCTCCCTCTACCGGGCACGACACACGGACGATTGGGCCAAGTCCCGTAGTTGCCAGGGCTCATATTCTCTCTATTGTGTATCATTAAGGACTTGGGAGTAATAACTGAGGTGGTTTCCCGCTGCTTTCCTCAATAGTGTTTTAAACGTTACACCACCACTCAACACCCCCCCTACTGGAGTCAGCCACCTTTGCGGCCGCCTCACTGAGGAACAGACACTGCGCGGACTACCTTTCGCATGGCTCCTGGCCTTCGACCTATCTGGAATGGGTGACCCTACTTGGAGGAATTATCATTTATCCCGTCTGCACAGCTCTGGGAGTCATCGGAACGCACAAGCCCTTCCACCACGTCGAGGTTGTAGTTCGTGGGAGAGACTTTCTCTGTGAGAACTGATTAATATTGTTAGGAAGAGATCAATTTAGGACGCCATCTTATTAAACACTAGTCGTGCTTTATGTTCTTTAGGTTAGCTGATGTTGATATTATGGACTAAAGATTTCCAAAAATCCTTTTAGATTTCCCGCCAGGAATATATAATATATCGGAGATTCTCGAGTGCTTTTGCGTCGACACCTGTAATATAATTTCGCTCGAAGTCAGAGCTCTTCGTACTGCTAGGAATTTGTTCGCCGCGTTAGTGCTTTTTTCACCTTTAGCTCCTTTTTTCTGTATTTAGAATGAGATTAAACTATCACAGCGAATATTTAAAAGAAAAATTTCAAGTAATAAGACACTGGTTTTATAGTTGCAAAACCATGCCTTTTGAAAAAATAGCGCATCTTTTGAGTGACAGGCTCACTTTGGTAATGCGTAAATATTAATACTGTTTTTTTATTGCTTATAATTGATTTATAATGTAAGAATCTAGCTGTCGAATCCATATCCTTGTAATGCTGAAGGGGAAACAAAATGATTGCGGGTTTTAATTGATATTTTAGGTGCAGATTGAAATCTGACGAATATAATAAGCGTGTACTTGTTTCCTTGATTATTTAATAAGGAAAACATTCCCGAAAACCGATATTGATTCTAGTCATTTCTTTCAATTTTACTTCCCAATAAATGACATGAGCTAATTTCTCTGATCATATTCTTTGAAGTTATCAAAAAGACCATATTGATCCTACCAAATTTAGACTATCAACTGCCGTTCCATTTTAAGAAGTAGGGAAATAAAAAGCTCTCTTAAAAATATGTAAGGGAATAATGCGGGTCTAAAAGGCCATAGAAATGTGGCATAATTGCAAAATTTCCAATGTATACATTATCCCATTAAGACTGGGCGATGGGATTATATGAATACGAAAAACCGCGAAAAAGCACAAAAGGCTGACGTTAGTGGTCAAAGGATGAAACTAATGCTGGTTCTCGGTTGGCATGCCCATGGATTTCCACGTGGTATACATAGTAAATAATTCGAGGCACTTCAGAGCGACTTTCTCCCATCCCTGTCGGCCGGCGTCGCCTGCATGCTGTCACACACATCACTGATCTGGTCGCCCCTGCCACGAAGAGGGGAAACCTGAGCGACGCGTGCCAAAGGAAGGGAAACGTCCGCTTCACTCGGAGCGACCGTTCCGACTGAATTCGTTCGGCCCATGCGATAATGACATTAACTTGGAGATTCTGCGAAGCCGGAGGCAGCCGATGCATCGAATGTCCCCTTCCATTTGCTGAAAGGATGGAACTCGAAGTACTCGTATGTCGGGCATGAGTGAAGAGGAAATGTTACCCGTTTATCTTGCAGATCGCCTTTCCCCGCATCGATCCCGCGAAGCGACTCCTCCTCCCTCGGGAACCTCCCTTCCCGGGCGTGATAGTTGACTTGCAGTGTGGGAGGGGCGGCCGGGAGGAGGGGCCCGTCGCGCGACCCTCGCTGGAGGGGCGCGCGACGAGCCGGTGACTGCAGCCCATGCGAACAATGAGTGCTCGCATTCCTCCGCTACGAGTGGCTGGGCACGGAGTGAGAAGCGGAGGGGACATGGGGACGGGGTCGAGTGTGGGGTACCTGACGGAAGGAAATAAGGACGACCGGGGCACCGAGAGGAGAGGCCTCATGCGTAAGCAAGTCGCCTGTGCCGGGCGGAGAAGGTGGATGAGTGGAGGAACCATTATCTGTCACTTTCAGATGA
The DNA here is from genome assembly GCF_022747635.1 of Hetaerina americana. Classification (NCBI taxonomy): domain Eukaryota; kingdom Metazoa; phylum Arthropoda; class Insecta; order Odonata; family Calopterygidae; genus Hetaerina; species Hetaerina americana. Next base: position 415,767 of record NW_027286404.1, read on the forward strand.
TTGACAACCGGTTTGGTGAAACACGACTCGCGTTCGATGACGAGCCGAAGTTGTGAAGAAAAGAGTGAGGTATTGAATACAGTAGATTATTTAGTTGATTCCAAATAATCATTGATTCGGATTTCCAGTATTCCTCTCGACATGCTCTCTTCAGGCTGTTCAAAACTGCATTTCGTTCTGACATTCCCTGGATGCATTTTAAACATGCGTAACATGACGCAGGTTGGATCGGAAGCGTTTTCATTAAATTGACGTAAATCACGGTTGATGTGCACAGTGATTAGAGACTCCGGTGATACAGGAGCGTCCATTAATCACGCGATGTTTGGTTTGAATAGACTCGGGGGCGAAAACCTCCACTTGCCCCGTACCATGCCATGAACCATGATTTTTCTCGTCCTTTCCCTTTGACCTCCGGTGACAAACCGTGCAAACGAAGTCCGTGTCATACAATGACTCTGGTCGAATTTCACACTAAGGTGGAATCATGATATTCTCGCTAAACTGACCAATGGCTGCGAGATCTCTTAAGCGGCGCCCCGTGGTCCAATCATCAACGGCTTATCATTTCATCTACATCTACTTAATACCCCGCAAGCCGCCGCAAGGGCGTGTGGCGGGGGGTGTTAGGACACCACCCGTAATTTAGAAAAGAAAAAGAAAAAAAAACCGCATGCAATAACCACAAAACCATGTATCCACAAAAAAAACATGGCATACATTCATGCATGAACACTTATACCCCACACACATGCAAACATTCAAACTACCAACTAACATGAACATGCACCTGAAAGTATACCTAACAGCTTTGAAGTGTTTAACTTTGCTCCGACTTGTAAATTCAATGTTTTCAATATTTCTAAAGTGACTTCGGTTCCTTACTATTATGATTTCTGATTGTTCGGGGAAAGAATGAGTATTTGTATCTATCTGCACTGGAATCTATCTCCCTTATTTTATCTTTGTGTTCTGATCTACCTAAGTAGTGTGGGGCCATTATAATTCCTTCAGTGTCATAGTTAAACTCGTTTGCTCTGAAACTTTCTAAAAGTCTAAGCCTCGCTTGTTCTCTCCGCACTCCAAGTGGTTCCCAGCCTAAATCCCCTAAGAGACCTGTCACACTTGTGTTCTTATCATAACAATTTTTAACGAATCTAGCGGATTTTCTCTGGACTTTATCTAAATCTTTTTGCCAAATTTTCTCCCACGGATCCCAAATACTTGCGGCATATTCCAAATGAGGTCTAACTAGAACAATTTAACACCTCTCTTTAACTTTTTCATTACATTTCCCCACCACCCGTTTAATGAAGCCAAGTTTCTTTAAAGCTGATCCGCATATTATCCTAATGTGTGCTCCCCATGAAAGGCGTGGTGTTAGAACAACCCCCAAATATTTAACTTGATTGGTCGTAGTCAATACTGAGCCCTCTATTTTGTAGTTTACATCCTGTTCGCCGCTTCCTTTTTTCCAAAATTTCAAAACTGCGCATTTATCTATATTAAGTGTTAATCCCCATTTATTGCACCATTCCGAGATATTGTCTAAGTCTCTAGTCTAGTCAATCATTTTGTTGCAATTACTTGAGAGGAGCCGATATTTCACTCAATTTATGTTTCGTGTTCGTGGGTTTGCGCTCTCGTAAGATTTGAAAGACCATGAACAACAAGGATATTTCATAAAAATGGAAACAACATCATTGCTTCCGGATTTGCAGTTTTACATACACTGCACACGTTATTTGCAACCCAGCTGACTTAATTCTGTTTTAACTAACTCGATTTTGTTAGCCCCCTTGGAATTCCTATTAACAAAGCTTCACCTTTCTTGTATATACATCTACACAAATACCTCTGGTTTCACCAGAAAGGAGTGTGGCAGAGGATGTAAGCACCACGAGGAAGGGATATGAATGAGGGAGAGGGGGGTGTTGGAGGGGTGAAGGAAAGGGGGAAAATAATATTCGCTTAAAATCCCCGAACAGGCCGAACAAGATGGTTGTTGGATGGAAAACTCATACATGTGTGTACAAAGGCATAAATGTTATCTCCCGCCGTTTAAACAAGTGCCAATTTTGCCCACTGCAGAGTTTTTCTAGTATGTTGAATAGGAGGGGTTAAAATGAGCATCATCCACTGATAAGGAAGACCGCCCCCATCTCACGACAGGTCATGCACGACTGAAAGCAAGAAAGGGAAGACATTGATTAAGCAACGGTCATCATGCAAGTTGGAGTCCCCACTCTTGATGCCTTTGGTGGAACAATTTGCACCCTGCTGATGGCAAATAGATAATATTCGAAACATAATTTCGAAGATTCGAAAAATACTCGAATGATACATAGGTATCATCTTGCTTTGCGTGCTTGCAGGTGTGATGATCTATTGTATACCATAAGTGGTTTATGCAAATTTTATCCCCTCCTATTAAATATTCCTGAACATTTCTGTAGTGGGCAGAATTAACCCTTGTGCAGAACTAAATTTGTCGCTAGGATGTGTGTGCCACCATCCACATTCTTCTCAGAAATTTCGGGGGGATTCTTTTCTTTCTTTGCCCTTCCCTCAACCCTTCAGCACCTTCCTCGTCCCTCGTCCCCCACCCTTCCCACCTTATGTTTCCACCCCCTGCCACACATCATTACATCTACATCTACTTAATACCCCGCAAGCCGCCGCAAGGGCGTGTGGCGGGGGGTGTTAGGACACCACCCGTAATTTAGAAAAGAAAAAGAAAAAAAAAAACCGCATGCAATAACCACAAAACCATATATCCACAAAAAAAACATGGCATACATTCATGCATGAACACTTATACCCCACACACATGCAAACATTCAAACTACCAACTAACATGAACATGCACCTGAAAGTATACCTAACAGCTTTGAAGTGTTTAACTTTGCTCCGACTTGTAAATTCAATGTTTTCAATATTTCTAAAGTGACTTCGGTTCCTTACTATTATGATTTCTGATTGTTCGGGGAAAGAATGAGTATTTGTACCTATCTGTCCTGGAATCTATCTCCCTTAGTTTATCTTTGTGGTCTGATCTACCTAAGTAGTGTGGGGCCATTATAATTCCTTCAGTGTCATAGTTAAACTCGTTTGCTCTGAACCTTTCTAAAAGTCTAAGCCTCGCTTGTTCTCTCCGCAATTCAAGTGGTTCTCAGCCTAAATCCCCTAGGAGACCTGTCACACTTGTGTTCTTATCATAACAATTTTTAACGAATCTAGCGGATTTTCTCTGGACTTTATCTAATTCTTTTTGCCAAATTTTCTCCCACGGATCCCAAATACTTGCGGCATATTCCAAATGAGGTCTAACTAGAACAAAATAACACCTCTCTTTAACTTTTTCATTACATTTCCCCACCACCCGTTTAATGAAGCCAAGTTTCTTTAAAGCTGATCCGCATATTATCCTAATGTGTGCTCCCCATGAAAGGCGTGGTGTTAGAACAACCCCCAAATATTTAACTTGATTTGCCGTGGTCAATACTGAACCCTCTATTTTGTAGTTTATATCCTCTTCCTCGCTTCCTTTTTTCCAAAATCTCAAAACTGCGCATTTATCTATATTAAGTGTTAATCCCCATTCCATAATTGTGGACGTGGGGCCAATAATTTCCTTCGTGCCACTGTTTAACTCGTGTGTTCTGAACCTTGTTTTAAGTCTTAAGTCTCGTTTGTTCTCTTCGCATCTCAAACGCCTCCCAGCCTGATTCCTCTGTGAGGCATGTCACACTCGTCTTTTCATCGCAACAATTTTTTACGAAGCTGGAGGATTTTTTTCTGTACTTCATTTAATTCTCTTGCCTACGATTTCTCCCAAGGCTCTCAAATACCTCGGGTGCGTATTCCTAATGTGGACTATCTAAAGTGAAATAACTCTTCTCTTTTACGTCAGCATTTTATTTTCACACCATATGTTTAATAAAGCCGAGTTTTTTTTAAGCCGGTCCACTTATTCTTCTGAAATGTGCAGCTCTGAAATGTGTGGCGTTAAGATTGGGATAAGTAAAGTATAATCCATCGTTTTTTGTCAATTCAGATTAGGTTATGCCTCTAAAATCCCCCAAAAAATTGAACAAACAAACACTTGCGTTAAAATGATATACAACTCACGTAAATCTAATAAAGTTGGTGCCTCTAAATACATAAAGGATAGCAATGCGAGTGAATGTAATTCTTTTGCCTCTGTTAACCACGAATCGTCTTAAAACAGTTTTGTGAGCGTACATAAAACCGATAAGCAAAAAGTAATTGACCAAATTAAAATTATAACATTAAACTGCCGTAGCAATGTCCGTCGTGTAATGGTTCCATTGAGGGAAAGGGCGCGCCGCGTAGGCGCCGATCACCGGGTGACCGCCTGGTGTATACCAGGCGGAGGAGTCCCTCAGGTGACGAAGGCAATCGAGCCGGCGGTCAAAGGCACGAAGTGCTCTAGGCTGCAGGTCGTGGCCCATGTCGGCACCAACGACGTCACGGACCGTGGATCCGAGGAGGTCCTCCGTTCCCTTAGGGAACTGAGCTCCGAGGTGAAGCGCGTCCAGGGCGTCGAGGGGGTTCGGCTGGGACTAACGGTCTGCAGCATCGTTCCGAGGGAGGATCGCGGGTCTCTGGTTTGGAGCCGAGTGGAAGGCATAAACCAGAGACTATCGAGATTCTGCTCGGACATAGGAGCCTCCTTCGTCGACCTGAGACCAACCCTCCGATCTTGCAGGACTCCCCTTAACCGATCTGGGGTCCATTACACGGCGGGAGCGGCGAGTAAGGTAGCGGATAGGATACTCGACCACTGTAGGCCTTTTTTAGGATAGAGGGCAGGTCACTTAGTGGGTCAATAACATCTGGGGATAGCGCGTATAATATTATTAATAAAAATATAAAAGTCACCGACAACACTGGCATTGATTTAGAAAGACATGTGACACGCACTTCCCCACAAAGGCGTCCTAAACTACAGTCAGGCACAAATAAGGACGTTATTCAACATCAAAATAATTTAACTATACTTGTTATAAATTGCAGAAGCCTCAAGAACAAATCAGCGGATCTAGAACACATAATCCAAACTCATTCCGCTGATATAGTATTAGGCACAGAGAGTTGGCTGTGCAATGACATAAACGACCAAGAAATTTTCCCAATAGATTTCAAAGTTTACCGACACGATAGAGATACAAGACCCGGAGGAGGGGTTTTCGTGGCAGTTAAAAGTCATTTTGAAAGCAGGCAAGTTTCATTTGAAAATAATAACATAGAAAGTGTTTGGTGCACCTTAATACGGACCAATCAACCCAACATAAATTTATGCTCTTTCTACAGACCTCCAGACTCAGATTTGAAAACACTTCACACCCTCAACGATCAAATTTACAATTTTACACGTCAATATAATAACAGCATAAACATAATTTGTGGCGACTTTAATCTCCCTGGTATAGATTGGGACAACAATATCGTTAAATCTGGGACCCACGATCGCGAATCTTGCAATTCCATGATAAAATTGGTTCAAAGAAACTCCCTCCATCAAGCAGTACGCATGCCCACCCGTGGAAAGAACATATTGGATCTATTTCTTACAAACACGCCTGAACGTATTATTAGTGTATCAACTGATGAGGGCTTGAGTGACCATAAAGCAATTAATGTCCACTCGGACATAGAAATAAAAATGATTGTTAAACCAAAAAGAAAAATGTATAATTACCATAAAGCAGACTTTGAATCTTTTGCCAATCAATTAAACTCTTCGCTACCCGAGTTCAAAACCCGCTTAAGTCATGTCAACGTGGAAGAAACTTGGACAGAATTTGTCAATATCATGCAAAAAGGAATCGTAGATTTCATACCTATAAAATACGTTAAAGCAAATCGCGACCCCAGGTGGTACAATAAAGACGTTAGAAAAGCCCTTCGAAAGCAGAGAATGCTACACTCTAGGGTAAAGAGGGCAGGCGTGAACACATCATCCCCTGAGAATAAACAATGATGGGACACATATAGATCCTCTAAAATTGAAACCAAAACACAATTACGTTGCGCTTTACTGGACTTTAAACGCAAAGTACTTTGCGAGCACTTGGACACTGACCCCAAAGCTTTCTGGTCATATGTTAGGGAAGTAAATGGGAGTAAACAAACCGTGGCTTGCTTAAGGGATTGTAGCAATATAATTCATACAGACAGTGAGGGTAAAGCTAACATCCTAAATTCATTCTTCCAAAGCGTTTTCTCGAATGATGTTGCCACCGCATATCTCCAAGAAACAATACATACTCCACCCATGGAAAAAATAACAGCTGACCAACAAGGAATTCTAAAATTGCTTAACGAGATTAAACCCAACAAATCCCCGGGTCCCGAAAATATACCAGCTAGGGTGATAAAACATTTAGCTCCAAACATTGCCCCGTACCTTGAGTTTATATTTAACAAATCCCTCACAGAGTGCAAAGTACCTAAGATTTGGAAAACCGCGCAAATAACGCCTATTTTTAGAGGTGGTGACAGGGAGGATCCCAGTAATTACAGACCTATATCTCTCACTTCTATCTGTTGCAAAATCTTAGAGCACATAATTGTCAGTTCAATAATGAGACACCTTGACAATATTAACTTTTTAAGTGACAATCAACACGGATTCAGGAAAACCCGCTCCTGCGAGACCCAATTAGGATTATTTACACATGATTTACTTTTATCGGGTGAGAGAGGTAGGCAAGTGGATGCCATCTTCTTAGATTTTCAAAAGGCATTTGATAAGGTCCCACATGGTAAACTCATTCATAAATTAAAGGTCGCGGGTATAAACAAGGGCGCCATAAGTTGGGTTAAAGATTTTCTTTCAGAGCGGGAACAGAGGGTAGTCCTTGATGGCGCTAGTTCCGACAGCGTTCGAGTCACGTCGGGGGCACCTCAGGGAAGTGTGATCGGGCTGTTGCTTTTCTTGATTTTTGTTAACGATTTGAACCGCGAAGTGAAAAGTAAAATTAGGATGTTCGCGGATGACACGGTGATCTATCGGGAGATATCTGGGGATGAGGATCGTTTTATTCTAGAGCAGGATTTAGATTGCATTACTAAATGGTGTTCTAACTGGGGATTGACTCTAAATTATAATAAATGTTCAGTGGTAAATTTCTTTAAAAGATCAACGGGATTTGCTTACAAATTAGCTGGAGGTGACCTAGCAGTAGTTGATACGATAAAATACGTAGGTGTCACATTCACAAAAGACTTAACTTGGGGGACTCACACACGTAAAGTCTGCGGTCAAGCATATAAAAAATTGGGATTCATTAGACGCATTGTCGGCAAGAGTGACTCGAAGGTCAAGGAACGTTGTTACCACGCTCTTGTAAGGCCTCATTTAGAATACGCATGCAGCGTGTGGGATCCGAGTGAAAAAGGTCTCATTCGGGAAATTGAGAAGGTTCAACGCCGGGCAGCCCGTTTTGTAAAAAATTCCTATGATAAAACGCAAAGCGTCACCGAAATGCTCATGGAGTTGGGGTCGGAATCATTAGAAGAGAGAAGATTCAATGCAAGATTGAAATTATTAAATAAATTTAGATCCGCATGTTTCAGCACCGAGGTCTCGCAAATTATTCGTACTCCTACATACATTAGTCGCTTGGATCATGCATATAAAATTCGGGAAACAGATGCCAGAACTAGCCGACTCAAGGACTCCTTCTTCCCACGGACAATACGGGATAGCAACTGCAGGGTTATAGATAACAAAAATTCCACTTGCCACCCTCAGCGTCTAAAAAATAATTAGTTGTATTTAAATGCATGCTCTTCCACTAACCTTATGTGTTTTGTTATAATAACCCATTCTTTCCGAATGACCTCATTCATGTTCTGTTCATCTGTTTTTAAGTTTCCCTTTCAATCCCTCGTCCCTCTCCGCGGGGGCAAATTCCTGCTACCTGCAACGTTGGGTCGCATTCCCGGCCTTTTAGAGACTCTTTGGGGGTAGAATGTTTCGTGGTGCATTTTCATGTGGTAGTGATGTTTCAATTTCTTGCTTGTTGTGTCCTGGCTTCCTTGTTGTAGGATGGCTTTCGTGCTGCATCATGGGGTGCAGTTTTTTAGTTGTTTTGCGGTATATGTGTTTGCATGAGTATTGGATGAGGGATTTTTGCATGAGTGTGTGCGCTGCTGTGGGTGTAATTTTCCGTGTTGTTTTTTTGCATGTGGTATTTTTCTTTTTTACGGTTGGTGACCTAACACCCCCCGCCACACGCCCTCGCGGCGGCTTGCGGGGTATTATGTAGATGTAGATTTAGATGTAGCATTAGAAACAAAATATCGGATATTGAACATATTTTTGTCAGTACAAACGCAGACATAGTTGTTGGAACGGAAAGTTGGCTCACGGGAGATAAAGCAAACAATGAGGTTTTTCCAAACGGTTTCGCAATTTACAGAAGGGACAGACCAAATAGATTGGGTGGGGGAGTATTCATTGCACTAAAGTCACATCTTAATAGCCAACGATATGAATGCGACGTAGATGACATAGAAAGCGTTTGGTGCAACTTAAGGACTACAACAGCAGAAGCCTATTCGTGTGTTCATTTTATAGACCCCCAGATTCTAACGCAGATGTCCTACACAGGCTCGACGAACAAATATCCACTCTCAGCAGCAGACATAGCAACAGTATTATTATAATCGCTGGTGACACAAATCTACCGTCAATTGACTGGGACACGTACTGCGTAGGAAAATGTGCCCAAAACCGAGATTCATGCCAAGAACTCCTTCATATATTCACAAAACACTCCTTAGAAAAAAATGTTAAATCACCCACATGGGGCCAAAGCATACTAGATATCTTTGCGACTTCTATGCCCCAAATCATTACTAACATTGAAATAATAGACGGAATCAGTGACAATAAGGCTATTTTTGTAGAGTTAAAAGCTAAATACTTCCAAATAAACAAAGAAAAGCGTAAAATATACCTATACAACAAGGCAAATTTCAACGGACTACGAGAATATTTAAAAATAGAATAACCAGAATACAAGACAAAAACACTGACAACCAATACAGAGAACACTTGGAACTATTTCTTAAATATTTTACGCGAAGGAATGAAGACGTACATCCCGTCCAAACTCAAATGCGACAGTAAGGAACCTAGATGGTACAACGGGGAAGTCAGATCGGCATTAAGAAGGCAAAGAAAGCTACAGTCAAATTTTAAAAAGAGTTTAAAAAGTGACGATATAGTTTATATGAATACATCCAAACAGCAACTAAAAGAATGTCGTAGTAAGACGAAAAGTATTATGCGCACAGCACTACACTCTTTTAAATCTAAAATGCTTAGCGAATATCTTGAGGAAAATCCAAAGTCATTCTGGTCCTATGTTAGGGAAATACAGGGTAAACGTCCCACTGTTCACTCTTTGAAGACTGAAAATGGAGAAATCATTACAAATAGCGTGAAAAAGGCAAATATTTTAAACCATTTTTTCCAGAGCGTCTGCAACAAAAACACAAACGCACCAAATGATCCTCCACACCCACCCGGGGAACACATGAGCGATCTTACACTGACCAAGCAGGGAATAGTACATCTGCTCCGTAATATCAAAGCACACAAGGCACCTGGTCCGGAAGAAATACCTGCTAGAATATTAAAGGATTTAGCTGAAGACATTGCCCCGTTTTTACATATTGTTTTTCTAAAATCGATAGAAGAAGGCTCAGTGCCTCGCGACTGGAAGCTAGCCCATGTAACTCCCATCTATAAAGGCGGCGATAGGGATAAACCAACCAATTACCGACCCATTTCTTTAACATCGATCTCTTGTAAAATATTGGAACACATTATTGTCACTAACATTATGAGATTTCTTGATAGTAGGAAAATACTAATCCACAACCAGCACGGATTCAGGAAAAGCAGATCTTGCGAAACACAACTTGGTCTCTTTAGTCACGATATACTTAGATCGGGAGAAAACAACACACAAGTCGATGCAGTATTCCTGGATTTCAAAAAGCCTTCGACAAAGTCCCACACAATAAACTGTTACATAAACTTAAATACTATGGAATCATTTAGAAAATAATAAATTGGATTAGAGACTTCTTGTCAAATCGCAAACAAAGAGTAGTCATAGATGGGTTGTGCTCAACGGATAGAGATGTAACCTCGGGCGTCCCCCAGAGAAGTGTAATAGGGCCCCTTCTGTTCTTAATATACATTAACGACTTAAGCACACACGTTAGTAGCAATTTGAGGTTATTTGCTGACGACACGGTGGTATACAGGGAAATAAGGAGCCAACTAGATCGCGAGCTACTCTCTAGAGACTTAGACAATATCTCGGAATGGTGCAATAAATGGGGATTAACACTTAATATAGATAAATGCGCAGTTTTGAAATTTTGGAAAAAAGGAAGCGGCGAACAGGATGTAAACTACAAAATAGAGGGCTCAGTATTGACTACGACCAATCAAGTTAAATATTTGGGGGTTGTTCTAACACCACGCCTTTCATGGGGAGCACACATTAGGATAATATGCGGATCAGCTTTAAAGAAACTTGGCTTCATTAAACGGGTGGTGGGGAAATGTAATGAAAAAGTTAAAGAGAGGTGTTATTTTGTTCTAGTTAGACCTCATTTGGAATATGCCGCAAGTATTTGGGATCCGTGGGAGAAAATTTGGCAAAAAGATTTAGATAAAGTCCAGAGAAAATCCGCTAGATTCGTTAAAAATTGTTATGATAAGAACACAAGTGTGACAGGTCTCTTAGGGGATTTAGGCTGGGAACCACTTGGAGTGCGGAGAGAACAAGCGAGGCTTAGACTTTTAGAAAGTTTCAGAGCAAACGAGTTTAACTATGACACTGAAGGAATTATAATGGCCCCACACTACTTAGGTAGATCAGAACACAAAGATAAAATAAGGGAGATAGATTCCAGTGCAGATAGATACAAATACTCATTCTTTCCCCGAACAATCAGAAATCATAATAGTAAGAAACCGTAGTCACTTTATAAATATTGAAAACATTGAATTTACAAGTCTGAACAAAATTAAACATTGCAAAGATGTTAGGTATACTTTCAGGTGCATGTTCATGTTAGTTGGTAGTTTGAATGTTTGCATGTGTGTGGGGTGTGAGTGTTCTTGCATGAATGTATGCCATTTTTTTGGTGGGTGTATGCAATTGTGCCTTTGCATGCGGTTTTATTTTTTTTCTAAATTACGGGTGGTGTCCTATCACCCCCGCCACACGCCCTTGCGGCATCTTGCGGGGTATTAAGTAGATGTAGATAGATGAAGATTTCCCCTAAATATTTAAAATGATCGGTCGTAGTCAACAGTAAAACCTGACTGTTTAATTTATGTCCTGCTTATCACACCTTTCCTAGCTAAAAATTTGTTTATGTTCAGTTTTAATCCCGATTCCTTGCACAATTCTGATATTGTGTCTAAATCTCTTCAAGAGAAGCATACAATCTGGCGGGGTCCTTATTTCCCTGCATACCACGGAGTCGTCTGCAATAAATCTCAGGTTGCTACTGACGCGTGAGCTTCACTCGGCTTAGATACTAGCCAAACTCGACAAAATTGATTCGTGCACGAAGCGCATCGAAGCTAATGATCGCCTGTTTCTTCGAAATAACTAGAAATGTGGCAACCGTACCGTTAGAAAAACGTAGAACCGTGAATGCTGAATGGTACACGAGCATTTGTTTGCCGGAAGTGCTTGGCGAAATACAGAAAAAGAAGCGGCGACGAAGGATCATTTTCCATCATGACAATGCAAGCCCTCACAGATCGGCTGAAACAACTCTCTATTTGACTGGCCAAAAGGTCGAATTGATGGGTCATCTTCCGTACAGCCTTGAATTAGCACCAAATAACTTCTTTTTATTCCCGTTTATCAAGAAAAAAATTGTGTGGCCAACGTTTTTCGGCACTTGAGGAAGCCGTTGATGCCTTCGAAAACCATGTTTTGGATGTACCTCAATCGGATTGGAAAAACTATTACGAAAATTGGTTCTAGCGCATACGAAAGTGTATTGATTATCATGGAGAATACTTCGTAAAGCAATAAAGCCATTTTCAACAATAAATTTCTGTCGTTTCATTATTTGGCTAAAAATATAAATAGCCACGATCGCAGGATAGCCGACATGTACGGTAATCGGAAATGAGAGAGTTGGCAATAAAGGAGAAAGTGGAAGGAGTAGGTAATGTGCAATGTACAGAAAAGCTAAAAATGACGAAGCATGGAAAGATTTGAAGAGGGAACTGGAAAAACCATGTTTTAAGGGGAAAAACGGCCACAGTTTTAAAATAAAAATAAAAACATAAGAAACAAGTGGAAAAAGTTTTCATTTTTAAATAGGAGTATTGCTGAATGTAACCAGCTACCTGGAGAGCTGTTTGAGAGCTATCCGTCAAACGTTAGGGGTTTTAAGAACAGGTGTAATGCAACCACAGGGCAAAGGGCTCGGTGATAAACTTGACAATGTCAGTGTGTAGTGGGATATGGAGGATTGAGAAGTTGGACTGTGATACTGGGTGCTGTTGGGCAGTGCGTGATTTGGGACGTGGTGTGATGCTGGGCCACGTGTGGTGTGATTTTGAGCTGGGTCATGTCTGCTATTGCTTTGTGTTTTCCTTGATTACTCACGTAGCGGCTTAGTTTTAATTTTCTTAATGATCCTTTGAATGATTTATTTTTTAATGATCGTTTTTGCTATTGTTCAGTGTCAAATCAGTTGCGATTCTAGGGGCTTGCGTGCCACCTGACAATACCTGTATGCACATATATTTAAATAAATATAATAATGCGTTCGTATTTCTCACGCGCTACCTTCTGTGATGTTCCATTCGTATAATCCGTGCATTCGTTTAAAAATTCGGCTCCCGACACGATGCTAGGACAGGACGCAAGTCAATGAAGTCCCGATAAAAATTCCCCAATCTATTTTTTACCCCTTCAATCGGGCTCCAAACCATACCACCACGGTTGAATCGAGGGTCAATGGAGCAATTTTTAACTTTACAAGACGTTAAACTGCGCCCCTAACCGCTTCACCTCCGTATTCATCTTCCCGGAAGGACGCAGGATACGTGCGCAGTGCGTGGCGTCGTTTGTCCCCACATGTGCATTTCCCTGTATAGCTACACAAATACCCCACGATCCACCAAAAGGGTGTGTGGCTGGGGTTGCAAGCACCACCAGGTGGAAAGGGTAAGGAATGAGGGCGATGGAGGGTGTTCAAGGGACGAGGGAAAAGAAAAAAATCCACCTAAAATCCCTGAAGAAAAGTGTATGGTGGTGCATCCATGTTGGCTGAAACTTAGTTCTAAAAAAGTTTTATTTTTACCCCTACGTACGTTCTCAGGCATATTGGTGCTCAATCGGTGTGTTTGATATAATTGATGAAATTTTGTCATTAAATGAAAATATTTGGGCGCTTTACATTCATTTCGTTATAACTCTGCATCGCCCTGGGGAAGCACGAGTACTTGAACATTTTAGTGGAGGGTCACACCTCTCTGATATTTCATCCGAATCTACCTATAATTTGGGGACATAACAATTCCCTCCATGGGGAAATTAAACTACGCTGCCTTGCACCTTCTCAAAGTCTTAATCTTGCCTGCACTCTCCGCGAATCATAGGGCTGACAACTTGACGCCACTAAACCTACCCCTCTCGCTCGTCTCGTTGCAATTTTCAACAAATTGTAGGCTTTTCTTTTTGAATTTTATCCAATTCCTTTATTAGGGTCTCCCCCTATTGATCCCAATTATTTACCGTGTATTCCGACTGTAGCTAACTAAAGCGAAGAAATACCACTCCTTTACCGTTTTCTTACAGTGCAATACGCCTATAGTCCAAATGGTTCGGTCGAGGGAAGTCTCCAACGTGATAGGAAGTGCTATTCTGATTCCTTTAACCATAAACACAGTAATCAACCCGACGGTCGGTTTGTTAGGTGATGGTAGAGTTCACCCAATACTAAGCCCGAAGGCGTGTGAAAGTCACACATCAGGGTAGGGGGGCCAGTTCCTTTCCCTGTGCCGGTTATGGTTTCCCAGGAAGATCTGGTACCCGAAAAATCACATAGCATGGGTGGAGCTGCAGGTGCCCAGAGAGATTTACCCGGGAATCGAACCCGGGCCCTCCAGTCCGTAGTCCAACGCTCCACCCCTGAAATACCGCGACTCATGAATCCTTTAAATGTTTAAAATAAAATTGAATAATTGCAGGAAAGAAGCTTTATAGCTAAATGGAAAGAGCGTGGGGCATAGATATTTACATGCATGCATTATAGGCGTGTGGTAGGGGGTGTTAAGTCAACAGCCGTACTCTATCTAATCCATCACTTGACATCCAATGACTCACTCATAGGGCGCGTGGTTAGGGGCGACCGAGCATCATTCCTACCTAAACCGCTCCCTACATCACAACAGTTGGTAACCACAAGGGCAGGCTCACATGCAACCCAGTAATCAGTTACCACGTAGCATTCTACTCATGAATGATATATTTCAAAAATACATGAGATCTACAAATTAATTAACGGATTGAGGGCAAATGGAACTTACGTGTTCTTGACTATTTTCGCCAGCGCTAACTATTTTTGTCTTAGTGTTTCCCTCCTGAGTTGTTGTCGCGAATAGCGCTTGAGAGTATCCGCTCGACAGTATCTCTGTTATTTTGTGACAATTATCTGATCTACCAATGTAAGTGAGGATGATTTATATCTTCTATGTAATATGCAAAACCCCGCGGTTGGTATCTTTACAATAGGTTTAATCTCGCTCCGAGTCTTCGCATATCTAAGTGTTTGCATTCCAGATCTTGCGGTTACGCTGTGTGTTCTTTCGTCCGGCTTCCCTCAGGGTAGCGTCATTGGCCCTTGCCTATTTAAATTTACACTTTTTTAAGTAATCTAACGGTCAAGGTAGGTTATGAATGGGCAAAAATACTAGATAAATATATTGTTTCTCCTAACAAAATATAATCCACTTTCCTACTCTGCAAAAAGTGCCTCTTCATCTCTGAGTACCTTCTTCCTCCCTTCATCCCGTCCAACATCCCTATCCTGTTCCTTCCCTTTCCTCGTTTGCCTAACATTCTCCTCTCTATTACAGTCTTCTACATCCCTCTGTGGATGGATGTGCTTTTCATCCAATTTTCTTGCCTCCTTAAGATTTCTCCCAACACACCCCTCTCCTCGCCCACCATGCATACCACCTCCTTATTTATTTTCCGTTCGGTCCATTTCACCCTCTCCATCCATCTCCACGCCCACATTACAAATGCCTCCAATCTACGTCATCCTCCTGTTTCAATGACTAAGTTTCCGCGCCGTACATAGCTACGCTTCATGTCCAAGTTAGGATGAGCCTTTTCTTAACATCCTTGCTCAATGTCCTCGTCATCAACTCCATACTTCTTGAGAAAGCCTCTCTGCCCAACGCAATTCGTCACCTTACGTCCCTACTACCTTGACCGTGTTGGTACAAACACTTCCGAGACACGTAAAATGTTCTACCTGTACAAAGCGAACGATGACTACGGCCGTATAAATATAATGGGAAGAGTCCACCCCAGCCGTACTCTTATAAATGGGCAAAGGATGGGTGAGGGAAATTGGAGAAAATACAAGCAGTAAATCGAAAACAATTATAAAATTGAATAATTAACTGAAAATAAGACCAACAATAAATATAGTAAAAAACTGAAAATAATTGAAATATTTAAATACCGCAAACGGTTAGAACAATGAAATGGAGGACTGCAAATAAATCACGTACTATCTAGCTTGGATATACTATACAGCATTGATCCATGCTAGTCTCAAGCACTCAAACGCACATAGTAAAATTTAGAATAATACAAAAAAATTTTTTGAATACTAAAAAAGTGAAAATTAATCACGCATTCTCTAGCTTGGATGTACTATGCAGCAGTGATCCTTGCTAGTCGCATACACTCCCACTCTATCAGGGCTTACGAGAGGTTTCCCTCTGCGTCAGGGGCCCACCAATCTCACGTAGTGAAATAAAATTAAGAAATATAATAAACGAAAAATGATCACGCACTCTCTATCTCGGATGTACTATATAGCATTGATCCTTGCTAGTCACAAGCACTCACCTTCAATCAGGGCTTAGGAGAGGTTCCCTCTGCGCCAGTGGCCCTAGAAAAGTGAAGAGAAGTGAAGAGGACTGCTTTGCAGTCGAAACACTTGTGTCAGCTTCTGGGCACTCCCTTTACCCTTCCACCAAGTGCGAGTCACAGTACTAACGTCGGAAGAAAGTCCACGGTAGACCTGTGAGTGAGTGAGTGAGTTATGCTAGGGTTAAGGCGTCTTCGCATACCCAAGCAAGTGAGTGATTGGCGGGCCACTGCCGCAGAGGGAAACCTCTGCGGCAGTGGCCCGCCCTGTCTATCAGGGCAGAGAAAATAGGAATAGATTGGAGGGAAAGGAGGCTAATCCGCAACCTGTACATGTCTCAGACTGCTCAGGTGCGAGTGGGGAACGGGGAGTCCGGTTGGGCAGTGTTAGGAA
Organism: Hetaerina americana; assembly: GCF_022747635.1. Lineage (NCBI taxonomy): Eukaryota > Metazoa > Arthropoda > Insecta > Odonata > Calopterygidae > Hetaerina > Hetaerina americana. The sequence goes on from NW_027286404.1 coordinate 432,363, forward strand.
GAGGTGTAAGGCAGGGTTGCCCATTATCACCGATGCTGTTCAACCTGTATGCAGAGGAAATGATCAAAGAGGCATGGGAAGAACTCGAGGTAGGAATGAAAGTGGGCGGGGAATTCATAAAATCAGTTAGGTTTGCTGATGACCAAGCTTTAGTTTGTCAGTCAGCCAAGGGGCTGCAAGCATTGCTGAGTGAATTGGAAATTCAGTGCGACAGGTATGGGATGAGAATCAATATTAATAAAACAAAGGTTATGCGATTTTCTAGAAAGAAAAAGGCTAAGCTTAACATTAAAGTAGGAGGGCAAAAACTAGAGCAGGTAGAACAGTTTACGTATCTCGGTAGTGTTTTGGACCAACACGGTCAAAGTAGTAGGGACGTAAGGAGAAGAATTGCGCTAGGCAAAGAAGCTTTCACAAGGAGGAGGGAGTTGATGACAGGGACTTTGAGTAAGGATGTTAAGAAGAGACTCGTAAAAACTTTGATATGGAGCGTAGCTATGTACGGTGCGGAAACGTGGTCATTGAAGCAGGAGGATAGACGTAGATTGGAGGCTTTTGAAATGTGGGTGTGGAGAAGAATGGAGAAGGTGAAATGGACAGAGAAGAAAACAAATGAGGAAGTACTTGGTATGGTGGGCGAAGAGAGGGGTTTGTTGGGATCAATCCTATGGAGGCAGGAAAAGTGGATGAATGGGGTGTTGACCGGCAGTGGGATGTTGAAGACTGTGATAGAGGGTAGAATGTTGGGCAAAAGAGGAAGGGAAGGAACAGGATAGGGATGTTGGACGGGATGAAGGGAGGAAGAAAGTACTCAGAGATGAAGAGGGACCTGATATAGAGTAGGAGGATGGATTTTGAGTTTTGTTAGGAGTAATAAAATATTTGTTTGGTAGTTGTGTCCATCCAAAAACCTACCTTAACCGGTAGATTACCTTAAAAAAAAAATACTCAGCTTTTTACCGTCATCCATGATTTTCTTTACAGCCTGCTGTTACTCATTCCTGGTCAATCCAGTAAAATCTTCTAAATTCCATTTCTTAACCTGCCGCCCCTGCCTTATCTTTTTGAAACGAACGCTACACTTCTTCACAAATAAATTGTGGTCTGAGTCTGCATCCGCTCCCGGGAAGCTGTGGGAATTGATCGTACTGTTCCTGAATGCGTGCCTAATATAATCTAACTGATACCTTTCTGAGTCACCTGGCATTTTCCATGTATGCCTGCGCCTTTTGTGTCTAAACCAGGAGTTGGTGATGACTAACCCCTGTCTCCTGCAGAACTCAACTGCTTTCTCCCCGCGGTCATTCCTCGTTCCTAAACCGTAGTCCCCCACCTTATCGCCATCTCTTCCTTCGCCTACCGTCGCATTCCAATCCCCAATTACTATCAAATGCTTTCCTGCAGGAACACACGTGATTATATCCTCTAACTGATCGTATATCCTATCGACTTTTTCCTTTTTATGATTGCTCGGTGGAGTATACCTAAACCAAGTTCGTAGGTTCTACTTTTATCTCTACTAGTAATATTATATCCGCTTAAGTCGTCTGCGCTTCTTGCTACCTTTTCATTCAATATTATGGCACCCCCTCGTTGGATTTCGTCCCCTCCGCTTTATATTACTCTATAACTATAACTCCAATAGTACCCGCTATCCTTCCATCTCACCTCTCATAAACCTAAAATATCTATATTTCCTGTTCCCAACTCTCGCTTTATATTCTCTAACTTTCCTGTTCTCAACATTGCCCTAATATTCCAAGATCCTTTTTTAACTAATTCGGTCTTCTTCTTCTGCACATTCTGTTCTGCTGCTGTCGGTTTTGTTTTTCAAGCTTTTCGTGAGATGACGATCGCGGAAGCTTAGCCTCTCCCGCTGCCGAGCACGACACACGGCCGAAGTCCAGTAGTTGCCAGGACTCGCATTCTTTTAAGTGTCCACCATAAAGGTCTTGAGAGATATAACTGAGGTGGTTTCCCGTTGCCTTCCTCATTAGTGTTTTTAACGTGACACCATCACTCATGGAAGGGACACTACTGATAACACCCCAAATATGAAAAGCAGCATGAGAGTGTTTGACGCCGACACTGTTATCTACAGGGAAATAGTGAATGGTAGAGATCTGCCGATACTAAACATTGACGTAAAGAAGATTTATAAATGGTCTACAGAATGCAGTTTGGATTTAAGCACAAAAAATTACGGTCCTGGACCTCTTAAAATGTAAAAAACACGAGCTGACTCTACCAAATTATGAGCACACTCGGAGGTGTTCGGAAGAACGTGTCAGGCCACGTAAAATACTTGGCTGTCACCATCGCATCGGATTTCTCACAAATCTGGCGGCCGTCTACGATACCTCGTTCAAGTTTCTAGTCCGTGCTTATTAAGATGTATCCCATATGTTCACCGCATACCTAATGTGAGGTATTAGTAGAGAAAAATTGCACGCTTCCTTGGCTTTCTCATCGCTACATTTCTTAACTATACGTATGACGAGTGGCATTTTCTTCTGGACTTCTCCGCAAATTGTGCGTATGTGCTTTCCCAATGCAAGATCAGATGCGATGGCGGCAACCAAGTCTTTAACGTGGACTTACCCGTTTTTTCCGGACACCTCCGAGTGTGTAAGCTGCAATAGTCTGCTCCTGTTTTGTTGTTTTATATGAAGTGATTGACCGTGCAGGTTTTAGTAATTTAATCCAAACTCTATTCTGAACATCATTGTCAAGTATTATTTCAGTCATTGTTTAGTATTTGATGATCTGTGTCGTTCACTATTTCCTTGTAAATTTGTGTCGTCGACAAACATTCTAGTGTTGCTTTGAATTTGTGTGTTAATATCATTCGAGTAAGTAAGTAGAAACAGTAAAAAGGAAGGAAAACCTCCTAGTAATGGGAGGTTGGAACGCTGTGGTGGGGCGAGAGAGAAGTAGCGTGGGATACTTCGGGTGTGGAAAACGAAACGCCGCGGGAGAGAGGCTGATAGAATTCTGCAACGAGAGAAACATGGTAGTGGTAAATACCATCTTTGATCAGCACCCGAGAAGAAGATACACATGGAAGATGCCTGGAGACAAAGCACGATACCAAACTAACTACATCCTTGTCAGGAAGAGATACAAGAATCAAGTTAAGAAGTGTAAGAGTTACACCGGTGCAGATATAAATAGCGATCACAAACTGGTGATCATGGACAGCAGGCTGCGATACGAGAAGATGAAGAAAGAGACACAACAACCCAGATGGAACAAAAAGATACTGGAAGAAATGAACGCAAGAGGAAAGTTCACCGCGGATATCGAAAGGAAAGTAGAAGGAAATAATGATAGTACCTGCACTGACGGTCGATGGAAATAAATGAAGATTATAATTGCCAAAGCGGCAAGTGAGCTCCTTGTGAGTAAGGCGGAAATATCTAAGAAGCCATGGATAAAAACTCAAATAAGAGGTCTCATAGACGAAAGAAGAAAATACAAGAATCCAAGAAATGAGTGCAAAAGACCTATATAATCAGTTGCGGAAGCAGGTCATACGAGAATGCATGAAGGCAAAGGAAGAATGGGTAGAAAGCTGCTGCCAGGAAATTAATGACAGCATGAATAAGGGAAATAGCGAGATGGTTTATAAACTAGTGAAGAGGCAATTCGGGGAAAGAAAAACAAAATCGCAAAACATCCGAGCCACAAATGGAAAAATACTAATAGATGATGACGACACCGGGAATAGATCGAAAGAATACATTGAAGTACTCTATCAAGCTCCCAAACCACTAGAAGATGGCTTAATTAAAGATGAAAACATGATATGATAGGTAAAGATGATCGGGGTCCGCAGATATTAAGAAGCGAATACGAGAGAGCCGTGGCAGACCTGAGAAAGAACAAGGCATCAGGAGTTGACAAAATAAACGGAGAAATAATCAGGGCACTCGGGGTCAAAGCAAAGGATGCCCTATGGAATACTCAAAGATAGCAGCTACGACAGCGGAAATATACCAGTAGACTTCAAGAAAAGTATAATGATTGCAATGCCGAGGAAACCGAAAACAGATAAATGGGAAGAACACAGAACATTGAGCCTTGTGACTCAAGCATCAAAAATCCTTGCTAGGGTAATTAGCCGAAGAATAGAAGGAAGGCTAGAGGAAAACCTCTCAGAAAACCAATTCGGATTCAGGAAAACCGAAGAGCAAGAGCTTGAGATTTCTGGGCAAAAAACGAGACACGTCAATAAGCCATTATATGAGGCATTCGTGGACTTGGAGAAGGCCTTCGACAATGACGAATGGAACAAGATGTTCAAAATACTAGAAGCGCTTGGATTGGACTGTCAGAAGAATTATCCATAACCTCTACAAGAATCAGGTTGCAAAAATGCACACTAAAAATGAAAGAAAAATAGAAGCAAAAATAAACAAAGGAGTAAGACAAGGATGCAACCTCTTGCCAGCAATATTCAACGTATACCTGGAAGAGGCAATAAAGGAAACACATAAACTGGGTATCAAAGGCGTCAAGGTAAATGGTGAAGAAATCAACGTGCTCCGGTTTGCAGATGGCATCGCAGTAGTGGCGGAAACGTGAGAGGACCTGCAAGCAACTCTAAGTGCTATGGATCAAGTGCTGGGGGAATATAATATGAACACCAACAAGAAGAAAACTAAAATACTTGTGTGCGGAAGAGAGAAGTTGAATACAGATATCACAATTCGAGGGGTGAAACTAGAGCTAGTGGAATCCTTCATCTACCTGGGCAGCAGCATAAAATGGGATGGAAGAGGCTCGACCGACATCAAGCTACGAATAGCCCGAGCTAAGAACGCATTCACGAAGAAGAGCTAATTACTATGTTGAAAGAACCTAAGGCTGGAAACAAGGAAGCAATTCGTCAAGAATTTCGTGTGGAGCTATGGTTCCCAGACTTGGAACATTGGAAAAGTGGACCAGCGAAGAATAAAAGCCTTTGAAACATGGTGCTGGAGGAGAATGATGAAGATTAAATGAACAGACAAAATAAGGAATGAGGAAGCATATAAGTAGAAGATCAGAAGAGGATAGGACCATATGGAGAACTCTACGGCAAAGAAGAAATAGATGGATTGGACACACATTGAGGCACAATGGATTAATTAGGAATATAATAGAAGGAAGAACAGAAAGGAAGATTCCACGAGAGAGACCAAGAGACATGAACATAGGACATATTAATAAGGACGTAAAACAGAGAGGGTATCAAGGATTGGGGGCATTGACATTAAATAGAGTAGAATGGAGGATTGCAGGAAACTAATCCTAGGATTGAAATACTGATGATGGTGAAGTAAGAAAGAGGCAAGGGGCAATGACGCCATCCTGAGTAAATCCGGATGTACATTTTACACGGTTAGAGATTGAGCCATCCATTACTACTTTTGTTTGTGGTTAGTAGGAAGTCCTGAACCTAGTTTATTACTTTATTGTCGATTCCGCAACCTCGCGACTTGTATATCAATTTTGTCTGTGGGGCACTTCATAAGTGCAACTCATGAACTGTAGCCCATATACAGGTATGTATAAAAAATAACACAATTTTCAAAAAAACAATGAATACATGACTGCATCAATAAATATGAAACTTATTTTCCACACGAATGTTACCGCAAAAAAATTGAACACCTTAAGACTAAATATTTCGTGTCAAAAAATACATGTAAAATTGCATGCCATCTGGGCCCTGCCATGTCATTGACCATTCCTGTTTATCAATGCCATGACCACCCAAAATGCTAAATGTATTTAAGTTGATTGCATGATACTTCTGGGTTGAAGGGATTTGGATCGTCATCGACTCTAAATACAGGTATATCCATCTTTCCATGAGCAATTGCAGAATCCCCTACGCCGAGGTTATATATGTAGTTTTTCATCTTACCTCATAATACCCATCCGTAGTTACTAATGAAAATGCTCTTCGATGTCTTAATGGAGTCATCAAAATTGTTGACTATAACTATAAATATTACGCGAAATATATCGCCAAATAAAAAAATATCTTTCCAACAAATTTTTAATTCTCACCCCACAATACTTCCTGTTAGCCAGAATAACAATGGACATACCTCTCCAATATTAGGTATAACAGTTTCGCTCATTGCCGTACTGCCCATAGTTCCCTTGTAGTTCGTCGTTCAGGTTTCTCTGAGTGAACTCTGTGCATTAATTGCTCTTGGATCTTTGGTGTTTTACGTCATGTTCTAGCCTCAGGGCAAAGTCATCACAAATGATAAGTAATGTGGATAAGGGTGGTGGATTGAAGGCATCCCAACTATCAAGTTCAAAGAAATCTTGAAGCTGAAGCTTAGCACTGTGTTGTAAAGTTCGATTTTTATGCACCAAAATAATAATTTGAAATTTGGTACACAAGTTTTTAAAATAAATTTAAGGCATAACTTTAGTAAACCTCGGGAAATAGCTGAGCCCTCTACTTTCTAGCTTCTAATTACCCGGGTAACTATGAATATTTAAGGGTTTATCAAAGGAATTATCCAAACATTGTCCCTTTTTTCTGGTTCCTTTTGAAGTAAACTAGTAAATTAATTGGTGAAACATCTTCTTCTAATACCAAGGACACGGGGATTATGTTGCTAGAAATGCATTGGATCGTACCAATTATATTAGCCGTAGTCCACCGGCTTTAGGTAGGAATTTTATCGAGCTATGCACTACTGCACTCTTAATTCTCGCGATACAAAAAAATATTTAAAACTTTTACTGCGTATTACAATAGCCAGTTGAACCTCAAAATGAAAATCTTGTTTCAGCAATAAAATGGCATTTTTGAGGCTTTTTTGGTAAAGAAAGATCGAGTTCGAGGGTCATACTAAATAGAACTTTTTCTGAGGATAAACCCTCCAACCCGACATAAAATATTGTTAGTGGCGAAATATTAGGACGCGATATAAAACGTTTCGTTGTCAATGCATTTTGTTTCTTCCAGTTTTGGTTCATATGAACTGGAGACATTCCACTAACGCTGGAAGCTTACTCTTTCCTCCGGTAGAATCCCTCACATCAGCGCTCCTTCGAGTAGTGCTTGATAACAGCGCCATCGGGAAAACATTAAAGTAATACAGCAGACTACTGGTGACTTGCGTTTTGAGCACTGCATATTTGATTTGGAAGTTCAGTCGCACTTTTTACAATTGATCAAAATAATGCGTGTACAATTTCCGTTCATTTTCCGAGCGAGAAAAAATGCACATTATTAAATTAGGATTGGATATATTTTGTGCAAAGGTGTGGAAGGTTCATTCTCACCTTCATTGTGGGTGAAGGAGAACTAAGAAATCGGCACAATACATTGCAATTATAATTTCGATAGAAAATGCAAATCGCTAATTATAAACAATTTGAATAAATGGAAAACATATCAGTTTTATAAAAAGTAGAAAAGTAGTTTCAAAATATATTTTAAGATAAAAACCAACCATTGACCATGATTCAAAATCTGAAACTTCTCGTTATTATTAAATAAAAATCAGTCCAATATGTAATTCTTGTAACTCGAGTGGATAAAATATTCTTTCTGAACTTTTTGGTATTATTTTACTGCTTTTTGAATCAATGGTCAATGCTAAAATAATTTTAAAAATATGAAGAATAATTTCTCGCATTTATTGATACGGTATATTAATTAATTTTTATTTTTACACCATTGTACTATATTCCTGGTGACAAAAAAAATGTTGATTTCCGTTTCGAAGCAGTAGCGTTTCAAACATCGAGTCCGATACATTGTCCTCTGCTGTTATGAATATATCCTACAGAAGGAAATAATCTTAAGCTAGAGGAAATAATCAGGAGTACTAGGTGTTCGGCCAGTGTTATACCGAACAAGCAATTTTGTTACTGTAGGATATTCGCTTAATATTGAGGAGCATTTTTATGTGTGCACAAAGAATGTTAGGACTTTAGTTACATTACTAATTGCTCGATGGAATAGCAAATCTCCTTTCATCTAATAAGGCAAAACAGTCATCTTCAGAAGAACTGTTATCACTTCCGAACAAGGGATTTCATTAACAAATTGTTTTGCGGTATTTATTAACATCTGCCGTCAGATGCCGTCGGAGTTACACTTGTACGCCTGTGAGCTAATCTTAAGTTTAAAGGAGCTGACTTCAGCGGAAATACTGAATTATTTTAAAAATATATTCTAAATAGTTAGGACTGTAAAATAGATTGATTCCACACGCCTCTGAAGTGGTATTACATACCATCCATTAGAGGGTGAAGAGAATGGAAATGATTACTTGGTGGATGAACAGTTTGATCAGTTGAGGTGATACCAGAATCCAAAATCAATTTGCCCCTATGCCAGATAGATTCAGGGAAACTAGTCAACAGAAATAAACTCAAATACGATAAAACGGTTTCCAGTAATTATGGAAATGCCAACTAATTGAATTCCTTCTTTCATAGTGTTTCCACCAAATTCTCACTGAATGTCATTAATAGATTACTCAGTCATTTCTTCCATCCGATGTCGAAATTTTGCGTCGCGGGATTGAAGTTTTGCAGAAAATCAATAACCTAAATGAAATCGGGTGGAACAAATATCAGCTCGCATATTTAAGGAAATATGAATAAGAAATAGCGCTGTTACTAGTGATCATATTTAAGAAACTTCTAATGGGTCACAAGGCTCACATTAAGTGGAAAATAGCTATTGTAACATCTATATTTAAAAGCCGTTACAGGGGGGCACCTGAGCAATATCAGACCTGACTACCTCACAATTGATTTCACGCAAGCTCACGGGACATATCATTGTTAGTTCGATAATGAGGTATCTCGAAATTTGGGATTTATTGATGAAAATCGACATGGTTTCCGGAAAGGTAGATCCAGCGGGGAAAAAATTGCACTTTTGGTTCGAGATATTTTGGTTTTGGGAGACAGCTTTGTTCCAGTGTACGCGGTTTTTCTAGAGTTTAATATGGGTTTGGGCCGAGTGTCTCATAGCATGCATCTCACAAGGTTAGGAGCTTATTTTTGACAAAATTATTCCAGGCTGGGGTATGGTGGCGCACATAAAGTAGTCACAGATGATGGATCTAATGCAGGCTAAGCGGCGTGTGATTCCTAAGGAAGCATCATGGAACTTATTATAATCCTTTTTTACGTTATCTTTATAACACCATCATCATTTTTATGCTTATTTCCTGACGACGAAACGGTTTAAAAAGATATGTGCATCCACCCAATTCTCAGCTAGCCACCTCAAGGGCGTATGGCAGGGGAAGCAGCAAAAAAAATGCAACGTGTTGTGAATGTGTGTATGGCATTAAAAGGTTGCTTATTTCATTTCATGCATGAAATTGAATATATATTAGATTAAAACAATGGTAAAAAGATTCCCGTTGTTCTAAATCTAAAATAGCATAAATAGATTCCGTCACTACAGGAAAGCGTTGGTACGACACGTGGCAATTGAAAATACGCTTTAAGGATAGCGTAGGGGTGAAAGGATAGGATTAGCTCTTTCGAACGCCTGCTCCATCGCAAGTAAAAAAACAGTAAGTGTATGCTCTTTTAAATACTTAGGCGTTGTACTTAATCTTAATTTTCTCTTGGATGAAGTGTATAGAGGGAAACGTAAGTGAGCAAGCTTCTGAACACTGATTCATTAAAAGAGCAGGTCCTGAGTAAGTGTGACGAGAAGGCAGAATACCGAGCTTGTATTTTGATATTTGGGCCCCATTTAGAATGTGCTGCTAGTATATGGGATCGTTATGAAGTTGTTTTTATGGCTGAATTAGATTGCGTACGGCGTAGAGGAGCTTTGAACTCGTAAAACATTGTTATGATAAACTTAGAAGTGTATCTAGGTTAACAGTGGAACTGGGTTGGAAATCACTCACTGAATGGAGGTTAAATTACAGTTTGAATCTTTCGCATGAATTGGAAATAAGTCTCTTTAGAGATTATATAGAACATTTATTTTTAGTCACAGCGCTCTACGGTAGGAGTAATCATTGGTCAGCACTTCTCAGCACGACCCAGCAATCTGACGTTCGCCATTCGGAGAACACCAGGTTTTAAACTTGTAAGGATTTTTTCTGAAAAAGAGTGGTCGTAATTTTTCAATTTTTTTGCCGGCAAGTTTCAATGAATTGCTCCCCAATGAAATTGGTTCCGGTGGGAATAGGACGTACACCGATGGTGTTTCTGATTTTCAGTTCCTTCCCAGGAGAACTGTTGAAATCACTTAGAAGAATGGTCGGGTTCTGGAGAGGGTGTCATCGCTTTGAGCCCAGGAAATCTCGACTTTCTCAGAATAACTAGAGTTGGTTTGATCAGAGATCGGGGGATGAGCATTGGTTAAGGCGTAAGCTTTGCTGGCGAACATGATAGTCGAGTAGAAAAAATTGGATGAAGTATGACGAAAGAAGACACTTTGCTTTTCCGCGGAGAATTTTTTATAGTATGACTTAGGTTTCGTTACAGCGTAACATCTTCAGGTCAAGACCCGAGGATTTTACGCTGTAACGAAACCTAAGTCATGATTTAAAAAATTCTACGCGGAAAAGCGAAGTGTCTTCTTAAACCTAAGTCATAATTAAAAAAATTCTATTTGGAAAAGCAAAGTCTCTTCTTTTATCATTAAGTGTTTTTCCACCATGTGGCGCCTGAAACTGTGTCATTTACTATGAAGTAAATTATAGATTTAATAATGGAAGTATGCACTTGGAATTCTGTTTTTGGGATAACCAATTTGGAGTTGAAAAAGACTTTTAGGCATTCGGTAGTCGTAGATTGTTAAAATAGATGTGATACGTGTCTCCTGGACTGCATGAATTTTTGCTTTGCGTTTTCAAAGGGCTTGGGTGAGCTCCATTTGTTTCCCGATTCTAGTAAATGTCTGGATGTTGAGAGTTCCTTTGTTGAAGTTTTGTTCGGGGCTGATTCTTCAAAAAAGGGACCGTTTGCATTAGGTGTAGCGCCCCCAAAATCCGTTTCGCTACTTTCAACGCTCGTTCTACCGTCCAGAATTCCCCCACAGAGGCCGTGGCATTATGATACCTGTTTCGCATGCTTCCCATAGTGTTCGTTAAAATGTTGAGGTAGTATCGGAGGGAGAAACCATGAAGCCAAGGAGCTGAAATTTGGTTTTAAGATCTCCTCCATTCTCCTAGGCAAATTACTCGCCCTTTAGCTTATAGGGCTTCACCAGCCCTGGAGTTCATTCGGATTGACACCTTAGGCTCCTCCCCCCTTCCTCCGTCGGAAACTACCTCTTCCACCTTCGGGGCCGCTGACCACTTTCGCCTACGGGCCCTAGGTGGATCATCCGTAGAACAGGGTGATACCGCCCGCTGCCTGATGAGCCGTGGTCCTTTAACGAGGTGGGGATCCAGATGGTGCGATGGTTATCTTACTGGCTTCCCACCCGGAGGGCCCGGGTTCAAATCCCGGGCGGTGTTGAATATTTTTCAGTGGTATCTCGATCCCTCCTTGAAGTGTTGAGTGGAGGGCACTTTGAGTGAGTACGATGTCCGTCGGATGGGACGTTAAGCTGCGGGCCCCCAGGCGCCTTTCGTAAAGAGTAGGCTAATGCCGACGCCGAGTTTCTCTCCACCCTTCATCCTTTTCTGTCCATCCTCTATGGCGCAAATGACCTAAGCTGTCGGTCGCCTCCCCTAAAAACTACTACTACTTTTACGAGGTTCATTCTAATTCCCTTGCTCCTCCTTCCTTCTCACTTGCATAATGGGCTGGCGACTGGCACGGTGGCGCCATGAACGTTCTCTGCTCCATTATATGTCATTACAAATAAAGTAAATATTATTCGCTCCGCTGAATGATGTAATCAACGTCATCTAAATCGGCATTGGGTCCTGAAGAGTCGCTCCGGGCGTTTCTATGGTCTTCATTAGATATTCTTCATTGCTTTGTGAGCTATCTTTAAAATTTGAGTAAAATTTTCTTTGCCCTTTTAGCATCACTCGGACTTATTTGTGGCATTATCTTGGTTACTTATTATTGCGTATGAGTTATTATGGAATAATCTTTGTATTCCATGTTTTAATTTCTCCTGAAGCCCAATTAAACTCTCTAAATTGAAGAGAAATACTTTCCGATGTTACCCAGTCACTTTCACGAATTCGGTCTACATTTCTGCCAATTGAGCTATGATGACCTCGGTTTTATCCATGCTTGAAACAATCTCGACTTATATGTGGTATTAGTTCTACATATATCACGTATGCGGTTATCTAGCTCTGGTGATTTAATTTCTTATTCGGATGAGTACTAAGCGAATATATTGGGAATTTTTTGACATCTACATCATACCTCGTATTGCATTTATTCTTATGTCATACTTATCAAACTGACGTTCCAATTCATTTAATACATTTTATCCCGATATAAATTGCCCAACTGATCATTTACGAGTATCTCAAAAATACGGCTTTGAGTCATACTCCCAAGGCCAAATCGTGGGATGGTATTCCAAATGCTCAAATTTGCAAGTGTTTATGCGAATATTTACAAGTTAGCTAAATAATTTTGGCATCACGTCAAGGAAATAAAAGAGAAAAGTCCAACTATGAATTATTCAATGATAAAAAAACAGCGAAATCGTTACAGACGGCGTAAATAAGGCCAGTATTTTAAATTGAGATATTTAGAATGCCTCAAAAACTGATTAGCACTATCAGCACAGTAACATTTTGTCATCACTAAGTCCAAAAATTCCCTTCTTTTCGTAATATTCTAATAAACCTGCTGTGAACATTCAATGCAATTACAATTTAAAAAATGAAGATCATCCAAAACTATAATTAGAGTCAAAATATCTCCAAAATTATTACAATGGAGGTAATGCAAGCCATTCTCATGACCAAGATTTTAGCCAAATTTTGGGCCGAGTAGCAGAAATGATGTCTTATCTTGTCTAAGTTTTGCGGGAACAGACGACGTACCCAAAGTACGACTACACCTACTTATGACCCGGCAAGACACCGGAAAGGTGCGTGGCAAGGGGTGTTCAAGAACCGGGCATTCAAAGCACACGAACGGATATGGTCATGTACCATATGCATGTTACATGGCAACGGAAAGCAATTCTGACTTGCAAATAAACTTGCAACCACTTATCGGTTTTAAGTGAACGCACTTCATAATTCATTAACCTATGTTTGTTTCTTTTCTTTTAGAGTCCGTCAATTCGAAAGGATGCATTAGCGTAAGCATAAACATTGTGAATTCGTTTATTCATTTTGGCTTTTTATACGATATTTAATTGTTTCACCAGCAGTCTGGAATGGGATGCAGCTTCTTTTCGATTAAGTGCTTACTCGTCGTCACTCGTAATTACAATGTCTGCTTGTCTTTGGCCCACGGGCTTGCCTAGTGAACGTGGACATGGATGTCTTGCAGCGTGGCTCGAACTCCGCGAGCGGCCGGGGGGGCGGGCGGTTGGAGATCTCATCTCGCGGGCGCCCCCACGCATTCAAGTCACCCACTCGCTAAGAGCTCTCTCCCGTCAGCGGTGGCAGCCACAATGAGAGCAGCATTGCATCCGTGATATTTCTCCTCCTAGACCCTTCAAAAGCTCGCTGGGTCTTAGTTCCCTTTAGCGACCTTCCTTGAGCGCTCTTTTTCTACTCAAAATCTCTGTGCATCGTGAATTGGGTCACACTTGAGGAAGATCAAGATATAGTTTCAGGGTTACCTTTGCGGAAACTTTTCATATTGGAGATAAATGATAATGAACAATTGTGACTTCCGCTACAGTATTTTTAGTCACACGACCCGGGTTTCAACACTTTATGTCATCTTCAGGTGACAACCTGAAACCTTCAACATGAAGATGACATGACATATTGGAACCCGGGTAGTGTGAGTAAAAATACTATGGTGGAAATCACAATTGTTAACTATTATTGCTCTTCAATAGTTTCTTTTAATTTAACCCAAAAGTTAAATTTTGCCTTCTCAAGTTAATCTGACAGAAGTTTTTTTATCCCCGCGAAACCTCATGCAAAAATTTTTTCCATTTATCCGAAGTAAAATTGTATCCTTATAAAAGATAACGAGGCGTGAGGTTTCTCGAGATAAGGTGCCTTGTTGATGCGAGGAGCGTATTCTCCATCTACCTTCCTTTGCCTTCCGTATATTGGTACCTGTAAAGCTAAAATATTCTTATTAAGATTACTTCTCATCTGACGAATTATTTCAACTTTTTAAGGTTTACTTTCAGTTTTTTCTAGTACAATAGACTCGTTGAATTCAAGATGTAAGAGAAAATTAAACTAATAAGTTAGGGCTACTCAAAGAATTAATGTTTGCACAAAATCACACAAGTTCAAATAAAGTTCCCAGTTTGCCTTTCAAGCATTATTATCTAAATCCTTATTTTTATCAATATGAGAATGAACATTCATTAAGCATGGCGTCGGGTAAAAACTGCTGTGCTTGGAGCGATCATGTGTCGTGCGAGATTCGTGCACCGATGGTTCTGCTGAGACATTAGATTGAAGGACGACGGATATGATTAGCGTAAATGTGTTTCCAAAATTCTAGAGAAGATAAAACGTCGCTCACCTTTTGATTTGTTAAAGTGATTCCTATGATGTCCGCAAATGATGATATTGCTCCAGGGGATTCTACAGCATGGAGTAAAGAAATTTGTAGAGGAATGTAGGAAAGACCGTTTGTTTGAGTGGGAATATTGCCTGATAAAATTCAATCCATCACTTGAATTTCATCTCAGCTAGAATTATAAAATATGTTCATTAGTTGCTTGCATCGTTTTTGAAAGGGAGTGCAGATATATTTCTAATCTAGAAATTTCTCCAGCACTTTTTGTTTTGAAACCTCACCTTGGTCTTTGGTGTCATTGCATCATAGTAATTATTAGGTGGAACGGCATAAAAATTACAGCAATGCTTTTAATAATAATTTGGAATATGTGGATAAATTAGAGTCAATAGGGTGCTTCCTGCAATATTTTAAACTGACACAAAGAGAGGATTACCATACGCTCTACCGTTAAGACCGTGTTTGTGTGCATGCGCAAATGTATACTAATGTTCATGTATTAACTCACAATTACATGGTTTGTATAAGAAGTATCGGGAAAGTTTCGGAAAAATTGATTTATTTCAGATAGTGCTACACTGCATCAAAGTTCTTCAAAGTACGTCCCTTGAGCATCGACGTACTTTTGCCATTGCGGCCATTCCACGACTCGAAGGCTCCCTGGTAGGCGGATTCGGAAGGTCCTTAAGGGTGCGTGTGCAAGCTTCCTTGATGGCACTAAGGGTCCTATGGTGGCGTCCTTTGAGTGAGGATTTCACTTTTGGGAATAGGAAATAGTCTGCTGGTGCCAAGTCGGGACTGTTAGGGATTGGGGAATCATCGTTAGAAGGTCTTCGCAAGCAGATAGTCGATTCTGCTCTCGGTCGGCCGTCCAAGCACCTTCGGGACGAGTTCAGCACAAATCTTTCGCATCGCAATAAATTTTCAGTGATAGTGGTGTACAATGTTATCGTGTCATTGCTAACACGATCTGAGATCATGCGAACACTTAACTGAGTCTGAATTCAGAACTTCTTGCACACTCAGGAAATATTTTCTGCCGATACTGCTACACATATCTTATGTGCATGAGTCCCTGGAGCCCTAACACTCCCGCCACGCGCCCTCTCGGGGTTTTGCCAGGTATTATTTTGGTGTATGTTCAGGTAAAATATTTCCAACATTTTGAAAACTAAAGGTAGGTAAGGATGATTACTACAATTAAAAGTATTATGCAATGAATCAATTACCAATTTCCGTAAAAATACATAAATATAAACAATCTCCAAAACGGATAAATGTTGAGACCCATGCTAAGAGAGCAGGAAATTGGATGGAGGGATGATCGTTAAAACTCTTTATGCGTGTACGCCTTGAAGTGCGATAAAACTGCGGAGTAGTTAGTGCGGATACGAGTATCCACTATCTTGTTATCCCATCAAAGAAAAACAATCTATTGGTCGAAGAAAAGTTGTTGTATTCGATTTCTAGTGCTCTTTTAAGGGCTTTCAGAGTTTTTACGAGACTAAATGAATCGGATAGGGTGGGATTGAAAGGTTCCCTAATTGAGACGTTTATAGAGTGGGCAGCGAGGGTATGGGCCAAATAACCCCAATCGAGGGCAAAGTTGACCCATTCGAGGGAGACCTGAGTAAACATCGGCGATTGGAAGAATTTCAACAATTATAAAAAACTTCTCAAAAGCAGTACTGTTCCTCAGAATAGAGTATTTATTTCAACTTGCTAAAGTTTTCAAGGAATCCTTTACGTTAGGGCGCATTGGAACTAAATCATAGAAGCGGTTGGTTAGGAGGAGAATTATTTTTTTTAATCCAAAACCCGCGGGGGGGGGGGGAGGAGGGACAAAGTGGTGAAGAAAGTATAGTTTAAGACAAATATTAAAGAACAACTATTCCACTTTAACAAATCCATTTCTTCTCTTTCCGTATTCATTTCGTTTGAATTTAAGCATTAAATATTGATGGGAGATGGCGAAGTCATGTTTTTTTCCTTTTATTTGTGCTGTTTATTTTTTACTACGATACATTAACTCCTCCATTTTGTTTTTGCATAAGTTCCAATTAGTTTTCTGCTTCTCTACTGAATTTAAATTTATTTCAGAATTGCATTTCTTTAATATTTATTTATTCAGTATTAGTCCGAAAACAGCACATTTTGGCCTTTACATCGAACTATTAACAACGATAACAATGGTCACATTTACAAACACCCAAGCCCTAGATGGAGGGAAACTCACCCAAGCGGGAATCGAACCCGCGAATATTATATTATCAAACGCCTTTTCAGTATCTACAAACGCTAAGTAGTTTTTTCTACTCCTCTATTTACTTATTTCCTAGTGCACTGCCAAAATTACTTGCCTCTTCTGAAATCGAACTACTATTCCGTTAAAAACATCTCCATTCTTCCCATCTACTTGTCATAGCCTATGTTGGAGCTCGTAATTTATGAATCACGAGTTATTAGGCTCATTGTGCAAAACTATTTACATTTTTCAGCTTCTAGTGTCTTAGGTGTGGGGACGATCACCGTTTTCTCAAAGCCAGATGGTTTTTCTCCTTAATCATAGATGCCTTAATTATTAAAATTGTCTTACTTTTAATTAAAGGACCGATTTACTCGAAGAGTTCTGCTCTTAAGTTGACATAACCTGGGGTCTTTTTGTTATATCATAGGCGCGAGCTCAATTTCCTCTCTCATTATAGTGCAGTCAAGGTTTTCTCCTTCCACCGTGGCTTCTTTCTCTATGACTATTTGCTACCAGGGCCTCATCTTTCATGAGGTTCCTTTTATTCGCATCTTTTTGCAATATAAGCGTGATCATTAAGAAGAGAACGTTATTTGTCGAGTGCTCCAGCTCCTTTTTTTGGTATTCTTTTTGAGAAATTCTGAGCAATTTTATCGGTCGATTCTTTGCTTCTATTCCCTATCTCTTCTTCAATTTCTGAGCAACTCTTCCTCTAGTTGACTGCTTCTGCAAATCCTGACTTCCCTATTGATATCAATACTCAGTTTCTGTATTCCTTTTTATCTGAGGCTGGTTATTGGCCCCTCTAATATTCTTTTCGCCTGTACCATGCTCAGAAATTCCTCCGCGGTCCTTTCTTTTCTGGGAACGACTTACATTTGCCCTACACTCTCTCAGATTTCGTTTATGAGAGTTCGTGTTCATTCCGTATTCACCCCAGTCTATTCGTTCTTCCGTTCATCCCTTCTTCTCCAATGCTCAGCCCACGCTTCCCCGCGGTTTTTCCATTTGCCATACTTTCTCCTTATCAGTTTTTTTATCCTTTTATAATTCAATTTCTTACGAGGCCACATGCCCTAGAGGTGTCCGGCGGCATATTTTGTAAATTTCGATCACTACCATAATATGGCCTCGCCCTAAAATCAGCTTTTCCTTCCTTTACTGCATTCATTAATGACTTCCTTAAGACCATGCAGTCGATCTGACGCCTGACTATATCAAATGACATTTTCTAGGTGTATCCATCAGCATTTATGCTGATAAAACCGTTGACAGACCTACAGATCTAATAGACTTCCTGGGGAGGGGGGGGGGGGGTTTCAACGCAGGTAACTCGTAGCACGGTAGGTATCGATATGAATGCGACGAAAACGGCATAGAAATAGTTTGATTTTACACGACAGATTACAAGTATCTTGTTCATATGTTCATTCTGCAGGTTCCCGGACTTCAAAATAGATGTTCTTTCAAAGGTCGATGGCCACTCAATCCAAAGATGGACACGCAGAAAGGTAGATCCACGCACTCCACCAAGCGGAGGAGTCCATTTGTAGCCGCCACCGTCTTAAACCTGCCACACTTGCTTGAAAGAACTGAGGTATAGGAAAACGGGCTAAAATTCGAGATTCATGTCAATAACTACGTACTAAATGTATTCTCTGAAAACTCGTTAAAACGAATATTTAAATCGCATACGTGAGTTAACGGCATACTCTACATATATTCGATGAACACCCTGGAGGTTATTACACACACGGATATGATTGAAGACATTAGTGACTGCATGGCTATATAATTAATCCTTAGGCTTCCGCGACATCTATCTGATGAATTCATGCTGCTTCCGGGAATTACCGTCGCGTAGGTGAGTTGATATACGCCTCCAGGACTATTTCGCCACCAGTCCAGGAAGCGCTTCGGGTCGAAGTCTATCAACTCACCTACGCGACGGTAATTCCCGGCAGCAGCATGAATGCTTGGCTATACTTGTAGAAATTAAAGCAAAGTACACAAAAGTGATTAACGAGAAGTTTGAATTATATCTATTCAATAAAGGTACTTTAATGAGCCTCGGGATAAATTGAAAAACGCATTGCATTTGCTCAGGTTAAATAGTCACCTTGCTCACTCAGAACACACCCGCTAAATGTTTATTAATATTGAACGGATGCGAATGATCCTAGGGCCATGGTTTAAATTCTGAAACTGTCTGTTAGTGATAAGTTATGATAATACGACATAATGTTTCGCAAGCCACCAATAGGGCTAGGCAGGTGGTTATTCCAAAACAAGCATGATGCATAAATATAAAGTT
Source organism: Hetaerina americana (assembly GCF_022747635.1). NCBI lineage: Eukaryota > Metazoa > Arthropoda > Insecta > Odonata > Calopterygidae > Hetaerina > Hetaerina americana. The sequence continues at coordinate 451,517 of NW_027286404.1, forward strand.
TTGCATGAAGAATAATTACCAATAAAAATGCAAAATATTTCAAATAATGGAGGCACTTCAAATTAAAATATAATATGTTTTCCCCCTCTTCCGCGGTCGTTCGCAATCATTCTGATCGCTAATCGTTCGCTGGAAAAATGATTATCTTATGGCTGCCGGTCCTAAACTTGATCTCTGCAATCTTAATTTCGAACGTGAAATATATCTGGAGTTATAAGAGAAAAACATATCAGACTGGAATTTGCGTTAGGAAATCTTTGCGGGGATCGAGATGGTGCGGGGGCTAACGTACTGGCTTCCCACCCTGAGGGTGCGGGTTCAAATCCCGGCGGTGTTGAATATTTTTCAGAGGTATCTCGATCCCTACTTGAGGTGCTTTGTGGAGGGCACTTTGAGTGAGAACGACGTCCGTCGGATGGGACGTTAAACTGCGGACCCCTTGGCGCCTTTCGTAAAAAGTAGGCTAATGCCGACGCCGGGTTTCTCTCCATCCTTCATCCTTTTCTGTCCATCCCCTATGGCGTAAACGACCTTAGCTGTCGGTCGCCTCCCCTAAAAACTACTACTACTAGGAAATCTTTGCTTTTGAAAACGGTCTGCGCGCTGGTGGTTGAAGCGGATATATTCTTGGATCACTGTCTTACACATTGTTTAATTTTCGAGGTAATACTTCGCAGCTACCAGCAAGGCAGAGTCCACTCCTCTGATTTACTATCTCCGAATTTCCCAAATATACCCTCAAATCGGAAGAAACGAAAAATGAATATAGTTATTCGCGCTCTATTTCGCACCACCGTTGAAGGTTTCAGCAGTGCACGCTCGTCCAATGCCCAGCAACGTCGTCCCTGGAAAATTGATAATTTTATCAACCAACGCCAATTTTCTTGAGGTCACTGTGAAGTGATATTATCATAACACGTATCGCTGAGTGATCGCTCAAAAAAGGATGGAGCTTTCCCGTATTTCATACGTTATAGAAGAGTCTTGATTGATAAATTTCCGTGATCCATAGGCATTTGTGTAACATAAATGAAAACGATGCAAGTGTAGGATTTTGGTTATACTTATTTCATTCGGTAATAAGTCCCATGTTTCAAATTACCATTTTTTTCGTTTTTCAAAATCTATTTTGTTGTAACGCTGCGGTTACGCGTATCTTATGTGAATCATGAGTTTAGTAAGTTCCCATTCCAAATATTTTGTAGGAAGATTTCACGGAGTCATTTCGTTCAGTGACAGCATATTCATGGCGCTTTAGACACTTCTAAAGGTATGAATCTCATTCCTTACACCCGACCACGGAACTCTACGTGAAAATATCCTTCAACTTTGGAAGCATGCATAAACATTTGACTCCCTGAGGGTATTCCCAAAAATTAACTCCTCGTGTTTGTCCAAGCCATGATTGATTCACAATTAAGGGCTTTTATCGAGACAAAAAAACACAAAACCTTTGGAGTTAAAGTTCACGACATTTAAATGCTATCTCCCGTTTACTAAACTGATTGGTTATATGATATTTGAAATATATTTAATACTCTTTCCAATTAGATGTGAATTAAATGAAATTTGCCACACTTTCCGCCTCATTTTTAAGCAGTTGCATATGTTCTGATGAAACCCAGATGATGTACCTCAATTTAAAATTCTAGACTATCAGCTCGTTTATACTTCAGAAGTTATTTTTGCAAGTTGTTTACTTTTATATCACCTTAGTTGACCCCACGAGTAAATATATAAATGCCAGAACATGTATTTCAATATGGTACTCGAAGCCGCGATTTCCATTTAATCTATAAAATGTTGCTTTTAACTAATCAAGAGATGAGACAATACTCGCTGGGATGTTGAGTGGCCCAATATATACCGCTCAAACTCTCACTTGATTTGATAACGATATATTGCCTCTTTTTAATCCCAGAGAGGAGAAAATGACAGGAAGGGAGCTGGAAATGCCCAGGAAGCAGGGAAGGCTTAAGAAAATAAACAAAATAATTTCTTTTTTCTGTTATATTTCTGTATATGTATCACAGATTGGCTTTCAAATAACATCATATCTGTATTTATACCCACCGCCAAATTATGGCTCTATTGGGTACATTCTTCCAACGGGATAGAACCCGTAAAAATAAACATTACAAGGCAGAAACACTCTTGCAGAACACGTATCACAGGTACAGCAATATCACATTAAAGCTTCACAAGAGAGGCTTTTGAGGTTTACCAAAAGACAATATCACAAACTCTAGCAAGGTCACTTAAAGGGTAAATAATGCTTTTTCACAAGCAACAAATCTGTTCAAACAGAGCCTACTTCAATCTTATATAATCTCTCCTTAAAAATGAATACAAAATTAAGGCTATTGCATAAAAAGATCTCAGTGTCAACCTTCAACGTCTAAACATTTGAGTATTCAAATACAATCGGCATAAATAATATCCGCCGAATCATTAAATATTGTATAAATCGCTTCATAATATGAAATGCCCACTCTGGAATACTTATAAATCGAATGAATCTATGAAAGACTGGGTGAGATCATAAGACAACAAAAAATATGTTATTGAGTACACAGGAATAAATTCTTTCCCATAGAAAAACGTCTTTAAACTATCTCAGCAAGATTAACTAACATTGAATTTGAAGCAACAGTCACTGGATTGGTAGCTTCGTTTGTCAAAACACAAACGGAAAACAGTTCACCACGGCCGCCATACATTCTGATGGGCTGCTGATGAATGCTTCGAGGGCTCATCCACGACCTTCAGCAAGCCGCCGGGGATCACAGAAAAGGGGGGTCCAGAGATTTTCCGGTGGACGGAGAGCGGCGACGGGGCCGGCGAGGACCCGGTCGACGAGGCCATGGACTCGGGGGACCCGGGTGGCGTAAAGGCCGAGTAAGCCACGGCCGGTCCGCCTTGAGCAGGGACCTGAACGGTCAGCGGTGACAGGGAAGTCGGCGAGGCTGGGTTTGCCGGCGAACGCACGCCGCTCATGCAGTTGCTGTCCAGGTCGTTGAGCCGGTGACCAAGATGGGTCATGAGCATGGTGCCTAGGCGGACGTCCACTCCGGGGGTGGCGGCCAGGCAGCGGGACACCTCGGCGGCGCAGTGCGTGAAGCCGGCGCGGAATCGGTCGGCGTCCGCATTGGGGCAGGCGGAGGCGAGACGCTGGGTGCGGCGCAGGCGGTGGAGGTGGCGGACGGTCAGCTCCAGGATGTCCGCCTTCTCCAGCTTGGACACATTCTCGCCCTCGGCGGCCAGAGCGCCCACCATGAGCTCCTTCAGCTCGTCCAGGCAGCGGTTGATGCGGGCGCGGCGCTTGCGTTCGAGCATGGGCTTCATCACCTATGAAAAATTAAGGAGGGAATACGTTAGCAACGTTTCAGAAGGTTACGATGGGTGGCCGGGAGGGAAATGCTTCATGCAATCTTTAGAAAACTTAATTAATCTCTCAGTTGAAGACGTATCACGAGCGTGTCCGTTCGAATATTTTTGTTACGGATCGCACCGGTCCACGAGAGAAACAAGGAAAAAATTAGAGAAATTCGGGCGTAGTCTTTTGGACTGGACAAGGGTGGAAGTTGATTGGAATGCGATGCTTACCTTTCTGTATTGGTAGGTGCGGGAGATAGGCTGTAGCTGCTCCATGTCCACGCTGGACACAACAGTGGTTTCAAGCGACATCTTCACTCAGGACTCACAACACAAACGAAACGAACAAGAACGTACGATCTCCTCACTCTCTCCCACCCACACCGGGCAACAAGCAATGTATTCCACAGGCTTGAGAGGGAAAATATGAAACCAAGAAGTTGGAAGGGGCCCTTATATAGGGGGCCGTGGCCTCCGGTGCTACCTTCTGCGCAGCGGAGCGCGCGCCGCACAATCCCCCCGCCCCCCATCCCATCAGGTGTGTGCCGGGCCCGTGTCAGCCGCGGTGGGGAGTGGGCAGCAGGAGGAGGGGCGGCAGCAAAGGGCGTGGGAAAGTGAGCCAGGGCCATGTTCCCACAAGGAGGGAGAGAGAGAGAGAGAGGAACAGCCGACGCCGCCGCCACCTGTGCCGCCGAGGCAGGGGAGGTAGGGAGGGCAGGCGGCGGCGAGGGGGTGTGGGGGAATCCTGAGTACAGGGGTGTGGGGGAACGCGGCGGGGCCGGGGGCACGTCGGACCCGGCGAGTGTGGCGGAATGGAGTGGGGGGGAGGAGAGGGAGGGATTTCTGGGGATCTTCCACGGGAGCAAGCGTGTGTGGCAGTCGCGGGGGCCGTTGGGGCGTGTGGCCGGAAGGTCACGGGCCTACTAGTTGGTGTTGCCTGCGTGCGCCGGTGGATCCTGATAAATGTTTTGGGCGGCCTGCTTGCAAAAAAATTGGGAATAACAACATTTTTTGACAGAAATTTAGGGTCAGTACTAGAGTGCCTAAACGCCAAACCCCCCCCCCCCCCACTCCACGTCTATAATCTCCATAAGAAGCATTCACATAATTGCTCCCGCGCCGATAGGACGCCGCCACTGTTTCTTTTAATTATTTAGTTTCTCTTTTCGGTAACTCGTGCATTATTTCCAGTTCAGTCGACTTAAAATATTTTATGGTTTTTGGAATAGAAAGTTGTGCAGTTCTGTTGCACTGATTTATCAGAATTAAAAATTAGTCTTAAATATTCATACTATCGGGCCAAAATTCCCACTAAATCCTCTTTACCTCTTCATTTCTCTGGTTTCTCTGTTGTCTTTAAGTTATCTGTCTTTCCCCTCTATGTCCCCGCTTACCCTGTTTCTCAATCTTCCTCAAACGTGTATAAATATGATGCATTCTTTACTTGGCATGTCTTGTGCTTGAATATGGTTCTGTGAACCGAAACGCGTAGTACGTTGCCAATAAAATTGTGGGAGAGTGCAACTTTGTTTTCTCATAATGACGAACTTCCACTACATCTCGCCTGAATATGCTGAATGTAAATTTCGTTCAATGACATTCTGGAAGAAGCTAAAATACGTAAAAATGACGACGCAGTTGGGGGCACATTTACGTGGTGTCAGCTCGGAGCATTCAATGCCCATCCTAGTTCTCGTTCTTGCTCATTCGAATATGGAGCAATGGATGTGTGAATGCCACTATTGAATGGAATCGGAACTCAAGTTCGTACAACTTGCTGATCTATGCGCGCACAAACATTGGTCGGAACAACGAAGGAACTCATCCATTTCTGTCCCATTGTAATCCCGAGACTAGTTATTACTGCGAATAGTCTTTGTCTTCTCAAAAGCTTAATTAGACATGTCCAGGCACTTCGAGCACTTCAACACTAAACAAATGGTTATCAGTTGTCATTTGTTACGATACCGACGGATCCATTTCCCTTTCTTATAAAAGATTTTTTCCCTTGGTGAAAAATACCATTTATATCGTGATTTTTTTGCGAATTTGATAATGATCATTAGACCAGAATCAAAAGCCCTCACTTATTATTTCAAACATTATATTGTAACTTTAGGAGGGTCCTCAAAAATAAAAGATAAAATAATTTCAATTAGTAATTCATTTGTGGATGATTTTTTGTTGCTAATTTCCTTGTAGGTAAGGCACCAGCTTAACCGTAAATATACTTAGCGGTGCCAAAAATTCCACTTCAGAATTATCCTTTAATCAACTCCTATCAAATGAAACCACTTTGGCAATCGGAGACGGGCTCTCAGCATCCAATATTTTACCTAATAAAACAATTCATGATGTAATGGCGTCCGTTTAACGAGGAAACTGTAGAGAAAAAAATTTCCAATTGGTGGTATAGCGTCACTTTGATCAGTCTGTCTGGGAGGATTTTCTTCTTATCTGATTCAAAAATGTCTTTCTTCTTGTGTCAGTCAACAATATTATATCAATTTATCGAATTATCTTTGCGCCCACAAACCGTTAATTGGGAATGAACCCAAGGCGTGATTTCTCTCCGTAGCCGCCGGCCGTCGTGGGGGAGTCGTCGGGTGGACAGCCGCCGGCTCGGGCAGTCGGGGCTTCAGGATCCGCCATCCGGTGGCGGATGCGGTGAATCATACCCGCGGGAACCACTTTTTGTTTACATTTGCAATATTTATATGGCCGCCGTTTTAGACTATTACTATTTTATTACTATGCTTCGCTACTTCATTAAATGGAAGATGATATAAAATAAAGCTAACAATGTGAAAAAATTAGAATAACATCGAAAATAGATCTAGCAATGATAAATAAAGTGTTTCTGCACTAGTGATCATGGGCTGGAACTAAGCATGCAACTGCGTGCGATAAGTGCATCAGGGTGCTTTTGAAGAAGTTAAGCGGTGATAAAATAACTCCCCAACGAGTTGTGTCATCGATTTGTTGAGTATCAGACTACGGTAAGTCACTACCACTCTGCGCTAATGCGTCATATGTTAATGCTGAATAAATATTGTTTCGTTGTTTTTAATTTATGACCATTGCTGGCCGTCATTAGTTATTATACCCTTGGATAGTTCGAGCAGTCGGACACTTATGAGTGCAATGATTTATTGACATTGCAGTAAATCAGAAATACCTCACTGCCATCAATTTGGACCATTCAGTCCCAGTTGATCTCCAGAGTATTCCATGCTTAACTATGTTTTGACGTGGAATAAACCCAATGAATTGGGTTTATAAAAGGGGTTGATGTGAGGTGACGCATCCTTTACCCTAAGAAATTGTGATCCCAAACACTTAAGATCCTCATGAAAACCTTTTGCATTCATGCGCCAAAACCGGAGAAATTGAATAGGTATAGACGAAAGCTGATGGCATTACCCGTAATCGCCTCCATTGAGAGGAAGTATAGGTAAATACTGCAATGGCTGATGTACTCAAATGAATCGGTAAAAAAGAGACCTCTAAATGCCTGTTTCACTGGCGAATAGTGCTGGGCGCTCTAATACAGCTTGTATTGAATGACGTAGCCTCTAGCCGGAGACGGCACAGCCATATTCCTAATTTATGTTGATGACCAGGCTCTCGTTACAACTGAACACTAAATATTTTGTAATAAAGATGGAGGATGTGATGAGGCAAAGAATTTTAAGAGAAGTTGTTCATTTTTTCAAGTTTGGAGGCAAAATGACTGGAACTAAAAGGATTTCAATATCCAAAAATGCACGTGATCTCAAGCGGATAAGGTGTTTTTAAAATACAATAATTTGCCAAAAGAAAATGCGATCGCAGATATGAAGCATTGTGGTGCTGCACGAATGAGAAGCGCGGACGGATGTGCAAGGCAAAGAAGACGTCATTGTTAATAACGGTTTAGGCACTATATAGACAAATTCGCAAATTATCTAAATGGATATTTACGAAATAATAGTAGCGGAAAAGGCCAATGGAAAATAATGGAGCCGGGGAGAGAGTTGGATGGAGCAAAGAAGACCGTTCGTTGTGCACACAAACGGACTCAGCCTGAAGAGAATGTTGATCGCAAATGGTGGGTGGCAGTAAGTTAAAAGGGGAATACTGGTGGAAAACATTAAGGCGACGAGTCTTAGAAAAATGCCGTGAAATCGGAATTTCCTAAGATGGCCGTGTCAAAAAGTTTGCCATCTACTTTCTTTCGCAATACTATTCGATAAAATTAAGAAAACTGCATTCTGAAATACCTAGCTTTATCAGCATGATTTCCTGCTCTCCGAGCCCATTTCTTTGAGTGAAGGGCCCCTCGCATCCTACGTTAAATAAACTGTCTCAATGTATTACGTAAGCGAATAATTGATGAACACATTCGCGTGAGGGAAGGTAAACTGAAGGCATTCCGAGGAAATTTCTCGTTAAACTCGTCACTGCCGTTGAACTGTTCTTTGAAGACACATTTAGAAATTCAATCTCGGAAAGTGTGGTTATCCCGGAAGAGGAGAATAATTATGAACAGCCAATGCCATCCCTATCGGTAAGGGTGGAAGCGAATAAGAGCCCAGCAATTAAACGACCGAAGTTGCTAACATCCTTGCCTTGCAAAATCCCTAGACACCATTCTAAGCTCCGAGTTCTCTGACAGTCATGAATTTTATATCTTGCAACCAGCGGTTTCCGAAGCACTTCATAAGAAGCAAATTGGGACTTGAAATAAATGTTGTTACGTATTCCCTGGAAAGGCAGAAATAGGTAAACTCTTTGACTTGATGAATGTTTTCCGTTAAGTTCCGCACATCGAGTTAATATTAGTAGATATACCGAATGGCGCACGGTGGTGGGGTAACGTTCTCGCCTGCCAACCCGGAAGTCGCCGGTTCGATTCCCACTCTTATGGGTTTTTCTCCATCCGGGGCTAGGATGTTTGTAATTGTTATATCAATGTTAAAAGTCCGATGCAAAGGTCAAAGTGCTGTTTTCGGATTAATGTGACATAAATAAATGAATAAAAATGTGTGATAAATGATAAGGTAATAAACTGAACACACCAATTTCTCTCTCGCCGAGATTCGATGGTTTATTCTAAAAATTGAAGACCGCAACGCAGAAAGGGGGACCGCAGCGCACATATTGAAGCATGTCCGGTTATACGGAAATCCCATTACTGAACGTGGCGACTCGCCCACGAAGAAGTCGTAATGCCTGCAAACGCCAAGTGTGCCAAGCGAGAGTTCACCAAACGCACAAACTTCAATCGAGGAATAAAATTAAGAAAGATGTCGCAGGCGTATATTGCGAATATTAGTGAGCATATGAATTAACGCAGACCAATGGAGACGGGAGGGTTGCCATCCATCCATCCATCCAATTTTACATTATTTATTTCGGCTTCCCAATACCGCAGAGGTGTAGCTGTCGATAACATCTGAGTATGGCTCTCGGGCTTTGGTATATCAGGGGATTCGGAACATGACTGACGGCGTGCGCGGGGTGCCCTCGTGACTCCGAGGTGGAGGACCATGCAGCGGGCGCGCGATTGGACGCCACCAGACCTCTCCCCACGGACCCTCCCCCACGCGGACCGCCGTGGTCGCCAGCAAGACAGCTCCCGCCAACGGGTGTCGCGGCGCGTCATGTGGTCTCCTCTCGACTGACCCCATCGGTCCTCGAATCCCGTCCCCTCGAAAGGCGTGCGGTTCGAGTTTCCCCACGCCCGCTGCTCCGCGTTGAGGGGGCTGGTTAGGGAGGTAGCGAAGGTCCCACCCTCACACGCCGGGGTAGTAAGCGGGCCCCGCCAGCGGTCAGTCGGATCGTGGAGAAAGCACAACGCCCGGAGTCCGCGCGGGTAACTCGAGCGCCGGCACAGGGATGAAACACGAGCATTTTTTGTATCTCATATCCTTCCGTTGATCCTCCCTGCGTTGCTTTTTGATGGAATCTTGCTTTTACCAAAGTATCAACATTTCTTACATGTTCCCTGCATTGAATTCTAAAATTTCATTCCTGGATGAAAGCAGCTCATAAAAAAAATATGGCGACAGGAGGGAGGAAGTTAATTCCTTGTTAATTATTTCCGTTTTGTTCTTAAATTGAAAAATATGGAAGAGAATTGCTATTTTATCAAGAAATCGTTCAAGTGAGTTAGTTTGAGTCACTGAGTTATCTGCATGGGACTACATCTTGTCGAACAATATCTTCTGCATACGTTCGTTCCCCTCTTTCCTCTAAGCATCACCTACTGTCATTTCCATTAATGTAATCGATTATTTCTGTTTGCACGTAGTTGACATAGGAATGCTCACCACTGAAGTGCACCAATGTTAGGATAAATATAAGTAATTGGTGACCAAGATAGGATTAAACAGCAAGAGCTATTATTTTGTTGTGATCTCAATAATCCATGATTCAAACTCAGTCCTAAATTCCAACTAGAAAGCTTTCCAACTTGGGTTAGCAGAGGTCAGTCATGTTAAGGGAAGTACTAATTACTCGCCGTCTTCTGACAATATGACAGACAGTTTTGGAAATACTCGTAATTCTGCGTTATGTAGGGAACATTAAGACCGTTGCAATCTGTAGTAAACCACTAAACGTATGCTGCTGCTTGTGCCTTAGGACAAAAAGATTTTTGTGGAGTTCCTGACCGCAGAGTATCCAAACTTCTACAAATGACTGTCGATCATTCATATAATTATTATTATCAGTGTTCTGCCAGTTAATGTAGGTGATGAATGGACGGAGACTGAACAACGGTAAGTTCCCAAGCCTCTCCTGGCAAAACAGAATTTTACATCTGACACTAAATTGCTGGTGACATAACCGTCCCTGCCATACGTCTTTGCGACAGCTTGCGGAGTAATTTATAAGTATAAATAAACCATTTTTTGATTTCGCGTACTTCCTCCCTTCAAAAAACCATTCCTTTTCCTCCACACCCACATTTCACAAGTCTCCAATCTGTGCCTATCATTTTGTTTCAATGGGCAATTTTTCCTGGCTGTACAATACCACGCTTCTTATCAGCGTTTTAACGAGTCCTTATAGAGTCCCTACTTGACGGCACTGTCAATAATCCCCATTTCCCCGTAACATATCACTTTCCTGACCCAATTAAACCTCTTACGTCCGTCCCTCTACGTTGACCGTCATGATTCAAAATACTGCCAAGATAGGTAAACTGTAAAACCTGTTACAGTTTTTGCCATCCTATTTTGACGTTTATCTTAGGTTTCCTCCTTCTAGAAAACTTCATACAATTTGTATTTTTACATTGATTCAAATGCCACATCTATCACATTGATTTCCTAATGTGCTCATCAATGCTTTTTAGCCCTTGACTGACTGGCTAACTAAAACTTGATCATCCGCAAACCTGACTGCTTTCATGAATTCCCCACTGATTTTCATTCGTATCTTTAGTACACCCCATGCCTCTAATACCATTTCCTCCTGCCATTAGTTGGAAAGCACGGGTGATAATGGACACCCCTGCTCCCTCTCCCCAACCCTGCCATCCCGCACGCCCCTAAGTAGACACGTACAGGTTGCGGATAAGCCGAAATACTCGTACATTCGATCTAATTAGTTCTTCTCTGATTCATGTACGTTCATTAATTCTACCCAACTTACTCCATGCAACGACGTCTCGGAATTTACGAAACAAAGAAATGCATACCGATTTTATTTTCTGTTCTTCTCTACTAATGACCTCATTACTGAGAAATAATTTGCCCTCGTCCTCATCTCCATTCTCTTATTGATGGAGCACAACTCTAACTGCGAGCCATTTGGCTGTCCTTCCAATGTTTTCGATATGGTTACTAACACTGATCCGACGAACTGATCCAGCCACATTCCCCCTTTATACGCTCTAAGAATTAGGCCTAATAAACTCTTCCACGTTTTCTTAATCCCTGAAGTAATACCACGGGTGTTATCCATCCCCACGGCCTCATTTGATTTCAATTCCCTTAATGCCCTTTCTATCCCACAATCAGGGCCTTATTCGTGGTCCTGAGCTATTCTCATCTACGTCGAATTCTCTTTCTATGCCTGAGCTAGCAATGAGTATCATTCCAAGTACTTATAGTCAGTGTGAAAATATGTCACACGTTGAAACTAATGTAGTAAACTAAAATATTGAAAACATTGAATTTACAAGTCGGAACAAAATTAGACATTGCAAGGATATTAGGTGTATTTGTAGGTGCATGTGTATAGGATTTTAGGTGTATTTGTTGGTGCATGTGTATGTTAGTTGGCGATTTGAGTGTTCGCATGTTTGTGGGGTGTAAGTGTTCTTGCATTAGTATATGCCATGTTTTGTTTGCGGATGGTGTAAATTTGTGGCTTTTGCATGCGGTTTTTTTTCTTTCTTATTTACGGGTGGTGTCCTAACACCCCTACATATATATATATGTAGGGGTGTTAGGAGGATGTATATATATATATATATATATATATATATATATATATATATATATATATATATATATATATGCATATTAATATATATATATTTAAATTTAATTATTTTATTAGTAATTATGTCCATCCAAAAACCTACCTTAACCGGTAGATTACCTAAGAATAATAATATATATATATATATAATATATATATAATATGTATATATATATATAATATGTATATATATATATTATATATATATAATATGTATATATATATAGTCCCTATATATATATATATATATATATATATATATATGTGTGTATATATATATATTCGATATATATATATATATTGGGAATAGTAAACGACACGTGGAGCGGGAGGATTTTAAAGTACCTTTCGAAAGGGTCGTTTTGAACCGGAATTAGTCCGTAAAAATATTAAAAATCCCGATATGACGCCGGAAGGATGCAACCGCTTCGCGCCCCTCCTTGCCAGAAGTCATAAAAGCGTCCGCACGAGAGGGGGCTGGAGCCACTAACGCCCTCCGCTGCCCCCGCCCCCACTCCCATGTGGCCACAGCGTCCACATAATACATACATACATACTCTCGTCCTCGACAGCACCCCACCCACTCGCCCGCCCTCCCTCAACCCCCCCGCCGCCCCCACTCCGGACGAGAAGACACAAAGGAGGGGGGGAATCCGAGAGGCCAAGGCGGCTGCAAGTCGGTACCCGTGGGAATGCAGCCGCCCAGCCCTCGCAAACCCCAAGAGCTCTGGGGATTAAGGCGACCTCTCCGACGTCCCTCACTCCCCCTTCCCGGCCCTCCCGCTCTCCTCGAACAGTCATCCTTCCCCGACCTCCTCTTCAGGCCCTCGCCACCACCATCCCATCCCTCCGCCGCCGCCCCATCCCTCCGCCGCCGCCCCATCCCTCGTCCTCCGCACGTGCGCTCGGGAACGGCCCCCGACCGCCGCCCCGCTCCTCTCCCCCCCCCCCGAACCATCTCCAACCCCACCCTTCACACATCTCGCAGGGACCGGGGGGTGGGGATGGGATGGGGCGTGTGCAATGGAATGGGAACGCAGGGGAGGGCCCTTCTCCTCCCTTAGCCTTCCCCCTCTTCCCCCTTCCTCCGGCTAGCTACTGAAAGCGATGAAGACGGTAAATTTAGCGGCGCGCCCTCGCTCGACTGCCCGCCTCGTTATCGGCTGCGGAGGCAGGCATGGGAAAATGGCGGGGCGCACGCGGGCCGCAAGGCGGGCGGGCGTTCAACCAGGTTTTTTTGTAAGGGAGCGTCACGACATGCATATGTGTTGAAGGTGAATCGGGACGGTGACTTGCGTCGGCTTGGATGTTTACGTTACCCTGTCTTTCCGCTCATTGCCGCGGAGTTTTACATAACTCCGGTACTTTTCCTACTGTTTACTTCTCTTGTCTTTCGTGGGAGTGGCACTATTTGTTATGTATAATGAGCTCTGTTTTCATGGGGTTCACTCTTTAAATCTAAGAGTCAATGTTGGTCCTCTTAAACAATAATAATGTGAGGTGTACACTCCCAATCGTCACCTCGCGTGAATTAGAATTGTTTCGATGCAATAGAATTTGTAGTCGTAATAGTTAGCATCGGTTAAAGAACATCAATCACAATATATGACATTTGATTTTATTTTTAATTATGCTTAATTTTCATTATTTTATTTGAATAATCTTAATATAAACAATATGCATTCAATGGTTATGTAACAATAGGGTGGCGGTTCAGCAGTAATGTCTAATCATTGAAAATCATTACATATTATCGTGACCAATTTAAATTCCTCGCAAAAATAAAGTCTCCGTACGGTCAGTCTTGCTCCTCAAAATAATATCGCCGTTATAATCTAACCAGTGGCAAGATAATGAAGTTTAAAAGGCTGGTTTTCCTTTTCCTACCATATAACGGTAATCGCTAAATGTCATAGGAACCGTGCATCGGATTTTTCCCGACTCCAATGTATCGCATGGGCTCATGTCATCATGAAAACAGCATGGATTCAGTGTTGTGGTCTCCTGGCAATTGTTCATCCCTTCCTCTTTCTTTGCACGGTACAAACCTCGAAGGAAGTTCCTTTTTTTGGCTAGCCAATCGTAATAATAATCGCTGCATAAGATACAAACGAATCTCAGTTGTTATTACGGGCTCGACTTTGAGGATCGAGTCGACCGCGAACTTCTAAATACTCGAGAGAGCGAACAAAGGAGAGGCTTTAAACAAATACGCCGTGACTTCGAGAATTACTGGAGCGACTGACCTCCTACGTCCAGTCCCCCCCCCTCCCGCCCCATAATCCCCCTCCGACGTGTTTTGTTTCGTCCAGCAAGTTTTTGTTTTGGCTCCAGTGCGCTTCCCATAGTTCCACGGCGATGGGTTCCACTGACGTGGAGGGGAGGGCGCGAAAATTGGAGTCTCCGAAAGGAAGGGAAACTTGACTGTTGCATGCCCGAGCACTCCGGATCAGCGCCGCCTGGGGGAGGGGAGGGCGGGTGGGAAGGGGAGGGGCCGGGCGGGAAGCGACGGCAGCCACCTGCCTCCGTTTCCCACGGTTCGTGAGGGAGGAAGAGGCAGAGAGTAAGTGGGCGGCGGGCGCCCGGGGGTGCGATGCCAGGGGGGGGGGGTGCGGGGAGCACGGAGGAAGGCCGGTCGCGCGCTCCGAGTGTGGGAATCGCCGTGGCGCTCGTCCCGAGTGTGTTGTGGGGGGAGGAGGGAATGGGGGAGGGTGCTTTGGCTAATGGGCCGTGGAGTGGGGTGTGGAGGGATTCGATGCACGAGGTTGGAGGCTCCGGGTCCCCCTCTTCATTGATAAATACCTGTACACGTGTATATACTTCATAATGGAGGCTGCTGCTTCTATCTCTTCACCACACTCATACTTCGCTCGCTCGGCGACCATTCCCGGGTGAGGCGAGTCTTGGATGGCGACGGATTTTTTGGAGTTGTAATTCACTCGTGGAATAAAATAATAAACGAAGTTTTTACTCATAACTTGTGTATTTTCTAATTATCAGTCGGACGGTTGACATTTCTTTATTTTCAACGATAATGTTCCACCTTGAAAGGCCGAATGCAGCTGATTTATGGTTATTCATTCACTTAGTTGAGGGGGAAATCTTTTGACAATATTGTAGAAGTAGCATCAAACAAATTTGCGGGAATATGCATTATGTTAGTAGTTACTAACGTGGGCTCATTTCCGTATAGGTTATCGCCAATCCGAAAGAAGGTTTGGCCCAATAAAACATGATAACTCAATGTGTGCAATGGCGGAAGGTGGGTACATTTCTATCATCCAGCCTAGAGCTTCTGCGACTTCTATTACTGTTATTTCACCAGTCTGACATGTGATTCCCACTCTTTGACTCGCCTCTACATTGGTCATTTTCTAACATCAGACATCTATACTTAAGCCCACTCTTCGCAATTTAACATTAAATCTTCCAAGACAACTGCAGTTTTTATATTTCGAAGTGAATTTTTTAGAGTATGATTTAATTGTTTCTTTGTGATGCACCATTTTTAATACCTGATGCGTTAATTAGCAAACCTTCGAGGGTGACATTAAATAACATCGCCATAGAAATGTATCGGAGTGACTTTGATACGGACCTTTATGTGAGGGTATTGTTCTGTATACCGTAGGGGTATACCTAGCTATAATTAAGTAAGCATATAATAAAACCAAAAAGAATTAACATGAAACTGCGGAAATTATGGGTATCCATAATTGGTAAAATAAGTGTTGTTTCCACGCTTTTTTACTTGAGGGAAATGGCACTGTGTTCACATACAGCTCCTAAATGCCCCGTGTGGCGGGGGGTTGTACAGTCACCATTAAGCTATCATTGTAGAGATAAAAACCAAGTCCGCGAAAGTAAACAAGAAATAGCTTAAAGTACGGTATATTTTGACGGACTTCAACAAAATATAAAAAACCAAACACAAGACTATAAGATAAAAAACCAGACCGTCGATAGAGAGAACACTTGGAAGTATTTCTTAAATACATACATTGAAAGTGATGGAATAAATTGAGAAAACCCCAAAGACATTCTTTGGCCTTACGTTAGAGAAGTATATGTGTACATTCTCTGAAAGGAGAAAACGGCTGACTAATTACGAACAGCGTATAAGAGGCAAAAATGTAAAACAAGTTTTTCCAGAGCGTTTACAATAAAGACACAAACGCACCAAACGAGCTTCCACGCCCACCCGGGAACGCCCAACTGTACCATAGTCATATGCGCATTTGTAAAATGTTCTCGCTTCGATAGCTTCCGCGTATAAATGGGCTCTCACTTTAATCTGCAAGGAAGTGAACTCTGAATATTCCATCTTGGTAGGGATATGATATGTTGCATCGAGTCCGTGTTTGATCTGTTTACATTGAAAACCTACCCCTGGAAAAGGAGGCTGGGATTCAGTTGTTGAGAGTCCATAGTCCCCCACGTCTCCCACGGACTCCTTCACTAGTTGAAGTCTCCGATTCCACGAATCGTCAAAAATACTGTTAAGTCATGAAGAATCAGTTAGTTCGCTCCTGCATTTCCTGGCAGTCGGTATGGGACGCAAAAGACATTGAGTGATGGACTGAATGCAG
The DNA here is from genome assembly GCF_022747635.1 of Hetaerina americana. Lineage (NCBI taxonomy): Eukaryota > Metazoa > Arthropoda > Insecta > Odonata > Calopterygidae > Hetaerina > Hetaerina americana. The sequence goes on from NW_027286404.1 coordinate 467,956, forward strand.
TAGAACATTGCTGTTTTCATTAAATCTTCATGATACAGTTAGAAATATGGAAGGAGAACCTTTTTTGTTCACGCAGTTATTTAAGAGGAAATTTACTTAGGCAACGCATTTTTTTATTATACCATAATTAAAATGATTGATAATCTTCTTGCTGCTATTAACAAACTTTCTTGTTGGGGCGAATAAAATTGGTTATCACTATCGGAATAATCTTTTAATAAATTCAACGTTGGTTAAATGTTTGAATGATTTGATTGATTTATACGAGAAGAACTTTCTTATACTTTCTATTTCATTCGCACCGCAAGATAAACGAATAGCGGCTAAATCTGACATTTCTGAAGAGTCGTCGATTTAAATTCAAATTCCTGATTCGCCTTATACGCACACGGATAGGTAATTCGAATTCAATACCTTTAAAAAAAAGCAATTTTTTTATCATCAGGCGCAGTGTTAAACTTCCACTCACACTGCTTTCTGAAGTTGCGAATTGATATCAAGTCGAGACCGGGAGTGTTTACTTCCAGCCACGTCAGTTTTCCCTCGCTTGACAACACCTTAGTGTGGAGCACCAACCTAACTGTGAGCCGCAATCTTCCATCAAAACTCACTACCTTGCCACCGTAATCTCTCACACCTTTTTGATAGATACATGATGCAATACATTTCTTCGATTACAGTTCATAGCATTGCCTTTAAATGGACGTCGCGTTGCAAACGTCTTGATTTTTACCACTACCATTGGCAGGTCTAGCGCAAAATGCGAATACTCCAAGGGCCAAGCTGTTGTTAGTTAAGCTTCCACAGGAGAACAGAGAAATAATTTTTTCCCGACCATAACATGGATCCACCATCACTTATCCCGATTGCGCTTCACTTTCATTCTCCGTTGGGAAAGGGAAGAAGACTTTCTCCGAATTTTTCGGAGAAAGAACCCCCTAGCGAACCAGGGGCAGGTGGTAACGGGAGAGCCTCCCGACCCCACTCTCCTCGCCACGCTGCTCCCGGGCACCGTTATATCATTTACGCACTGCACTACACCAAGGTCGTTCCCACATGCGTGTGCCTGTTTTGATGGGCATGGGTGAATTTAAATCGCCCTGCACGACATGTGCCTTGGCGTTTCCCACCTAGTCTATTTTTCTAATGTTAAATAGGTGGCTCATGGCACCATGTGGCTGGAGTACTCACGGTCGAAGGGCGGAAAGTCCAGGGAATAAACAGAAGACCTTTTCATTGCTCACTTTGTTGTGATTGCTTATTGATACTCTGCCTGCGACACATTTAGGGTTGTTCGAATTTTTCATACACAGCATTTAGTACCAAGTTAGGCGGAAGGTTTTGAAATTCGTCTCGAATGAAAAGCGAATGGTGAAGTTTATTTAAAGAATAATTGGGAACGTTTAACCATGTTCGATTTTACCACCAGTGCTGAATAAATTAATTAATCTGTGGATTTCTACGAAATAGGAGAGTAGTTCGTGGGTGAAGTTTATAATACAAAACCCTAAGTCCCCCTATCAATAGCTTACTCATTACTTACCTTTTATACTGAGAAATATAGAACATAGGATCAGTCTTTTCTTTGTTTCCCTTGTTTCGATTACCATTTTTATCAAGATAAAAATGATTGCCATATTTGTATGAGATGTGAATAGAGTATTTCATGAATACTTTATTCTTTGATTAATACTTGTCACGCGTTTTTCTTTGTGAGGTCAGTTTCCGTGATACTCCGTTGTTAAGGTCAGTGCCCCCTAGATTTTACTCGGTACTAACCAACACAGCTCCTCACCACCGATTAGACAGCCTCCTGACCGCTCGTCGGCATCGCCATGCAGCATCGCGCATCATAATCGGCCCGAACGCTAGTCCCCCGTGGAGCGAGCGCTCGCTCCTTCAATTTGAACGTGCTCTCTGCACTCCTCGCCCGGGAAGAGGCGAGGGGAGTCTCCGGCGAAGGCCCCCGCGGAGGAACGCGCCTCTCCTTCCCTACCTCGTGCCCAGCGTGTCGCCCCGGGCTGCCGCCGGGCACACGACTCCCTCACGCGGGTCGCGCGCCGTTTGAACGGGGGAGACTTGGGTCGGGTCGGTCGATGGTCGCGCGGGGGCTATAATTGGCTGCCTGGGCTGCAATTCGCACGGAGCCGTACAGATGGGCTGCTCAAGGCCGAAAGGCTCCAGTTTAAATATCACTTGCAGTGAAATAAGTGACCAATCTCCGCCTTTGGCGATAAACTTAACTCCTCAGTTCGCATTGAATTTTTCTAAACCTGTCCCTTAATTTTAGCACGATTATAATGGTACCACTTCAATTAACTGGGAAGAGTTCAATGGGAATACTTTGAAGTGAATTGAAAGTACCTCCGTTTTAGTTCGCAGCTATTGCCACATTTAATTTGATAGGAAAAATAATCTTGAAATACGATTAAAAATGCAAAATTAATAATTTTTATTAATATCAAATTATCCGCCAAATGCTGCTTGCTGTGCTCGTTGAGGGAAAGAAACGACGTCGTCTGCTAGCCCAGAAGTCGCGGCCTGGATTGTCAAATAGGTTAATTCTTCACCTGGGAGATTGGTTTGCCAATTGCTACCTAGTTTTAAGTATGCATTTGCTTTTATGCAGACGGAAGCTAAGATGTTAAAAAAAATCTTAACAAAACATAAGAGCGATGTCCTTGAGCGAAATAAATAACAATATTGTTTACTTCTCAAAACATGTTCAATATATGTCATAGTTACATATATTTAAGTATTATAATTGCATTTCTTACCGATAATTCCACATGAAGCTGCGTTTTGAAAGCTGTCATAATTTTATTGCTCTAATGTTTCCAGGAATCGAATTAAAAAAACAGGCTATTGCCAAAAGCAATGGTAACGAATTGTACCGTGACTTTGGCATGCGCAGTTGGTCTTTGCCACTACATTTGGTTTCTCTGTTTTATGCATCTTTTGATTATGTAAACGTGTTGATAGTCAAGCTGGGAGTTGTTGCTTTTAAAATATTAAATAACACAAAGGCTATAATTAACTTTATTTTATAATCTGCTTTAGAAGACCTTTAAACTTCTGAAGCGAAGGCTGTTAATATCATAATTTCTTTCATCGTGCCTAACGTCACGCAAGCAATAGGTTTTTTTTTCTGAAAACTGTCATAATTAGTACCACGTATTAGCATGAAGTTGCATAAGTGTATTTGGATGCGAATTCAAATCTGGGATCTCCCCATCAACTAATTAAATACTTCAAATCCATGTTCGTGGTTGTGAGGAGAGGTCTTAAGATGCGGATACGAATGCTGCGAAACTAGGAAGGGACGAACGCATGCAAATCGACAATCCGACTGACGGTAATCGGATAATTCGAGGGATATGTGATATCCGGGCACCAGCAAGGATCCCGTTCGTGTCCGCCACATTTGAGGAGCCCTTCCCCCTACTTAGTCTCTTGCTGCAGCAGATGCGATGCAGCGAATCACCGAGGCACGCACACGGAGCGACGACTCGCAGGTGGTGGCCGGCTCTCGCGCGCCCGGGACGTGCCCGGGGCGTGTCTCCGAGGGGAGCGTGGGAACGCAACCAGCGGTCCCCTCTTCTGCCTCGGAATGCCCATGGGGGGGGGGGGACGAGAGGTGTGCTCCGTCACCCCTGGAGGCGGCGGCCCCCATAGTGTGGGGGCAGGAGGGTCGTCATTTGTTTGGGCGGGGGGAGAAGAAGCGGTTTGAGTCCGAGGGGGTTGCGAGCCCTTTCCCGCACCCCCCCCCTTCTCCCCGGCGGCCGCATCTCTCCATGATTGCGGCTCGTCGCGTGTGGCGCGTTATGTCCGGGAGGGGTGGAAACAATCCCAGCCAACCCGGAACACTCGAAAGGGAATTTCGCTCTTCTGAGAAAATCGGGGAGAACCGCTCCGTTTTTTACATCCGGTTGTGCGCTGCATTTTTGCGTCGCCATCACAATTACTTAAGCTGGTCGAAAGGTACTTGGGCAAATGCATGTATTGCGTAGCAGCAGAGGAGGGAAGCGTGCTGGTGAAGGTTTGAATACGCATTCTTTGAGCAATGCATTGCAATCGCAATTGGGTTAAAGTACATCTCAACTGATCAATTCCGAATTAATGGCTAGAAAGTGTTTACTTGAACTGTGTACTACTAATACATTATAGTATAGGATGTTAATTTACGTTAACGGGCGGAATGTATGGATTTATCGGTGGGGAAGGGGAATACATAAGGGTATCAAAGGGGGGAGGGCAATAGTCGCTATTATTTCAAAACACTACGGTGAGATTAGAAATATGGGATATCCTAATTATAACGATAATCGAATTTATTTTTTTTTAAATGCCGCTATTAAGTTATTTCAGTGTGCCATGGCCATTTCTAATTGCCAGGATTCATTATTTCATTTTTACTCATTTTAATGCAATTAAAATATATGAAATCAATGGCTGCCAATATTCATCGTTAGTAATGTAAAATATGCATTTTCCAATATTTACTCATATTTAAAAGGTTTTGCGTACTTATTTTCACAGGAAGTCAGAGCAAAGTCATCAATGTCCATTTTCGTCGTTTAATTTTCAAGGATGAGACGGTGTTCATGTTTTAAAAGGGGCGAAGTCGTCGGATGTGTCTCGTTTCAATTTCGGCGCGCGCCCTCGAACGCAGTGGGTGCGCGGAGGCTAAACCCTTGGGAAACTCCCAGCGCTCGGAGCGCTCTCTAGCAGGCGAGCGGGGAACCTCGTGGAACCTAAAAGAGGCTACTTTAAAATGGCTTAGGGCTTGGAGGGTTAATGATATTACTGCTAAAAGCAGTCCGAACCTTTGGAGGGTGCTTCATGCATGATATGCAAAGGGCATGATTTTGAGAGATGATTTATTTCCACGTTCTTCAGACTCTTATTTCAAATAACTCAGAATTATCGAAAATATAATCTCTATCTCCATTGTAATCCTCTACCATGATGTTTTGTTTCTCTCTGCGTAAAGGGTGCCAGTATACACTTTAGCGCAATTATGTGCGCGGTAATACTAATGGCGTTTTCGTTCAATATATTCCATATTCTCGCTGGTTTTAATGCAAGACCATATCGGAAAAAAGCATCGTAATTCATATTGGATTTGCATTCGCAGCTCACCTTTTTGCTCAGTTGCGAAAAGAACACACCGCGGAGCTTCAGACTTAATATGGTGTAGTTGGAACATTTTGAATTATTAAATTCTCCACTATCTGTTCCACTCTATATTATAATGAACTAACCATGATTACAAGTAGGAGGAGAGAGAGGAATGAGTGGCCAGGTCCATCGACCTTCCGAAGTTAAGCTTCTCTAGGCAAGGGGACGCTGTTTATAGCGTTGCTCAGGCCAATCTGTTGCTATCGTTACCTAATGCGTAAATGTTCTCCAAGATACCTCGTTAAAATTAGTATTCTTATTCTAATTATAAAAGATATTGGAGCGACAAAAACAGGAGTGATGGCGACGAGCAAGGACATGGATCGCGGGAGAACGTAGCATCAGGATGCAACCATATGTAGAATTCAATTTTCTCCATTTCATGGGAAAAATACTGTTATCCACGCGCGTGAATAAAACGCGTGCTGTTAATCGCGGTTCAGGGGTGCGGTGTTCGAGTGGGTGGAGCACTGGGTCACTAACCGGAGTGCCCTGGTTCGATTCCCGGGCACGCCTCTCTGGGCACCCTCGGCTCCACCCAAGCCGCGGGATTTTCCGGGCAATGCCAGCACGTGTACCAACTGCTAGAGGAGCCAATCCAAGCAAACTACGGTTTGGGATTAGAGTGATTTTGACAGCTTTGAACCGGTTTGATTAGTTCATCCAAGGTGCAAATGACTTGGGTTGGTTTTGGGCGTGCCTTTTGATACAAAATGGATATTTTCCGGAAAATGATAGTTGAGAATATGAAATAGAGGGGGGCAACCCACAAGAAAGTCTATTGACCAAATCGAAGGCCAAACGGAGAGGGAGGATGGAGAAGCAATCGAGGCTTGAGAGGGTTGACATTGCATAGGGGACAATGCAGCAGTGAATCATATTTAGGTGAAAGGAGTTACGGCAAATAAACCAACAAATAACAACCGTCGGAGAAGTCCGCGGATTCTAAGTGGAGAATGACACATGTGCTTCCGTATGTTGAATTGCGCGTCACGAGTTTGCCGAGGAATAACTGGATCTTCCTCCGCAGCCAAACCTGAGTCCCCATATTCTATTCAGCTTTCTCTTTTTCATTTGCTGATACCCACTCCTTGGTGAAATAAATGAGGGAAAATACGGTGGAATAAATTGAGACGTAAACATCCTATCTTATAATTACCACAACCAAAACCTTTTCAACAAATTATTATTTCAAGTGTGGTCCGTGCCAAAACGTAAGGATGCAAGAGCCACTCAATGAAGGATGTACTTGCAGTTTGCTAATAGAAGGAAGAGAAAATGGCCAGGGAAAATTAAATGGTTAATAGTGACTACGAACAGGCCGGATGGGATTCGATTTATTATTTATTTATGGTAGAAATTTTTTCCACATCAAACGACTAAATTCTCTTTTAATTTGACCATCTTGAACTGCTTTTGAGTTCGTCTTTTTCCCAAGTAAGACTCTTGCACATCTATCTGAAACCCCCTGGACATCAATTGTAATGCACTCCCATCCGCAAGCCGACCCACCACAAGCCCGAGGCGGGTTGAGCTCACACTGGCGAGGATTCAATCTGTCACATTGGACATCCACGACGTCAGCCGAAGATCACGTGGAGTCACTTAGGACGAAAGCATTCGCAGGGGGCGTGGCACTCTATGGATCAGAAGCATGGACCATGGGAAAACTAAACCAGAAAGAACAATAAGCCTTCGTAACCTGGTGCTGGAGGAGGATGCTTGAGATCAAATCGACGAAAAAAATAAGAAATGAAGAAGTATACAGAAGAATAGACGAAGAACTGACCTGACGGAAAACCATATAGAAAACAAGAACCAGATGGATTGGCCACACCCTGAGGCACAATGGATTCGTGAAGAATATAATAGAAGGTAAAATAGAGGGAAAAGTCCCAAGAGGAAGGACAACGGATAAATACATGGGGCAAATAAAGGAGAAAGTACATTGCAAAAAATACCAGGAAGTAAGCTAATTAGTATCAGATAGGGTAGGATGGAGGGTTCTTCAATCTTAGGATTGAACGACAAATGATGATGATTGTCTAAATGTAATATTTTTTGCCGTTTTACTTCTTAGCATTTAGTCGTGGAAGCTAGTAATCTAGGCATACTTTTGTTTTCAATCGTAAACAATGACATGATGAAAGGGGTGCTACCGAGCCTGCTAGCATTTATTAAAATCACGTTATTGCCTCTGGAATATTTTATTATTTTTCGAGCAAGAAAATGTTATTTGTACTTCAGTACAATTCTAGCTCCATTGCCTCTGGTCATCTCAACTGTTGAGTAGGGTACTACCGGGCCGCCGGGGGTGCCCACGAATGGGTTTGGTTTCTTCAGCACTCATTGAGTACATGAAGTCCTTGCCTTATCACGCCGCTTATTAATATATCTACACGAGTATGACCCTTGACAAAATGTTTACTCCCACTGACCCAAGGCGTAGCACGCAATAAATATTCCCTATCCAACGGAACTTCTCGTATTTAAGTGTCATAAATGACATTCTCGTTAAATTGCATGAGAATTTATGAAGAAACGAGAAGTGGAAATGCAGCTGAAAAATATTAAGCTAGATTGGATGGCTAGTCACAGTCTTATAGCTTTCAATTATTTAGATATTTAGCTGATCAATAAATTCAACATCAATTGATCCGAAACTGATGGACATTTTCACGGCGTTTGCAGGTGATTTATTCCTTTCAGGGCGGTATCATGAAGTGACCCTTTAGGGAGGGCGGGATTCACGCCTTGGTGCGGCCCAAAGCCGCAGCTCGTCCATCCAGGTCAATGGCATACGAGAACAGCGGGGCGTGAGACGGGATGAGTGCTCGCAAACCGTCGCCGGCGGCCCCGCGCCTCTGCGGCCGCGCCTCCAGGCCCGCGCTCCACTTCCCGACGATGCAGTTGCCAATAAAAGTAAGTCTCTGACGTGATAACCTTATTGAGATTATGCTTGTTATTACACGAGGGACATTTTGTAAAGTAATCAACACAAGGATATTTTTATTTCGAGAGACCAATTTCCCTCGTGCATCTTGAGGCATGTGTTTGGCGAACGGTGACCGCGCAGTCGATTAACTCGGGAAACCGGGAAAAAGTTGAAATACCTTCTCCAATTATTCGGGAAAAATTTGAGGAATCGGGATGAATTATTTTTTAGAAGTGGAGAATTTGCTATGACAATCGGGAATTCCATGAAAACAATAATAATATTCCGTTTTGCTTTGAGACGAGTTCGTTTTTCGCACGTGCAGTCCCTCGGAAAATCTAAACCATACGCAGGACCGACCTCAGTGATATCAGTGATATGCGACAAGTGAGAGATAATTCGTAAAGGTAGCCAATTACCTTCGCATCGCGAGCAAAAAAATGGGTAAAATACGATATATAAGTCAGGAAAATTGGGGACGATTTGGCAACGGAAATGAAAAACTGAGCAGCCTCCGTGGTGGTGATTTGAGAGAGCAAAACCGGTCGCACCAAAGAAAAACATGTTGGCACAAAGTGCAATTCACAGAGTGTGTTCTTGTAGAGGCTGCGCCGTCGTCGAGGCCGTGAAAACGGCCGCCGCGGGCCGCCAAAATGCTCTCCTTCCCTGCAAGTGGCTCCCATTAGAGGCGGAGCGGAGGTTAGGGAACGTGCACGGAAACAATTGAGCGGAGAGAGAGGGAAGGGCGGTCCGCATCATGTGTACAAACATGCAGGCGGGCGCACATCGTCCGTGGGTGCACAGCCAAGGCCGTGCGGAGGGGAGGAAGGCGGAGGGGGGGGAGGAGATGGTATCGTGTGGTGCCGAGTGGTAACTTGAGGTTACGGCGCGAGGCTGTGAGGGGGTGGGGGGCAGGTGTGCTCTGGGCGTGGGAAAGAGCGCGTCGTCTCCTCGGCTCGCTGCGAAAAAATGCGCGCGGCGCCCCTCCCCGGTCCAACGCCCCCCTCCCCCCTTGCCCCTCGGATCCGAATGGAGCGGGCGACAGATTTCTTCCTCCGCCCCCCTCCACGCCCCGCCCCGGGCACACGCCCCCCTTTCGCCACGAAACACCCGAAGGGAGGGGAGGGGGGCACGCTCCCTCCCGCCCCCCCTCCCCCAGGCGGCCCTCGTCCGTGGCGGTCGCGAGCGGGGCGCGTCGTGGTGTTGCTCGCTTGGCCGCCTTCTCGCGAGAGTGGAAAGGGTGCACGCCCGCTTTGAATCGCCCTCTCGCGCCGATCGGTGGTGATTGGGTTTTTGAGAGACGGCCGTTTCGGCGCCAAGTGCCGAGGGATCCACCCGCTCGGACTCGGGCAATGGAGCACCGGAATTTCCCGTTGACGATGCCCATTCGGTTATATTCGGTCCCGGATGAAGGTTCCAAAACACGAATCGTTCGATATTTCTTTGCCACGCAACGAGGGTAAGGTGGGGTGAGATTATCCGTTCTTTTGTTTTTAACTCTCCCTCTTCCCCTCACCGTCATGTTGCCTTTGGAATTTTATCAGGAAGCTTGTCAGAGGATGTGACGCGTGATTCGTTTCTTCATTTACGTTTTGAGGTAAATGAGTGAATATGGATATTATTAATGGACGAGGAGATGAGAGCGGGATGAAGATAAACCTAGAAACGCAGATTTAGAATGTTATTCCTATTCCTTAATCAGAGTGCAATGTGCTATAAGAAGTCAGTCAGCTGAGTCGCACTGATATCTTCAGCCACTGTGTGCGCTCAAGTACTCAGATATGCTTTCCCTCTTCGCATGCCCTTCATCACATGCGGTCGTTACTTCGAAGTTGTGGTACAAATGCAAATTTTAATCCTCTAAATATGCAAATGTTAACATTTTTCATTATTTCGGAACAACTCTGGTAGTTGTATTCATGTGCGTACATGAGAGGTTATTACTCGCGGAGGTGTCGTTCCGTGGGTGCTTCTCGCCCTGACCTTCCGATTCGAAACGCCCCAAGGCGTCGCTCTGCGTGTGTGTGCCTAGGATTTTGATGTGGACTTTGCTTTGAATTATTTCTAGGAAACGGCGAGAAATGATTTCATTCTCAAATTTGAATCTTTCATTGTAACCTATAAGTGGTGGACTAAAATTACACTCTCAAAGAGTGTTTTCTTGCCAATCCAATTGATCGTAGGGACGTAGCTAAAATCGTCTTATAACGCGAAAAACGTCATAGATAATAATTCAACAATCGCTCACCTAGAACGCAATCATTTCCACTCATTTGGCTCTAGATCGAGAGAGTCGTTTCATTTCCATTCGTGAATTTAAGCTACTTCGCCGACAAATTTTTTCTCGTCCGTGTCGTTCGATCGATATTACAGAGGGAATTGGGGTGTTGTTAGGCGCAAAGGTTTTCCGTATTTGTTCTTCTTTCCCTGACAATTTTTTGTTTCGTAAATGTATGCATGCATGGCACTTTGATAAAATGCCTGTGCGCACCATTATCAATGAAAATTAGGCGATGCGAAAGACCTGAGTCAAACTCGTCCCGAAGGTCTTGACGGACGACCAAGAGCAGAAACCAGTGTTCGCTTGCGAAGAGCTTCTGTAACAGCACCGCGACGATTCCCCACCCCCTTACAGTCCCGAATTGGCACCAGCAAACTATTTACTATTCCGAAAAGTGAAATCCTCCCTCAAAGGACGCCACCATAGGACCCTAAGTGCCATCAAAGAAGCTTGCAGGCGTACCCTTAAGGACCTTCCGGAATCCGCCTAGGGGGCCTTCGAGTCGTGGAGAAGTCGCTGGAAAAAGTGTGTCGATGCTCAAGGGATATACTTTGAAGAATTTTGAGGCATTGTAACAATAACTGAAAGAAAGCTATTTTTCCGAAACTATTCCCGATACTTTTTATGCAAGCCATGCATAATTAAGGTTAGCTAATTTGCTCAGCGCTTGTTGCTTCAAGGTTTATTAATAAAAAAGGTTGGTCGTTGATAGATGAAAAAAATTTTTCTGTGGCTGCTTTTGTTCCAGGAACACCGTATTTCCTTTACGTCGCCAATCAACTGCAAAGAGTCTTGCACGTGAAATAAGGTTACCTATGTGAAAGTAGCATTTGCAGTTTTTTGCAGCCTGTGGTAAATTTTCATAATTGTTAAAATTGAGTATCCTTATTTAAGACTTGAAAGTAATCAGAGCCCACGGATATACTTTTGCTGACAATGCAAGGTGCGTTCATTGTGTATGCTCCTTTAATTAGATAAGAAATTGCAATTTCTTCAAAGTCCACAACTCATGTGAAACGGGATACCATGTATAGTAAGAAGGCTGGATCATACAATAATAGCGTAATGCACTAATGTGTTGTGATTGGTACAGATACTCGCACCTGCCACTGAGTATTAAAAGTGAAGATGTACCATGAAGCACCCTCACCAGCATTTATCGTTTCGGTGAAGAACGACAATGGAAGTACGAGAGTCAACAATTCGAGCATCTTAATGAAACTTGACAAGAATGTATACCCTTAACCTCATCACAAAAATAACCTTAAATAAGAGTAAATAATTACTTAATTTGTGCCAAAAGTGGTAAGGGCATTTTTATTATCTTCTATGCCGCCATGCTATGAACGCCGAAGTTTTCTTCCATCGTAAATAAATGACAAAGAATAAGTTTTTTGCGTAAACTCTGATTACCTGCTACGCGTCCGTACTTTGTTTGCTGCTTAGGGTGTCATGTGCTAACTGAATGACGTTGAAAGAGTTGGGCACCCTTATTTCATGAGCGATAGTATTAACACCTTGCGGAATTATTTATTCTGAAGTTCAAAAGTATATTAGTATGAGTATACCATCGATTTAAAAACAAATTGCAATACACTCTACATCAACCCCTCATAGAGAATGTAATAACATACTTATAAAGAAAGTTTGATGGCACGGTTTGTTTTAACGTGGTGAACTTAACGTAATCCCATGGGATTGCTACAATTATATGAAGGAATATGTTACTAAGTACTTTTAGTGAATTTTTGTGAAATCGTGCCACTGGTATTTTTTGAAGCTCTATAAAATTAAGTATCAAAATATGTTTTTCCAAAATCGCATTTTCCGAAAAAGTTCTTCACTCTGGGTTATGGTGAAAGTTTTACCCTTCGATTTATATCGTTAATGTACATAACATGTGGTACTTGGTGTTCTAGTTGTTCTTCGATATCGAAATTCTTGAACAGATACGTACTTTGGCGCTAACAGCGACGGCCATCGTCTCTCAGTTGTTTGTGAACGTATGAGCGGCACATCGAGATGCGTATCATTTATTGAGTCGACGGCTCAATTGCTGATAGTTTTTACAGAGTGGCCCCTAAGAACGGCAATCTGCGACCCGGTCATCGTATGAGCCGACGCACCTCCATACGAGCCAATGAGCCTCCAGAAATACTGAACTGCCGCTTGGTCTGCCGTTAGAGTGTGAGGCCCTAATAATCCCCATCGTGTAAACGGTTATAACTCGAGTCCTTAGTCTTTCTTTGAGCCTGGGTCTCCATTACTCTCTTCTCTTCAGGAGTAAAACCCATTCAAGTATAAATTTTGTTTCAGAATATTGCACTGGTACCACGATAGGTAGTACATCATATCACAGCACCAGTGCAAATACGAGTATATTGCAATGCACCATTGTGCTAGATGGAAGGTAACTGTAATAGGAAAAATGTTTGCATCGTGTCGCAGTAATAGCACAAATGTAATTACATCTTACCGTAGTTCTGGCACACAGGCGAGTTCATTACCAGTGTCGAACAATGAATCGTGTGTTGTCCCTTGGTCAATCGGGAGCTTCCTACGCAGGAGGATGAGTTGAGAGCAATTAGAAACACTTAACGGCGCGGATTTCTAATGTATGTATGTATGTATGTATGTATGTATTCCTGGTCCTTGCAACCGATGATGGGACCTTTTTTCCTCGCAACGCGGAGCGAGTCAGAACTCGTCCGGACCTCGAGAGGGACCCTATGCCCTGTCGAGGATGGAACCTTTGATGGGTGGGAGGGAGGGAGAGAGAAGAACGGGAAAATCTCTCGATTTCCCTCCGATGAAGAAGTTTGCGCCTGTTTGCCTCTCAATAGTGCATTCCATGGAAACCACTCATTTGAAGCTCAGATAAAGTTTGCATTGGTTGACTTTGTTTCAATGGCTCCACTCAAATACCGGATGGTCAGTGTCACGAAAGCGACGTATTCCTCTGCATTGAATCGGAGCAAGAGAATTGCTTGATTGATCCGCCACCCTCGAATGCACCGGGGTCGTTTTGACGCCAAATCTTGGGAGACTTTTTTTAGATCCAATTCGTTCTCTTTTTTCGTTGTTTTAGTATTTTACATTACGGGTTTTGTATTTTATCTTTCATTTTATGTCCATTTCTAATAACATCATCTGCTCTCTTTGAATTAATCCAAACTGCTTTTATCTCATCGGTTTTATTCTTTTCGATAACTTCTATCCGCCTCATTTGAGAGTAGAAACAATTTTAACGTTAACCTATGTATAATTCTTGAATTACCTCTAAAATTTATTAAATCATTTTACCCACATGCAATGCAAAAAACCTAATTAACCTTTCCTCTTCTTTTTGTGTAGCTATGGGCACTACTATGCTAACACCTAATTCCCGTTTCGTATGGGTGTCGATACTTTTCCTTTCGTATTTAATATTATTTTTATTCTCGGTTAATCAATTGCAAATATTTAGGGGCAGCCAACTTGTTCCTTTGTTTGGATGACGATGTTCTCTCGAAGAATCCATTATATTGTTTCTATATTTGTAGAATACTTTCAGATTCCAAGATGAACAAAAAATTTCGGGAGTGACGGATCGCTAATGTAGCTTTATTTTGTTTCCAAGAATGGGTAAACGATGTGTTCAAACTTCACCGCAATTAGCCACTTAACAAGCAATGGAAGCCAAAGATATAAATGCTCCCATGGTCGGCGAAAGGTGGGTCCCTACTCCAAACCAAAGAAGGAAATTAATGACAATGCAGCGGCAGCTCGACTCGGTGTTGGCTCGCATGGCCCCACGACTAAATGCTGGACCCTCTTCCTGACGAATATGCTGGCAGTGAAACGCTGCTCGTTATCGAAAAATCGTGACGTCAATCACGCCAAATGATTTCTTATCTCTTCAGATATTAAACAAACCGGCGATTTTCACAGATCTCTCTATCACCGCCGACTTGCTGACCTATTTATTCCTGCAATATACTGACCTTCCTCATTAATATGAGAGAAACACTCGACTCCAAATTTAACTGACCAATTTCCAACAGTTAATCCAAATAGCTGACCGGTACAAGCATATCACTCCCTTCAGAAAAAATATGGTAAGTACATTTAAATGACTATAATCTTGAACAGATATCGAATTTCTAGCAAATAAATTTTAAGTTTTAACTCATAGATAGCGGTGCGCGCGCGATATCATTCCTTTTTTTTACTCATCACCTCAAAATAGCCTAAAACTTAAGCTTCAAATATTTATAGTGTTGATTTGTTTTGGTACGAATAAGTCACTAGGTACTTAGGTAGCTATATACTTTATGCTTGCCTGGTGAAAGTTATGTCGTCCCAAGCAAATAATTATGAAACTATCAAATCTCTGTTGTTTCAAAGCTGATCTATCCCACACAAGCGACGATTGGAGTTTAAAACATTAGAGCCGCTGTCATGAGAGTATTAATAATTTTGACGGCTAGGCCGTAAGATCGACAGCAGATTTGCGACTTGCGTACCATACTTAAGTTATGCGCCAAGTGCAATCAGTCGGCTGAAGATCTGTTTACTAAAAAGCAATGAGGGAAACGAAGAATGATACAATCCATGATCTCAATCTCTTCACTTCACCTCTTAATAGCCATCATACATGTGACTGGTCCAAAAATACAAACATCTTATTTATTTATTCACCAGTATGCAAGGCAGTAGACAACTGACCGGGAAATTATGGATTCCATGGGTTTTCTACAACTATGTGATTAAACCATTTAAACAACAAATTAAGATGTTTACAAGTAATTTTATTCAAATGCAAGTAATTGGAAGACAATTAGTATCACAGTTGCTTTCAAATCAAAATTAAAGCTCGTCAATCACAGACATTCAACCACCTCAATCGAAATGTAAACACTTCTGGTTGTAAGTGGATTATACACATAAAAATATATCAAATTCATTCAGAGATTTAAAAAAATATAAGTATACGCAAGATCACAAGTAAATGCTATCATCTTATCACATCATTTAATGGCCATTACTCTGGAGTCGCTCAGTGATGAAAGCATCAATTGAGAGTTGCTGCTCTCATCACTGACAATGAGGTCACAATGCGTCCGTTCGATGCAAAAATAAATGCGGCACCTCTCTAGCATAATTAAAGCTTGTCAGCACGGATATATATATATATATCTCCTTCGCTCACCTCTTGAAATAAAATCCGCACAATTGTTTCATAAAATATCACACGAGATATCACAAGCGCACCATGGACACACCGCGGTGCTTCTAGTAGGCGTAACACGGGCTTTGCTGCTCGGCGTGCTGATCATTGGTGATCGTCAACCCTCCATCGCCGAAGCAAATGTCTGCATCCGCCGCCCACGCCAGCGGCACCAAAACGACACCACGACAAGGGCAACAGCACGGACAGGGGCTGCTGGCCAACCGGGACTCGAGGGCCTCGTTGGCATCATTGTCATCCTCCTCGACGCTGTAGTCCACGGAGGGAGGGCAAGCCTTGTCTTCGAAAGAGCGGAACTCCGCAGGGAACGCCGTGCGCTGCTGACCTTTCTGGAGCAGCTCAACCACCGGTCTGACCATCTGTAAAGAGCGGGAAGAATGATTTTAGTCGGAGGTAACACGGTGTCGGGGTCGTCAACTGGGGCTTCGCGGATGGCGAAGATTCTAGTGAGTGTCACTTGCCAACGAGATATCAACTCACCTTTTTGATGCGATGGACTTTGGATGAGAGCCAGGAGGAGCGCTTCTTCGACTGGCAGGCGTTGTCGGCCACCTCACTGTAGCCTCCGAAACACATGTCGAACGTTTTCCCGATCAAGAAAGAAGTCGAAGGGCGCGAGAAAGCAGCGTGCACCAAGTTTGGAAAGTGGAGTGTGCTACGTTCGTCTCGGGCGAGAGATACGGAGTGAAAACACGTGCGTCGAGGGGTTAGGTCGCCTTATATAGGCGAGCGTGCGGGGGGGGGGGGAGCGAAGCAGGGGAGGCTAAGGGGGGCGAAGTGGTAACTGGGGGGGAGCCTCTGGAGTGTGTGCGGCGGCAGCCTAGGGGCGGGCGGGAGCCTCGTGGCAGGTGTGTGCCAGACACGAGTGAGATAGTCGTGGGAAAGGGCTCGGCCACTGCGTTCCCACACACGGCAGATGGTCGCCTCTCGTCTCCTCCTCCCGTGAGTAGCACACCCACACCCTGAGCCCTCAAACCCCTCCCCCTACACACCCCTCCCCCTCCACACCCCAGCCACCTCGTGGGCGACGCACGTACATAAAAAAAGATCCCGGAGTCAAATCGGCCTTTCGGGGGTTCCTTGGGCCTCGGTCGGAATGTGGGGTCAGTTCGAGGGAGCCGCCTGCACACCTGCCGCTGGTTCCCAAGATCTCTCTCTCTTTCTCTCCCGGGCTCGTTTTCCTCGTCTCGAGGAGAAATTGGAAGTGGGGTGGGGAATTGGAGGAGGGGAACTAGCCCTCAAAAGGGTTTATGGAGATAATTGCACGTGTGCTTGTGTGTTTGCGTGTCGAGGACGAGTGACCTACCGGAAGATTTTGGGCTCTTCCAAGTGAGGAACCCTATAAGCAAGGGAATGAGTCTCCGCGGTCGAAGTTTTATGGTCGGAGGGGCGGTCACGGGCAATATTCGTCCCTGCCCGCCCCGGGGTGGGGAAAGACGGGGCACAGTTCCAGGGGAAAAGATTTTGTTTTAATTGCTTCTAAATATTTATTTTGAGGCGGGCGAGAGGAGGGGGAGGGCTATAGAAGTGCACGGTGCTCCAAATTAGATGATTTGCGTTTTTTTGCAAATTTCAAATTGAGGATGTGCCACACATCCTATGCATTCCGGGTGACTACGTTTGCCAGGTAGTAGTGTGCGAATAAGTGGCTGATTCTGGGAAAATATTCGGAAGGGTGATTAATTCTTGAGGCGAATTATTGTAATAGACCCACTCCCTCTCCTCCAATCTCAAGCTTTTTGGCGGCCTCAGAAATTAGACCGTTAAAAACCGATGCTTTCCCAGGGTATGATGTAGTGTAGTTAGCTAACCTTTATTCCCCATGATGCTCAGCGAATCTCTAACTAAATTATTGGCAAAAGAACTTTGATGGTAATAATGCAGTTTATGCATTCATATTCGCAGAAGAGAAAGACCATGTTATCTAAAATTTATTATGGAGCATATTCCAGTCCAGATGATGCTACAGTATAGCGAAAGTATGTAGTTGACAGCAATAAATTCTATCCTGTGGAAACGCAAAGTATTTTGATTTCTCCTTGTGCAAAACCTATATTCAATTTAATTTGTACCGTTTTGCGCGTTTGGCATTAAGGTCGGCTGCATCTATATGATACCTCAAAAACTTCTCCAAAGGCGCATAGCGAGAGGTTTAGGGTACGCCATTTTTTAACAAATATGACGGGTTTTCTTCTAAATTTCCGAGTTGATTATTTTTCCTTACTCATTTTTCATCGCGTAATATGACAGGTTTTTGGGTTTTTTTAACGACCTGTCTTTCACGTATTGTTCATGATCACAACTTTCGCGTAATTGCATGCATTGTGCAAGATGCACCCGTCGCCACACACCCGCGAAGTCAAATGAGCTGTGACATAAACCACTGAAATAGCAGCAGCACTCCAGCGGACTCGATGCCATTCGACACCAGGGGACAGTTACGACATTGCAGTCGAATCGACTGATCGGTTACGCAGGTTAGGCCTGCGCGACACTGTGATTTGTCGAGTGGGTGTCGATATTTGCCGAGATTTGTTATTTACGTTAGTTAGGCCCCACCTTTGAGTACGCTGCGAGTGTATGAGATCCTCAAGAGGTTGGCTTAATTTAGGAACGAGATCGCGAGCAACATAAAGCAGCTAGGATTGTGAAAAGTTGTTATGAACGAGGTAGTAGTGTCACGACACCATAGGAAGAAAAGAAAGACCACGGAACC
This sequence comes from Hetaerina americana, assembly GCF_022747635.1. Classification (NCBI taxonomy): domain Eukaryota; kingdom Metazoa; phylum Arthropoda; class Insecta; order Odonata; family Calopterygidae; genus Hetaerina; species Hetaerina americana. The sequence continues at coordinate 486,299 of NW_027286404.1, forward strand.
AAATATTGAAGTCAGTTGGTTTTGTTTAGGTTAATTAAAAAAACAATTTTTCTTTCAGCTACACATACACATATGTGTATATAAATACATACATATATATATATATATACACACATATATATTATTTTAATTATTAGATAATCTACCGGCTAAGGTAGGTTTTTGGATGGACACAGCTATTAAATAAATATTTTGTGATTCCTAACAAAATACAATATCCAGTATCTTACTCTACATCAGACCCCTCTTCTTCTCTGAGTACTTTCTTCCTCCCTTAATCCCGTCCAACATCCCTATCCTGTTCCTTCCCTTCCTCGTTTGCCTAACATTCTCCCCTCAATTACAGTCTTCAACATCCCACTGCCGGTCAATACCGCCTTCATCCACTTTTCCTGCCTCCAAAGGATTTCTCCCAACAAACCCCTCTCTTCGCCCACCATACACCAAGTACTTCCTCATTTGTTTTCTTCTCTGTCCTTTTCACCTTCTCCATTCTTCTCCACACCCACATTTCAAAAGCCTCCAATCTACGTCTATCCTCCTGCTTCAATGACCACGTTTCCGCACCGTTCATAGCTACGCTCCATATCCAAGTTTTTACGAGTCTTTACACACAAACACACACACACACACATATATATAAATATAAATATATATATATATATATATATATATATATATATATATATATATATATATATATATACACACACACACACATCACACACACACACACACGATTATGCCTTTGTGCATCATCACCCATGTGCAAGACCCGTAAAAGCCCTAGGTGTTCTTTTGGGTTCAGTAGGACAGGGGCGGAGCTGGTTACCTTGTGTGGGAGGTACCTTCCTCAGCTCCGTGACACCCATAATCCCCCCGGGACCCTTTTTTCACCTCCCTTTTGAATCCCCGAAAGGCTCAGGCCCTCTATTCCCTCCCTTTGCCCTTTTGCCTTCCTTCCACCCGCTCAATAATGGACCGTTTTCCTTCGAAAGGGGCCGGAGGGTTGCGGCCCCTCCCCTCCCTGCCCCCCGGGGTCTAAGAGTTTGAAGCGGGGCAAAGTGTGTTTTTCATGTGTGGGCGCCGTGGGGCGAAAGATTCTCATTTCAAAAATTCATCTTTATTCCGTTCCTTTAGTTTAATTTTAACCGCCCTGTGTCGCACCAGGGCTGTATTCCATGAAGTTCATACCCTGTAGTCACCCCAACTTCGGGTTTGCAATTACCTTAATAATCAAGGTCGTCAACAAATAAGTGAAGCTTATAATGATCCGCAGGGGTAAAGTCTTAACTGGAGGGATGGAGTAAAAGAATTTCCAATATGCATCCTTGGGGAAAACCTGATGTGACATAAACTGCATTGAGGTCAAATCATCCGTGGCGATCTCTTACTCGATCTCAACTCCTACGCAACCATTGAAAAGTATATTATCTTGTATATTCTCCGTTGGCATTAGCAACCATATTGGTGAAGCGAATGGGTCGAATCACCATAAAAATTGTATCAACGTAATTTTATGGTTTACATTTGTTCAAAGGTTTTCAGTGGGCGATAAAAATGCTTTGTTCCCGAAATAGCTAGAGGGGGCCACGGAAAATCTTCCGGAGGTAGGTACTTGGGAGGATACGTCTCAGATGATGAGACACCCTGACCAAAACCCTCCCCTCCTCCCCACTCTCTCCCCTCCCCTTCCTTTCCCCTCGCCCCCCTCATCAGCCGGGCTCCCCATATTGTCAACCACACAAACACGTTTGTCTGTACTCAAAGACGACGCCGGGACGTCGAAACGCGTTGTCCATTGTAGTGGAGGTTTAGTGGACAGGTAAGAACCTAATTTATTTGTTCATCATGAATTTCCACAGAACGGGGCCAGCCATAGTACATCTACGTCTACGCAATACTCCGAAAGCCACCGTAAGGGCGTGTGGCGGGGGGTGTTAGGTTACCACCCATAAAAGAGAACAAAACCACATGCAAAATCAACACATCCATGCAAAGCTACTCCCATAGTGGCGTATTCATTCACGCAAAACACCTTATACGCATGCAAAGACATATAGTATTAACTAACAAATAATTGCGCCTTGGGAGGTAATAAATATTTATCCAAATACGTGCAAGCTAGAATTTGAAAAGTAAGAAGGCGGAATTCCACTTCAGCATAGGCTTGCAACAAAGCCAAGGACCCTGGAAGGGAATGTGACGTAACGCTGCAGGTAGCGGGAGGCTCCCCCTACAGAGAGAGCGAGACGAGGGGAGGAAGGGGACTTTTCAAAACAAACAAAGCCGTGCAAGCAATACTGTTAAGAGCAGTCGATTATTTAATGACATGCGGTCATGCGGGAAGGGATTTCACAAAAACAACACACGAGTTCAGTCTAAGTGCATGCAATAGAGGAGAACTAATTATGCCCTAGGTGGCCTGGGTGGCAAGTGGAATTATTCTCTATCTATTACCCTACACTTGCTATCCTGTATTGCTTTGACAATTTCGAATCCCGGTCGAGACGAATGATTTTTACACTTTAAAATTGTTGCACTGTTTTTGGAAAACCTGGGTCATCGTTTGACGCTTGGAGGAAATTCCCTGCAATTGCAGCACGGAATTCTTGCCGACGACTTGATAAATGAGTATATAAAATTAACGTAAATATTCCGTGAATCTTATAGTAAAAGATAGGATAAAAGAGTGGGTACGAGGAAATAATTAAATAATCGAATTTATGAAAATGGTGGATGTTGTTAACACGCATTTGTATGATCAGGTACCACTCGAAAGATGTCACTATGAGTACCTCCTACATGATTTCCATCATGGGCAGGTAACAGAGAGCGTTATATATGGTTTGAAAAGGAAGGACTACAAACAGTCGGTAGAGGAAATCATGGAGGATGGTAAAGGGCTAAGTACTATCGAAGAAAAATGGGAAAGTATGAAGAAAGGGTTATCGAAAGCCGCAAAAGACACTATTGGAACCGTTAACGCTAAAAGGATTAGGAAACCATGGATCACGGATGAGGTGATTACAAAGATGGATGAGCGGAGAAAATGGAAGAATGTAAATACAGAGTTAGGCAAAATGAAGTACAAAGAATTAAACAATAAATTGAGGCGGGCAACAAATAAAGCAAAAGAAGGATGGCGGAAGACCCAGTGTGAGGATATGGAAAGTTTGCAGAGGAAGGGTGAAATTGTTGCGCTGTACAGGAAATTTAAATCTTTATCGGGAAGTAAGAAAGGAAGGTCGATGATAGCAGTTAGAGATAAGGCGGGCAAGAAAATAGTCGACGCAAGAAAGATCCAAAAGGGATAGAAGGAATATATAGAAGAACTGTTTAATAAAGAACTTAGACCAATAAAGTTAGACATAGAAAAGGAACAAGACGTAGAGGAAGATAGCTTAGGTCCAGGAATACTCGACGATGACATAGGAAGGGCATTAAGGGAGATGAAACTAAAAACCACCGTGAGGGTGGATAACATTCCTGCGGAACTATTGAAATGTTTAGGAAAATGTGGGAGGAAGAGGCTATATGGGCTGATTTGTAGTGTCTATGAGGAAGGAATCTGGCCGGAAGACTTTGTGAGATCAGTTTTAGTTCCTATTCCGAAAAAGGTAAAGGCTACATCATGTGAGGACTACAAGACAATAAGTTTGATATCCCACGCAGCTAAAGTTGTTCTCAGGATCATAAACGAAAGGATAGAGAGTAGGGCAAATGATTACTTACGGGATGATCAGTTTGGGTTTAGGAAGGGCAGAGGTACGCGTGACGCCATTGCAGTAATGAGATTATTAATCGAGAGGAATATAGAACACAACCAGGAGGTATTTGCCTGTTTCGTAGATTTCGAAAAAGCGTTTGATAGAGTGAATTGGGAAAAACTAATGAGTATATTACAGAAAGTAGGAATAAATTGGAGGGAAAAGAGGCTAATCCGCAACCTGCACATGTCTCAGACTGCTCAGGTGCGAGTGGGGAACGGGGAGTCCGGATGGGCAGTGTTAGGAAGAGGTGTAAGACAGGGTTGCCCATTATCACCGTTGCTGTTCAACCTGTATGCAGAGGAAATGATTAAAGAGGCATGGGAAGAACTGGAAGTAGGAATGAAAGTGGGCGGGGAATTCGTAAAATCAGTTAGGTTCGCTGATGACTAAGCTTTAGTTTGTCAGTCAGCCAAGGGGTTGCAAGAATTGCTGAGTGAATTGGAAATTCAGTGCGACAGGTATGGGATGAGGATCAATATTAATAAAACAAAGGTAATGCGATTTTCTATAAATAAAAAGGCTAAGCTAAACATTAAAATAGGGGGGCAAAAACTAGAACAGGTAGAACAGTTTACGTATCTCGGAAGTGTTTTGGACCAACACGGTCAAAGTAGTAGGGACGTAAGGAGAAGAATTGCGCTAGGCAAAGAGGCTTTTACAAGGAGGGAGTTGATGAGAGGGACGTTGAGTAAGGATATTAAGAAAAGACTCGTAAAAACTTTTATATGGAGCGTAGCTTTATACGGCGCGGAAACGTAGTCATTGAAGCAGGAGGATAGACGTAGACTGGAGGATTTTGAAATGTGGGTGTGGAGGAGAATGGAGAAGGTGAAATGGACAGAGAAGAAAACAAATGAGGAAGTACTTGGTATGGTGGGCGAAGAGAGGGGTTAGTTGGGAGAAATCCTTTGGAGGCAGGAAAAGTGGATGAAGGCTGTATTGACCTTCAGTGGGATGTTGAAGACTGTAATTGAGGGGAGAATGTTAGGCAAACGAGGAAGGGAAGGAACAGGATAGGGATGTTGGACGGGATGAAGGGAGGCAGAAATTACTCAGAGATGAAAAGGGACCTGATATAGAGTAGGATGATGGATTTTGTGTTTTGTTTGGAGTCACAAAATGTTTTATTTAGTAGCTTTGTCTATCCAAAAACCTACCTTAACCGGTAGATTATCTAATAAAATAAAAAAATATTGCTTTCCTCCCTTCGAGTGATATATATACATGAGGTCGGTTCAAAAAGTAGCAGACTTTTTGGTTTTTCAAAAAAAAAAATATTTATCCATTCATGAAAATCTATTTTGCCCCCTTCAAAGTAATCCCCCTTAGATATTGTACACTTGTGCCAACGTTTTTTTTCCAATCCTCCAAGCAATTCAAAAAATCATTTTTGTGATATTGTTCAGCTCCTCATTCGATGCAGTCTTTATCTTGTCTATCGTAGCGTAGCGTCGTCCTTTCATGGGCCTCTTCGGTTTCAGGAACAAGAAAACGTCGCTGTCGCGACTGTCAAAAACTGTCGCGAAAAAGTCTGGGGAATACGGTGACTGTGGCATCATTAGTGTGTTTTTTTTGGCCAAAAATTCGCGCACAAGCAACGATGTGTGAGCAGGGGCGTTGTCATGGTGCAAAAGCCAATATTTGTTCTACCACAAATCCGGGCGTCTGTGGCGGATTGCTTCGCGCAAATTGTGCAAAACATGCAGGTTCTTTCACGTTCACGCTTTTATCGGTCTTGGCTCGTGTTGCAGCTTCCATTGGGATGACTGAGCTTTACCTTCCCCGCCATAACCATAAACCCCTGAATTTTCACCAGTTATGACCCTGTGGAGCAAATTTGGGTCGTCGCGGACGGAGTCCAACACCTCATTAGCAATGTTAATGCGTTGCTGTTTTTGGTCGAAATTGAGCAATTTTGGTACGAATTTCGCGGCGACCCGTGTCATGTCCAAATCATTGGTAAAATCGAATGGCACGAGCCAATCGATATGTTTAGGTCCTCAGTATCTTCTCTAACGGTGATTCGACGATTGGCCAATACTATTTTCTTCACTTCATCAATGTTTTCGTCTGTCAACGATGTGCTCGGGCGTCCGGTACACTCTTCGTCGTTCACATCTTCTCGGCCCTCTGCGAACATTTTGTACCGCCAATAAACGTTGCTTCGGTCCAAGGTAGCTTCTCCATATGCCACAGTCAAAATTTTGAATGCTTCCGCGCACTTAATTTCGTTTTTCACACAAAATTTGATACAGAATCTTCAATACATTTTTTGGAACAGGCAAAAATCGAAGACAAGCCAAAACACGTCCCAGCAAAACAGCTGTCAACAATTAACTGAACAATCAAAATGGCCGAACTTTTCGGCATACGTGAGAGACATAAGTACCAACATAACGCCACAAAAAAATCGAAAATCAAATATACGTAACCCGCGAAAATTAAAAATTCGCGATACTTTTTTAAGATACCTCGTAGTTTGCACATTACATTACCCTGCACGCCACCGGCATAGGAGGAGCAAGGGTTGTATTTACACTAGGCATGTCCAATAAGTGAAGAGTTAACCTGCGCTGAAAATGATAAGGAATGAGGGTGCATGCCTTTAGGTGCCTACATTTAAGGCAGATTCAGTTGGGACACTATATTTAGTATTTTATTTATTATTTATTTCACTTCCTTTATAGCGGGGAGATAGTAACTAAGCAGTTTCGTCTTTCACCAAACCGCTAAGCATAACTTTTAAGACAATTACCAACACCCATTCCGTAGGTGGAGGAACCCCTCCGGGCGGGACTCGAACCCTCAACCTCTGGGTTTGCAGGTGAGAACGCAACCCTGCCGCCGTGGGTTTTTGCCATTCTTCATTTCACTTCGCAATTATTTCGACAGTTTTGGCTTGAATTCCAAATTTCGTCTTTTAATTTGGTAGCTTAGGCGATTTTTTGGGACTATTTGCATGCATTTTTCTTTTATCGAGGAGGTAGCAATCTTTAGAAATCCACAGGACGCACGTGGTTACTCCACTGCGGCGGTTACTTTCATCTACATCTACATCTACTTAATACCCCGCAAGCCGCCGCAAGGGCGTGTGGCGGGGGGTGCTAGGACACCACCCGTAATTTAGAAAAGAAAAAGAAAAAAAAACCGCATGCAATAACGACAAAATCATATATATATAAAAAAAAACATGGCATACATTCATGCATGAACACTTACACCCGTCACACATGCAAACACTCAAACTACCAACTAACATACACATGCACCTGAAAGTATACCTAACATCTCTATAGTGTTTAATTTTGTTCCGACTTGTAAATTCAACGTTTTTAATATTTCTAAAGTGACTTCGGTTTCTTGCTATTATGATTTCTGATTGTTCGGGGAAAGAATGAGTATTTGTACCTATCTGTCTTGGAATCTATCTCCCTTAGTTTATCTTTGTGGTCTGATCTACCTAAGTAGTGTGGGGCCATTATAATTCCTTCAGTGTCATAGTTAAACTCGTTTGTTCTGAACCTTTCTAAAAGTCTAAGCCTCGCTTGTTCTCTCCGCACTTTAAGTGGTTCCCAGCCTAAATCCCCTAAGAGACCTGTCACACTTGTGTTTTTATCATAACAATTTTTAACGAATCTAGCGGATTTTCTCTGGACTTTATCTAATTCTTTTTGCCAAATTTTCTCCCAAGGATCCCAAATACTTGCGGCATATTCCAAATGAGGTCTAACTAGAGCAAAATAACACCTCTCTTTAACTTTTTCATTACATTTCCCCACCACCCGTTTTATGAAGCCAAGTTTCTTTAAAGCTGATCCGCATATTGTTCTGATATGTGCTCCCCATGGAGCCGAAGCATTTCACCGAAGGCAAGCACCCGCGGTGGGAATACATCCTTGTGGGGGAAGGTAAACTCCACATACAACTCAAAATTAGTCTTTTTCTGTGATCGTTACAATATTATGAACTTAAAGAGCCACTCTACAAGGCCGGCTCTCTCCTATAAACCCTTGCTCGGACTAAAATGACCACATTCCCACGCCTTTTACGTGATGTGTGTATTAAAAAATAAGAACGAATCACTTCGATGATTTTTCCAAAATTGGTAACACTCTTATTTTTACCTATATTCAGCGGTAAATAAATATGAGTCATTTTGTGAAGTTGTTTTTCGATATTAGCTCTTGGATGAATGAATGAATGTTAATCTATCAATTATTATCTTTTTCTGGCAAACCCTCGTTACTCATTTTATAAAAGCCAAGACAAATTATCTAGGACTAGAGGCCCTTGTGCTTTATTTTAGCAGGCTACACCCATATAGTTAGAAAATGATATTAAGAGTCTTATAGAGGAATATAGAAATATATTGATGCAGTATTATATTTAAACTTTGTTGGAATCATTTCTCCTTTCCTCTTATGTTCCTGTTCGTCGGCATCTGCATAATACCCCGCAGGCCGTGTTGAGGGCGGGCGTCGTGGGTTTTAGGTCACCAGCCACGCATTCACGATCGCAATTATCGCACCTCTGCGCAAATGTAAGTTTGATCATGCACTAGAACTAAGTTAATCACACGACAGAAGGTACTTACGTGCAAGAATATTCAATAACAGGATACATTCCAATCATGCGGGAAGAGTGTTAAATGGGAATCGGGGCGGTGGGGCGGCTAATGTGCTGGCTTCCCACTTCGATGGTTTGGGTTCGAATCCAGGCGGTGGCCGGATTTTTCAGTGGTGTCCCTGTCCCTATTTGGTACCCAGTGGAGAGACTTGTGTGAGTGAGTCCGTTAAGAGTTGAGTCCGTCGAATAAAGAATTAAATTGCGGACCCCTTGGCGCCTTTCGTTATGAGTAGGCTAATGCTAATGTCAAGACATTGGAGACGAGGAGATTTTTCCTAGGGGCTTGATAATTTCAAGAAGGGAAGGAAAAATAGGATTGAAGGAGAGTGCTCATAGCTGTTAACGATATTCAAGAAAGCAGAAGTGAGTCTTTCCCCAATAGTAGCATAGAAAGTGTTTGGTGTTCGATAAAAAGCCCTCGGTCAAAAAGAGTCTGCTTATGTGCACACTACAGACCCTCCAATTCCAGAGAAACATCAAATTTAGAACTTCATTAAGAGTTACTCCAAAAGTTGGGAAGCTATTGGATTGATAAATATGTAATAGAATGGATTGATGACTTCTCAACAGGCCGTGAGCAAAGGGTCGAAATAGACAGGGTATTATCGTACACAGTAAGCGTAACATCGGGTGTCCCACAGTGAAGTTTTATTAGTCCGCTATTGTCCCTTTTATATGTTAAAACATCGGGTCTCAGGTGCCAGTAAACTTCGTCTATTTGCTGACGATATCTTAATAATTAGGGAGATATCCAGTCTTTAAGATAGAGTATCATTGGCTAGCGACCTAAATGCAATTCGTAAGTGGAGACATGGAAGGAGCTGGAATTATATTTGAATAAATGTGTTCCGATACATTTTTGGAGGAAAAGTATTTCACCCGAATACACACTTTGCAGAGAACCAACATTACACACGTGGAATCGGTAAAATACTTGTATGTTACGATAACTACAGATATGTCCTGGGGAAAACACATTCGTGAAATTTGCGGACTAGCTAATAAAAAGTCAGTATTCACAAAAAGGATTCTTGGGAATTGTAATGAAAGGGCCAAGGATTTTTGTTATTTCACGTTAGTCAGGACCAAACCTGAGTATGCTACAAGTGTACGGGATCCTCATGAAGTAGGCTTAATTTTCTCGTAAGTCGAGTGCAACATAGAGCAGCTAGGTTTGTGAAAAATTGTGATAAACAAGGTAGCAATGTCACGACACTATTGATAGAATTAGAATGGGAGCCAATAGTACACCGTAGGCTTAAATACAAGTTAAATTTACTATCTAAATTGGAGGCAGGTTACTTATCTGAGAATGTTAAGGACATATTACAGGCCCCCACTTACTAATGTAGATCAGATCACTAATGTAAAATCAGGGAGATTTATTGTAGAACGGATTAATTTAAAATATCGTTTTTCCATTATTAGAGACCATAATAGGCATGACAGCAATCGCGTATGAGATAACTAGAATTGGTAGGGTATACTACCTTGATCAAAAAGTTCCCGGAATAACCACCGTGTGGCGCTCCCATCGTTCCGATTTGAGTTCTGTTTTTTTTGTTAAATTGGTACATCTGTTGTTGATATTCCCTTTAAATCTTAGTGTCATAACTTGACATTTGCAAAAGTTACCTAGCCAAGAGTACATCTATCTCTGTGTGTGTTGGCGATTTTTTACAATTGCAGAAATGGATTTAAATTTGCAACAACGAACTTGTATTACATTTTGCGTAAAAAACGGATTTAGTGGCGCACGGACGTTGGAAATGTTGGAAAAGTGTTTCGGCAACGATTCTCTAAAAAAAACGGTCGTTTACCAGTGGCACGAGCGGTTCAGAAGTGGTCGTGAGTCAATCGAAGATGATGAACGCAGTGGCAGACCATCGACATCGAAAGTCGGTGAAAAAATTGATAAAGTAAAAGAAATGTTGGTCAATAACCGCAAATTAACCATCAGAGAAATAGCGGAGGACTTGAACATTGCCTATGGATCCGCCCAAGACATTGTGGTTAATGATTTGGGTTTCCGTCGTGTAGCAGCAAAGTTGGACCTCAATTTCATGCAAAAAAGAGACCGTGTTGACGTCGCAAAAGACATGATTTGCGAGGCTGAATCCGATCCCACATTCATCAAAAGGATCATTACTGGAGACGAGACGTGGGTTTATGAGTACGACACGCAATCCAGACATCAGGCAAGTGAATGGCGTTCACCAAATGAGCCGAGACCAAAAAAACCACGTCGTTTTCAGTCAAAAAAGAAGGCAATGCTGACGGTTTTCATGGATTACAACGGTGTAGTGCATCATGAATTTTTGCGAGAAGGCCAGACAGTAAACAAAGAGTATTATTTGGGCGTTATGAGACGTTTGCGTGAAGCAATTCGCCGAAAGAGACCAGAAATGTGGGCAGAAAACTCGTGGATTTTGCACCATGATAACGCACCGTCGCACAGTGCTATCATTATTCGTAATTTTTTGACGAAAAATGCAACAAATACCATCCAACAGCCACCGAATTCACCTGATTTGGCTCCCTGTGACTTCTTTCTGTTCAATCGAGTTAAAAAACCATTACGGGGAACGCGTTTTAGCAGCCGAGAGGAAGTAATGGAAAAATCGCAGGAAGCACTGATGGACATACCGAAAACCGAATATAAAAAATGTTTCGAGGATTGGATCAAGCGCTGGCATAAGTGTGTTGCAGTCGATGGGGATTACTTTGAAGGGGACAATATAGATTTAGATGAATAAACTTGTATTTTTAATTTCCTGAATAAATTCCGGGAAATTTTTGATCAAGGTAGTATATTTGTTGATATCTTGCATGTTTCTTCCTGCTTGTTATTCCTTTTATTTAATAGACTCATCTTTTTAAGAGTTCCTCTGCATGATTTTAATGTACGTATCCTGCTATTAAATATTGTTACATTAATGTACTTTCTTTCGTGTGATTAAGGTTTGTCGAGTGTATGAACATGCATGAGACAACAGAAATTTGTATAGAGGTGTCATAGTTTGGTTTTGCATGTGGTTTTGTTCTAGTTTACGGGTAGTGACTTAACACCCCCCGCCACACGCCCCTGCGGGTAATTAAATAGATGTAGAGTTGTCGACACCGAGTTTATGGTATCTCCACCCTTCCTCCATTCCCTGAAGCTTCCTATCCTTTACGAATACATTATCTATCCTCAATAACCTCTGCTCTCGGTTGCCTACCCAAACATCTGCAACAAAAAAGTGTAAAAAAGATGGTTTTATTTTAAATTCATGCAGGGTATCGACAAAACGGATGCACTACCTAAACTAATTATCACCTTCGCGTCCACGATCACATCCATTTAGACCTCTAATCGAACAGGGAAAAACGACATTTTAATTCTATTCGTTCAAATATCTATTTCCCTGATTATACTCACGTGATCTGATCTGCTATAACAAGTCGAGGCCCGTAGTGTCTTAAACCTTCTCCTATATGTGAACTTCAACTTAACGCATTATATTTGACCTTTGATTGCAAGCATTGCTGAGTACATTGGGAAATCAGGGCGATTGGTTTTGGATGAGAACAAATGTAAATAAAACAAAAGTTATGCAATTTTTAGGAAGAGAAAGGCCAAGTTAAATGTGAAAATACGAGGAATAAACCTAGAGCAGGTGGAATAGTTTAATTACCGTGGAAGAGTTTTTGACCATAATGGTCAAAGTAGAAGGGAGGTAAGGAGAAGAATTGCGTCAGGCAAAGAGGCTTTCACGAGGAGGAGAGAATTGATGACGTGGATGCTTAGTGAGGATGTTAAGAAAAGGCTCGTTTAAACTTTGATATGGAGCGTAGTTGTGTACGGAAGTTGTGAGCGGAAACGTGGTCGTAGGATTATAGGCGTAGATTGGCGGCTTTTGAAATGTGGGTGTGGAGAAGGATGGAGGAAGTGAAGTGGACAGGAAGGAAAACAAATGAGGAAGTACTTGGCATGGTGGGGGGTGAGAGGGGATTCCTCGGAGATTTCCTAAGGAGACAGAAAAATAAATGCAAAGAATTTTGACTGGCAATGGGATGTTGAAGACTGTGATATAAGGGCAGATGTTAGGCAAACGAGGAAAGGACAGGAATGGGATAGGGACGTCGGACGGAATGAACGGAGAAAGAAGTATACGGAGATGAAGAGGGACTTTGCTGTAGAGGAGGATATTTATTAGTGTTTTGTTAGGAGAGACAAGATATTTAGTTCGTGAAGGATTCTCGGGTCTTCCACCGGGTCAAGGGTTCCATATTGGCCGACGTTTCGATGCCCGACTCGTGCATCGAAACGTCGGCCAATATGGAACCCTTGACCCGGTGGAAGACCCGAGAATCCTTCACGAATCAAATACGCCGGGAAAGCACCAGATCTTACTTCAAGATATTTAGTTGGTAGTTGTGTCCATCGGAAACCTACCTTAATCAGTAGATTACCCATAATAATAATTTAATCAGTATTTCAATATACAGTCAACTAGTGACTCCCATACTAAATCTTCCAATAGTATCCTGGTAGTGCTACCTCGTTCATAACAACTTTACACAAACTAATAACATACACTCGCAGAGTACTATAGGTGGGGCCTATCTAAGGTAAAATAACCAAGCTCATTAACTATCTCACTTCATTTCCCAAATATCCTATTTATGAACCCTAACTTTTTCTTTTCTATTCCGAAAATTTCTGAAATATGTTTTCCCCAGGACATATCCTTAGCCCTGGTAACACCCAAATACTTTGCCGATTCTACGATTGTACTGGTTTCCTGCACGCTGTATGTGTTTTCGGGTGGAATACTCTACCTCAAAAAATTTATCCAAACACATGCATTCAAATTAAATCTAGCTCCCATGTCCAGCACTGCTTTTGGATTGCATTCAGGTCCTTAGATGAAGATAACCTATCTCCTTAACTGGTTAGTATGTTCATATATGTCACTGCATCTTCAGCAAATAGACACCGTTTACTGGAAACCTGATACCCGATGTCATTAATGTATGAAAGGAACAAAGCGGACCGATAACCCTTCCTAGTAGGACACCCGATGTTACGCTTACGGTGTCAGATGAGAGTCTTTTATGACCCTCAGCTCTGTTAACACCAATGATACCAGCCTATTACACTCTTATCTATCCCGTAGTTCTACTCACAATCATTGAGCAACTTCCTATCGGGAACTTCGTCGAATGCTATTTTCAAACATAGAAATTTAGCTTCAACTTCGCCCGAGACCAAAATATCGTAAAAAAGTGAACGTTGGGTCTCGCAAGATCTACAATTACGGAAACCGTGTTGGTTTTTCATCAGTAAACTCAGGGAACCAACATACTTCACGATTAAGCTATTCTTTCTACTTATTCAAAAGTGTTGCTGCAAAAGTGATTTTATTGAGGAAAATAACGGAGAATATTTTTTTAGCTCTTCTCACATGGCGATTTATAAAGCTTTCCCGCTGCTTCAGTATTTCTGTTGGCTCTATTCCAATGTGGGGTTGCGCAATCTGTTTCCTGCTAGCCTCTTGAAAAATTCTTTCCAAATCTTCATTCGCCAAGAATAAATCATCCTCCTTTGGAAGAGGCCTACTGGCATCTTTCCCTTCATTATATTCTATTTTTAGTAATCTGATATTCTGTTGTTGAATCATTATCGGTGTTCAATGTATATTCTCAGCATTTTGACATTTGTGAACCTTCAAAAGATGTACAAAATAATTACAGCTATGTGTTAGAGAATATCTTTTACTAATTCCTTAATCCTCTTCATTTTTGTTAAATTTCTTCGCTTATAATATTGTTCAATAACGAATCAAAAATCAGTAAACCCACAATCATGTTTCTTAAGGCAATCGTCTCATTTACGTGTAGCAGGATTTAATTCATATCCATTGCATAAATAGATATATTACGCTATACTTGGACATGGAGGATATGAGCTTGTGTTTGAATCCCTTAACGCACTGATGAGAATTTGGATTATCATTAACCCCACGCCCTTGCCTGATAGCATAGAACACATTCTTAAGTGCATCCTGTTTAAAAACTCTAGTATTCAAATGTTAAAACAATAACTGCTCTCCAAGGAGAAATTGAGAATGCCTATATAACCAATTATGTTCGTTATCAATTAATTTAGGCTGCAAGGCTTTCTATTGTAATTCACAAATGTATTTTTAATCGACGATTTCGCTACATTTTCGAGATATGATATAAGTATGTAGACTGAAAACCTCAAATCTGGTTGATGGAAAGTTACAGTCCCCTACCATGGACTACAACCTTTGAAGGGCTTGTGCGTTCCGATGACCCCTAGAGCTATGCTGGCGGGAGCAATGATGATTATTGCTACTGGTAGGGTCACCCATACCAGATAGGTCGAAGGTTAGGAGCCAGACGAAAGGTTGTCCACGCAGCGTCTGTTCCTCAGTGAGACGAATGCAAAGTCCTATGACCCAAATGGGGCGGCCATTGAGTGATGGTGTCGCGTTAAAAAAACACCATTGAGGAAGGCAACGGGAAACCACATCAATTATCATTCCCAAGATTAACATGATGGACTATACAGAGATTTTGAGTCCTGGCAACTACGGGGCTCGGCCCAATCGGCCGTGTGTCGTGCCCGGCAGCGGGGGACGCAAGGCTTCCGCGGTCGTCATCCCACGAAACCCTTGCAAGGGAAAACCGGCAGCAACAGGATAGAAGACGCAGAAGAAGAAGACCAAGTTAGTTAGAATAGGCACGTGGAATGTTAGGACAATGATGAGGACAGGGAAATTGGAGAATATTAAGCGAGAGCTGGAAAGGGGAAATATCGATATTTTAGGTCTATGCGAGGTGAGATGGAAGGATAGCGGGAATTACTTAAGCGGCAGTTATAAAAAAATACACAGCAGTGGGGACGAGAGCCAACGAGGGGTTACAATAATATTGAATAAAGAGGTAGGAAGAATCCTAGTCAACTTAGAGCAAACAACGGATAGATTATTACTAATAGAGATAAAAGCAGAACCGACCAACTTAGTCATTATTCAGGTATACAAGCCACTGAACAATCATAGGGAGGAAGAAGTCGATAGGATATACGATCATGTAAAGGATATAATCGCGTGTGTTCCTGCAGGGAAACTTTTGATAGGGATAGGTGATTGGAAGGGGATGGTAGGTGAAGGAACAGTTGGTGATAAGGTGGGGGAATGCGGTGTACGAGGCACGAGGAATGACTGCAGAAAGAAAGCAATTGAATTCTGCGGGCGCAGGGATTAGCCATCACCAACGCTTGGTTTAGACAACACAAAAGGCGCAAGTGTACTTTGAAAATGCTAGGTGACTCAGAAAGGTATCAGTTATATTTTATTCTGGTTAGTCAAAGGTTTAGGAACAGTGTGATCGATTCGCACAGCTTCCCGGGAGCGGATGCAGACTCAATTTTAGTGGTTATGAAGTGTAGCGTTCGTTTCTAAAGGATAAGGCAGGGTCGGTGGGTTAGGACATGGAACGAAGAAGATTTATCTGAATTGACTAGGAAGGTGTATCAGCAGGCTGTAGAGAAAATGATGTATATGGGACAAGAGCTGAGTGCTATCGAGGAAGAATGGGAATGTATCAAGAAAGGAATATCGAAAGCCGCAAAAAACTGAAGGGACTGTTTATGGGGAAAATACAAGGAAAACACGGATCACGAATGAGATAATTACAAAGATAGACGAGAGAAGGCACTGGAAGAATGTAAACATAGAATTAGGCAAAATGAAGTACAAAGAGTTAAATAATAATTTAAGACGGGTAACAAATAACGCACAAGTAGCATGGTGGAAGGCGCAGTCCGAGGATATAGAAAGTTTGCCGGGGAACGGTAAAATTGGTGCGCTATACAAGAACATGAAAAAACTAACGGGAAGCAAGAAGGAAAGATATCTTAACAGTTAGAGATAAGTCGGATAAGAGAATAGTTGAAAAGAAAATATATAAAAGAGATGGCAGATATATATAGAACTCTATGGGGAAGAACTTAGGACAATAAGCTTAGACAAAGAAATGGAATATTACGTAGATGAAGATAGCTTAGGTTCAGTCATACCTGAATATGAGATGATAATGGCATTTAGGAAGATGAAATGAAATAAGACCGTGGAAATAGACAACACTCCTGTGGTACTGCTAAAAGGCCTCGGAAAATGTGGTAGGAAGAGGGTATATGGACTGATTCCTACAATCTACGAGGTTTAATCTGGCCGGAAGACTTTGTGAGATCAGTGTTAGTTCCTATTCCGAAAAAGGTAAAGGCTGCATCATGTGAGGACTACAGAACAATAATTTCTGACGCAGCTTAGGCTGTTCTCAGGATTATCAACAAAAGGATAGAGAGTAAGGCAAATGATTAGTTAGGGGATGATCAGTTCTGGTTTACCAAGGGGAGAGGCACGCATGATGCCGTTGCAGTAGTGAGAGCACTAATCCTAAACCATATAGGACACAATCAGGATATATGGGCTTGTTTCTTTGATTTCGAAAAGGCGTTGTGATAGAGTGTGTTGGGAAAAACTAAGGAGTATATTGCAGAAAAAAGAAATAGATTGGTGGGATAGGAGGCTAATTCGCAACCTGTCCATGTCTTCAAACTGCTCAGGTACGAGTGGGGAATGGAGAGTTGGGATGGGTGGTGTTAGGAAGAGGCGTAAGGCAGGGTTATTTATTATCACCGGTGCTGTTCAACTTATATGTGGAGGAAATGTTTGAAGAGGCATGGGAAGAACTGGAGGTAGGAATGAAAGTCGGAGGGGAATTCGTAACATCTATTAGGGTTCTTGATGACCATGATTTAGTTTGTCAGTCAGCCAAGGAATCGCAAGCATTGCTCAACGAATTGGAAATTGTGCGATAGATATGGGATAAAATGAATACAAGTATAAATAAAACAAAGGTAATGCGAATTTCCAGGAAGAGAAAGGCCAAGGTTAACATCAAAATGGGAGGGCAAAAATTAGAGTATGTGGAGCAGTTTACGTATCTCCGAAGTATTTTGGACCAAAATGGTCAAAGTAGTGACATGGACGTTGAGTTAGGATGTTAAGAAAAGGCTCGTGAGAACTTTGATATGAAACATAGATATGTACAGCGCACAAACATAATCACTAAAGCAGTAGGATAGATTTAGATTGGACGATTATGGAATGTGGGTGTGGAGAAGGATGAAGAAGGTGAAATGGACGGAAAGAAAAAAAACGGGGAAGTACTTGGTATGGTGGGCGAGGAGAGGGGACTCTTGGGAGAAATGATAAGGAGGCAGAAAAAATGGATGAAGGGCTTATTGATCGGCAGTAGGATGTTGAAGACTGTAATAGAGGGGAGAACGTTAGGCAAACGAGGAGAGGACAGGAATAGGATATGGATGTTGGACGGCATGAAGGAAGTACACTGAGATCAAGAGGAACTTGTTGTAGAGTAAGATGTGGTATTGTGTTTTGTTGGGAGATAGTTATTTGGTAGTTATGTCCATCCAAAACCTGCCTTAACCGGTAAATTACCTTTGAAATAATATTTTCCTGCAATCGAAGAGCCGGCCTAGCCAAGAATTCCGCTGTTGCGCTAGCAACGACCCACAATACACTCAATGCCACAAAAACTGATGATGCATGATTTAAATTTACCAAAAACGTGAACGGAAAAACTTAGCTGTCATATTCTTAAATGGGTGGTAAATTTACGTGATGGCCTGTTGTATTAGGAATAACTTCAAATTTCAACGAGCGTTTAATTCATTCAGCTCTCTGAAATGGCTCCACTTAATGTGTTTATGAAAATAGAAATCATATTCATAGAGTTTATTAAAGAATAAACTCTAAGTATATGGAAATTGAAAAAAAATAGACGGTTAAAATGAGGAAACCCAGCATTTATTAGTTTACTGCCAACCCTGGCCGTAAACTTGTCAATTTTAAGAAAATGAAAAACGTCTTATTTAATCTGTTTTTTTCTTTATCTCCGTGATTTAATACTCGCATCGAATAAAGCCTTTAACCATGTCCACCGTTGAAAACGTATTCTGTGTGTCATGTTATTGAGCCAAATTGTTTCGGAACTGAGAAAACTCTTTTGAAACAGTAAGCCAATTCAACGAAAATGACAGAAAGCGCTTGGATAATTTATTTTAGAGGCCAAACAAATTATGGGACACGACGGCTTGTATGGGAAACAGTGGTAGGTGAAATGTAATAAACTTTATTTCATCATGAAATACATCTTAGTTTTTTAATATTTTATGATAAGTAATCTTTCCCTTAAGATATTAAATACTGACTTAGAGAATACCAAGGGAATCGTCCATACAAAAACATGAATAATAGTTAATTATACAAACTAGACTGACATATATCTTTCTATTTTCTCATTAACATCACAGAAATGCAACACAGAATACATATTTGGCACAAAACAAATATCTCACTATAATAATTACCATATCAATGGTTAAACTTTGATATAAGTGATAAGAAAACAGTACAATAAATTTTAACGGTAAACTACATAATTTCACCTTTAAAAAGCATTTTACAAAAAGAACAGAACTCTGAGATGCCTAATGCATAACTCAATATTTGAACATTGCTAAGACAAGCGAATGAATTAACACAAACGGAAAGCTTGATCCTCGTGACTGTGGATTTTCAGCAAATCTAAAGGCAGAACTCGCGCAAGTCGGCGGTCCATTCCGACCATGAAGTCTTCAAGGCCGCTGTACCCGGCGCCAAATGGCGTGCCATCCTGAGGCCAGAAGACCGCCACTTTCTGGCGACTTAGAAACTACCTGGTCCTCAGTCGACAGCTCTGGCCTATTGCTCGGATACATTTTTCCACTAAATGAAATGACAGTGACACGCTGAAAAGCCTTCCGAAAGGGATTGGAAATATCCACGATTCCAAAATCATGATTTTACTCGGGATTACTGTAGAGATTATTAGGACGTAGCAGTTCAGTGGGTGGAGCACTCGGCTACTGACCGAGGGCTCGGGCTCAATTTCGCGTGACGCCTCTGACTACCCGCAGCTTCACGAGAGCTGTGCGATTTTTCAGGTACCAGATTATTTTGGGTAACCACAGGCGGCACAGGAAAAGGAACTGCCCCCCCCCTTCCCTGCTAATGGGTGACTTTCACACGCCATTTGACTTAGTACTGGATGAGCTCCACCCTCACCTATAAAACCGACCCAACCTCCATCAACCTTCGGGTTGATACCTGTAGTTTTAAGTATTAATATAATAGATTTTATAGGAACTCCATTTAGGTTTTTTTTTAAGTTCGCGTACGCGAAATACTAGACATATTATTATCCACGTGATTGTAGAGTAACAGGTACACAATTATTTCTTTGCAGAAATCTTTGGTTATCGACAAGAATCTACCAATTACTTGAATAAAATGAGAAGACATGATTTACCGGAGCCTTTAGGAGCTCAGGGGCCACCTGGCCGTGGTTAGATTACGGTAGATTCTATCTTTTTAAGTACTAAACATGACCGCTTCGAATGCTATCTCAGTACATGATTTCTTTTTCAGGTCACGAAGCCGGTACTATGAAAATTACGGTCGAATCCTCGAATGAATTCGATCTTCCCACTGATTTCGATTCTCGAATGATTCCATTTCTAAGAAAGAGCATACTTACAAATAAATAATAAATAAATGAAATTAAAATAAACGTATAATATCACACCATATTTCAGGCGTTGTAACCCATTGCGTAGATCAGTGGGCTACTTTCGGGAGATCAAAGATTTTAATCACGAGTGATGCCTTCTCGGGGAGAAAATCTTTTCTAAATTGCAAGCAGGGACGATTTTACTGATGATGAGTAGCGGTGAACGTGGGGAACCGAATGGTGGCACTCGGAGGGAGGGTAGGGGCGGTCACCGCCCCACCCTTCCCCCCTATTCGGGTAACGTTTTGTGATGCTTACGAGTCGGATTTTATCAACATTTAGCGATTAGAAAACAATGCTATTTTGACGGACCATATGATTTGAGTTTAAAAATGCATGCTGCGTGGTATGGGACTCACACTATAGCAGAAAGCTACAGGTGACCGACCAAACCAAAAGTACGGGATAGACCGCGAACATATGTTTAGAAATTTACATAACGAGTAATTTATGCACCTTGGATGCCGTGGAATCGTTCATCATTCATGGTAAATGAGTAAAATAACCTAAAAGAGAAGCAATTGCAGTAGCTGCGAAATATGTAAATCCTAGCCTTTTAAAACATAAGGCACAAGAAACAAATTGCGGTTCGGAATATTCGAACCATGGAATGTTCAAATGCCCTCTTAGTTGGACTTGGAGTCCGGCATCTTCTTGGCATCATCGGCATCATGGTTGCCGTCATCTTCCGGTAGGTCCGGCTTATTCTCATCAGGATCTTCACCGTTTATTTGCAGAGCCTTCAACGCCTCGACCACGGCATCGCTGTTCAAATCGACGCTCCCCTCCTCCCTGGCTTGGTACCACGCCTCCAGTTCTGCCCAATGGTCGTTCAGATTGACCCTCGGAGCATTTGGGCAAATGGCCTTGGGTAGCCGTGGATAAATGTCCTGTTGAGTATAAAAAATATATTGGTCAAATAACATTGAGGGCTTGAGAGAGTGGGAGCGGCGGGTGTGCGGAGACATTTAGATGATGCACGAGGGGGGATTATTTCTTGGATGCGTGAGCATTTAGGAAAATTCACGCTCGCGGGAGGTTTCATAATCTTAACGGCAAGCGGGTGAAATGGACCTCCCCGTAGGATTGCTTCGATAAGAAAATCGCCTCTGGGCGATTTTCTTATCGAAGGTCGTGGCCATTCACTTCGTGGCGATGAGGGGAGTATAGTTTTAGTAATCGGCGCGCAGACTGTTGAAACCAGGTCCGCGTAATTGATCGCCCCCCCCCCCCCGATGGACCTTTAAGTCCGCTCTCATATTCGAGAGAGGATTTCTTATTTTGACATCTACATAATCACCCCGCTGTTCACAAAAAAGGTGTTTGGCAGGGGGTGCAAGCACCAGGTGGGGTGACTACGGGATTAAGGGAGAGTAAAGGCTGGGAAAATAGGAAAAAATCATCCACTAAAATCCCAGAAAAGATGCTCAGACCCAAATGCATGTTAGCGGAACATGTAGTTCCAAACGAGTGTTACTTTTACTCCCTGTGGTAGTCATCGGGTGTCCCAAAAAGGAGGAAATGAAAATGAACCACGACCACTTATGCGATAGACTGCCACCATACGAGGAGAAGTCATACGGCACTGAAAAGCCACAAGGGAGACATTTTATTAATTCGTGGTCATGCAACTTACGGTTCCCACCCCTGACGTCACAGGTAGAAACTGTGGCACCCCGCTGTTGGCAGCGGCCGGCGTGAGGCGTCACCCCCGCGGAGAGGGACGGGGGAGGAGGGACGGGGGAATACGACAAAAGACGGTGGGGAGTGCTTCAACATGTACTGAGTTAATTTCATCTAAAAACCCACTCGGTCATGCTGGCGGGGAATATTGAGAGAAGCACCCCCCACCCTCCTCGATGAAGAACTGAGCTGGGGGAGGAGGTTGTGGCGCCACCCTGCGAGGGATCCAATTCCGACTGAAACTGGATCTTGGTAACCTTGGGTAGCTTCGAACCAAGCCGAGGTTTCTGATCGCTCTTTTCTCTCGGTGAATACACCTGAATTCACCTACTACACCTAGAAAATTTTCTGTTTTCGACTATAAATTGACGAGGAAAGCAAATGATTCCAGGGGACTTAGAGACCTACAAGTCGTGGAATAAGGCTCTTATCTAATGACGCAATTGCCCACGCACTGCCAATCAACCAATTCTGGAATCATTTTGAGATTTATCAAAGAAAAAGGCGTTTCGAATTAATACTAATCATTTGATACGAGAAAGAATTTCGACGAATGAAAAAATTGGTTTTACTTGTAAGTTATCCGAAATTGTTGTAAAACCTAGACAATTTTATTGCAGTGTGCTTAAGGCAACACGAGGGCTCATTGATTGATATTTATTGTTTGATTTTATTGATTGATTTGTAGCAGGATATGTTTACATCTCCACAAGTTCTGTCGTCTTTACTTCTTAGGATGACTCAGCAGGTGGACCGTCGTTATGACGTAGTTTGACTATCTGACATTCAAAATTTGATATCAATTTCAATTATAAGGCCTTAAAAATAGTTCAAAAGATGAATTTTTTATATTAACTTGCATTTGTACATATGCATGCATTCCATTCCATGCTCTTGTGCTTTTTGAATAATTGCGGAATGGTGGAAGCAATGAAACTCATTTCAAATCTCTTTGGGGGAGACAAAAGAAAGTTCAGACAACGCTGACGAGGCTTTTGAATTAATTACCCCTAATTATCATAGCCGATTGCTAAAATTTGCCAAAGCTAAGATGGCAGGCGAAGTTAAAAAACACTGATGGCCATTGAGGACCGATTCGTGTGAACGTGTAAAAGGAATTCTAGAGAAAAACTTCTCGACTATAAGGATATAGGATTCTCATGCAGGTATGACTTTAAATTATGAAGAGGATCGTTCGTAGGCGATCGTATATTGGGAAAGGGGTTTCGATGCCATGCAGTCGGAGCTGAGGAAAGCTGGGAGGCTAACTTAACGAAATTATATCCACCTGTTCGCTGCATCGATCTAATGGATCACACGATGGTATGTTTTTGTGCAGGGACTTTCTAATGACAGAGTACAGACAATAGTGATAAGAAGAAGGGAGGAAATATTACTTTCCACTGCAATGGAAATTACTTTGGTGAGAAGATGCAATGTTTTCCGCGAAGGAAAGGGACAAAAATTATAATCTGACGGTAAAAATTACAGATGACGATTGTGGAAAATTGGGTCGCAAGTCACCCTATCCGAAAAGGGCAGAGAGAAACCGAAGTTAGTGAAAGCGATACACGAAGTGTTTCTCGTGCGGAAGGTTAGAGCATCTTGTGGGGGACCGTGGGACTCAAAAATGACCCGTAATAGTAACTAGAGGAGGCCGTGGTTCTTTGCGCCATTAGGGATGGATAGGAATGAAAGAAGGGAGGAGAGAAACCCGGTGTCGGCATTGGCCTACTCTTGACGAGAGGCGCCAAGGGGTCCGCAGTTAGACGTTCCATTAGACGGACGACGAACTCACTCAAAGTTCTCTTCACAAAGCACCTCAAGTAAGGATTGGAATACCACAGAAAAAAATCTGCCTTCTCCAGGATTCGAATCCGTGCCCTCAGTGAGGGAAGGTAGTACGTTATCCCGATTCCCACGAGCACAGTGATTGCGATGAAGTCATCGCCTGGGTTATAAAATGAAAATAAAGGCGAAGAATAGCTTTATGACTCGGAATTGAAATTGATTACATAGTGCACTGAATGGTTGAGGCCTTAACTTTGTAGAATTCCATTTTTAACTTATACATTATATATGATTACATAGATTGAATTTGAAGCATTTACATGATGGATTTAATAAGTAAAGTAAAGAAATATGACAATGCATCCGTCAACTTTTGCAAGAAATGTACTAGCATATCTTGGGCAAATCTGACGAATCTGACGTGTCAACGTTAGAATATACATCTACATCCAAAAAATACCTTGAAGAGCCACCGGGAAGGTGTGCGGCAGGGAGTGTATCCACTCAGGCATGCACAGCACACGAACCGACTAAGTCACGCACCATGCATTAGCGTCACTACAGAAAAAATTAACTTGTAATGGACTAGCATGCACTTATCAGCAGCAAGAAACGTGCACAATATACTACACATAATGAAACATGTTGAGAGTACAAGAGATTTGCTTAACCGATCGGCTAGACAAAGGAAGACAAGACACTTACGCTGAAAAGAGGTGTTTTTAATTTCGTTGGAAAGATCCAATTTGGCACCAAAGATGAAGAGGGCGCTAATTACTCTAGAAAATAGAGGAGAACAAAGGTATCTCTCGTGTCTCACTAAGGAACAGTTACCTGCAGTCAGGTCTACCCTCAGTCCGGCTAATACCACCGTTAGGGAAATCAAAGATAAATACGTATGTGTTGGCAATAGAGTCGAAGTTCGCGTGAGTTAGGAGGACGGAGAAGTCCAGGGAGTATTCAATATTGTATCAGTCACGATCGGATTCAACAAGTAATTGCTACAGTTGAATCACGTTATTCAGGAAGTAAAGACGGATTGCGACACACTGCTAAGTGTCAAATCAAACGGCCAAAATTTTATTCCACAACCAAATATTATTACACGTTTGAAAACCGTTGGAGCTATGAAGAACAGTGTGTTAAGACCTATCACTATCCATACCTTGAGTGTGACTTACAATAGTCGGGTGACAAAAAATGACTGGCTGTGGGGATCGAGATGGTGCGGGGGCTAACGTACTGGCTTCTCACCCTGAGGGCGCGGGTTCAAGTCCCGGCGATGTTGAATATTTTTCAGAGGTATCTCGATCCCTACTTGAGGTGCTTTGTGGAGGGCACTTTGAGTGAGTACGCCGTCCGTCGGATGGGACGTTAAACTGCGGACCCCTTGGCGCCTTTCGTAAAGAGAAGGCTAATGCCGACGCCGGGTTTCTCTCCACCATTCATCCTTTCCTGTCCTTCCCCTATGGCGCAAATGACCTTAGCTGTCGGTCGCCTCCCCTAAAAACTACTACTATGTATTCGCGTGCGTGTAGGATGAGAAGATTTTTGCATCAATGCATACGCCACTGTGAGTATAGTTTTGCATGTCTACGAGTATGTATTGATTTTGCATGTGGTTTTGTTCCTTTTTACGGGTGGTGACCTAACACCCCCCGCCACACGCCTTTGCGGTGGCTTGCGGGGTGTTATGTCCATGTACATACATCATAATTGAACCGTATTGTGTAACTATTGTTGTGAGTGATGCATGTTTTATTCCTCGGAGGGCTTAAATTCTTGTGAAAACGGCGAATCATGTAAGATGGCCTAAACCTAATTTAGTGAATAATGATATTTCAAACTTCTAATGAAGCGCGTCGTTAGAAAATACAGATGAGAGTGAAGGATGAAAAATGATGGCTGCAAAAATGCCATCTTCAATAATTAGTCTGCGTCCCTGATCTACCAAGCTGTGGGGAAACGTTAAGGTATATTACCTCGAGTGGCAACCTGTGTATCGTTACCTCGTCTCCCTAAGGAGTGGGAGTGACGGCCCTCACAGGTCTCTTATTGCCGCCCCCGGTTAAAATGCCGCCTTAAGCGTCGCCTTCATGCTTGGGAATGGAGTTAACATAAACAACCTCCTTCGGATAACGAGAGTGGCCATCTGTCCGAAACTTGGACCAGAGTCAACGCCCTTTATCATTATTGGGTTCCGTGGAAAATCCCAAAAAACTCCATTCCCATTCCTCAGTTGCAACCACGACGTTCACCCAAAAACTCCCCCTGCCATACGCCCTATTTGCGGCTTGCAGGGTATTACGTAGGGGTGGAATGAGTGATAAGTGGCCGCTGATACCCTCACTACGTCCAGGTTTGGGATTCTTTGTGGGATTGCGGTATGATTTGGCCAACTCCGAGAAGAGGTACTTGCTCTAGGGAATACTTGACGAATCGACGAAGAAGAGTGACAAGAAACTCCCTACGCGACTTAAGCACGATTGCAAAATTGGAATCATTTAAAATTTTCGCACTAAGTTCCGTGGTTCCCCTTCCACAATAGGCTTGAAACAATCAAATGCGACTCCTTGAGCTGCAGGCGTCATACTTCTGCCCTCGCAGCGGCAACGGCTACGCATGAAATATAAAAACAGCAATTTTTTATGCCGTAGATAGTCAATCGAAAGACGCTCGTCATTGACTATTTACCAGGAACACAATGAAAAAGACAAATTGTTGATAATCTATTTAGCGTCGAAAGGTTAAACTCCACAGCTAATGGCCAGGTTCCCGTTCCCGTGGGATGAGGCTTGGTCAGACTCGAGCGACTCGTCAGATTGGGACGCAGCGAAGCTTCCGATGGCTCCTGACCATCGCCAGGGCCGCATGGGATCCATCGATCTAACTCCAATTACTGTTTGACACTGATTACCCATTCGAATTTTGCGCGTATAGTTCCTACATCTGCTGTGGTAATCTAGTCTAGTCGAGTCCTGATCGGCCGGCCCGGGTTCGATCCCGTGTGACGCCGCGCAACAAGGTGAGGAACTGTTCCTCCTGCTTTAAACGTGTGTACCGCTAGGATTAGTAATAACTAACTCTCTAAGGCTCTGCACCTGACATTATAAAGCCAAAATTCAGGTCGATTTATATGCATGGGTCTTTCTAATTTATGTGATTGTATCGCTAACCAACTTAATATTCTGTCGATAAGTGAAGTTTGGCGCAATAGCGACTTGCCCTAATGTGTAGCGACCACCACAATAGATAATTAAAGGGCTCGAGATCCATGAGAAAATCTACGCTTTATTCTATTCCTATTTCGTATCCTTCCATATTCACGAAATTGAATTCCGACGAAATAATGCGTTAGTCGTAAATATCGGTTCTGAAATTCATTTTTCTAGCTTTTCCCTTGTGATCACTCTTTACCCTGTGATAAATTATTAGAAGAGCTATATCATATTTGTATGTAATCTATTTCCACGGTAGAAGTCGTGGACCAAAATTATTTAGGACCGAGAATGTAATTCAGTTTTTTGTTACTACTATTTTGCTTGCTCTTGTTTTTTCCATCTGAATAATAACCCAATTTACATCTACTCAACATCCCGCAAGCCGCCGCGAAGACGTGTGGCGGGGGTTGCTAAGTCACCAACCGCCAAAGAGAATAAAACCACATGCAAAACCAGCAAATGTAGGACAACAAATTAACAACAACAAAAACATACCTAAATGCAATGACTTTCTTCAACGTCAATTGTTGATTGATCAAAAATAAAATAAATCTATCTCGTGGACCAACATTTTTTTTCTCAAATGCAAAAATTGGATTAGCATGGACATCATGCCCGAGATAAAATCGTACGAAAGCAAAATAAAATATTCCTTCACTTAACACCAAAACGACTTTCAGAAACGATTGACCAAACAGTTTATATTTAATTTTTCGTCGGCTACACAGAAGAATTTCCGGTGTTTTTAACTATCACTTGTATTTGGAGTGAAATATTTCTCAAACTGTTCCAATCTCGTGGTATGAGCGACTCCGTATAGGGCCGGGAGAGGTTTATTTTTTGAGCAAATTTCGACGGAGTTTTTCCTGGGCGGAAATCATTTCCACTCCCCCCGAGAGGCCGATGAGAGGAAGGGGAGGAAGGCACCGGAGCGGGAATGAAATCCGGGCAGTAGTGGGGGCAAATGGGCAACCGCACCACTCCGATCGCGGCACCAAGGACCTGCGAGGCATTCCGGAAAACCCCTTCCTGGTAGATAGGGCACCCTCTCCGACCAGCCACTAGCTCTGCTATAAGATGGTGACAAAGATATGCTGATTTCTGTCGCTTGATAGAATCTTCAGAAGCGTATTTTAACTAGAAAGAATAATTTCCAAGGGCAGAGGATATTATCTCGTGTCTATCAATGTACCTCACCCATCCTTTACCCATTTATAAGAGTACGGGTGGGGTGGACTCTTCCCGTTATATATCGTGTCTATCATACAAAGAATTCAAAGTCAGCCTAACTTCGGCGGGCAGAAGCACCTACTTCAAAAATGAAATTATGTGCGACGCAGTAATATATTATGCATGTCACAGTAATATACCATGAATATCGATATATAATGGAAATTAAGAAGATTTAAGATTAAATGGACAGAAAAAGTGAGGAAGTATATAGAAGAGCAGAAGAGGGAAGGACCATATGGACAGCTCTACCGCAAAGAAGAACTAGATGGAATGGAAATACCTTGAGGCACAATGGATTAGTTAGAAAGATAATAGAAGGAAAAATTGAAGGAAAGGTCAAGCGAGGAAGGCCGAGAGACAAGTACATAAGGCAAATTAAGAAGGACGTAAAATAGGGAACCTACCAGGGGTGAGGGAATTAACACTAAATAGGGAAGAATGGAGGGATGCAGTAAACCAATCTTAGGATTGAAATACTGATGATGACGATGAATGAAAAATAAATACATGTTCCTTCAAAATAAATATGCTTTTAAAAATTAACGGAATGGTACATTTTTCAGAAACAGGTACGAGGGCCATTCGAAAAGTAAGGTCTCCTCTTTTTTTCATGGAAAATCAAATTTATTCTCAACTTTGTGGGCATCGTAGGAGTGGCTGATCATTTAGCTATTTTTCTACGCAGTCGCGTTGACGATCAATCACTTTTTGCGTCCTTGTAACCAGCTTTTTAATACCGGCGTCGTGCCTTTCTCCTGCCGCGTGCCTCCAATTGACGAGATAGTGCGCAATAACCGGATAATTACCCTTCATGAGATAAGGGAAGACCTTAATGAAGAGAGTGGCTGCTTCTCCGTGCAGAATATTGTGCCGTAGGTCCTCAGTTACAACAAGGTGTCTCACCAAAGGAGTGTGTTTGCATCATGACAATATACGTCCACATGTGTCACATCAAACGACCACCCTACTCAATAAATTCGGCTGGGATATCATCAACCACCCTCCTTACATCCCGGACGTTGCCCCCAGCGACTACCACTTGTTTCCCGCTCTCAAAAAACACCTTGGAGGACAGAAATTCAAGCGAGACGAGGAAGTGCAAGAAGGAGTCGTCAGTTGGCTTCGTGACGCGGCGGGAGAAAGGTACGACGCCGGTATTAAAAAGCTGATTACAAGGATGGAAAAGTGATTGATCGTCAAGGCAACTACGTAGAAAAATAGCAAAATGATTAGCCATTCCTACGATGCCCACAAAGTTGAGAATAAATTTGATCTTTCATGGAAAAAAATAGGAGACCTTACTTTTCGAATCGCCCTCGTATAATGAATGTATAAACTACACTGCCATATGCACATAAACTCGATAAAAATAATTAAAGCCGGAATAAGATTTTCCGGAGTCGAAAGCTAATTGGTGAGGTGAGATGTCTAGATTTTTTGGGAGCGTCTCTTGGTATCTATGAACCTAGGCATTTTTCCACTAAGACTTTAGGAGGAATACTATTTCTTCATAATGCACTTGCAATCTCGAATATGAAAAATCTGTTAGTCTATAAAAAAGCGACCACTTTTGAAAGACGCACTAAAACGGTAAAAAAATATTTCAATTGAAAATTCACTTTTTCTTACGTTTCTTTCACGTCAAGATAGACGAGGATAAAATCTATGAATTGAGCGCAAGTAACGTTTATTTCACTGTTGCACCTTGATTGGGGTGCACGAAATGTGAGCTAGATCATTGTAAAATGGCTCGTCTCTCGTAATCCTACAGCAGTTCCTGTTATCAAATCTCACTCAATTATTTAATATAAATGAGTGTTTAAAAAGTGGCTGGTTATTTAAAAAAAAATGATTAAAAGCTTTTCGCCAAAAGTTGCCGGAAAAGCCGCAGATACGAGGTCACTTATCTTATTTTGATGTCTTTACCTGATATGTCGTGAGAAATAAAACGTATGATATTAAAAGGAATCAATAATAAAACAATCTTAATCCCACAATGACACCTGATCTTGGTAACGTAGATGGCTCCTTGATTGAGGTTCAAGGATTTCATATTCGCCTCCTACGATCAGGCCCAGCCGTGTCAATTCCGTAAATTAGGGACGCCATTTCTGCTTCTGAAATTGGAATCCCCTCCCATACCCTAAACAACGTGCAGTGGGGAGGTTTCGTATTGAAGCGAGGACCGGGTGAATTCTTTCGACGACCACGCGATCTAACTGTTAAACTGGTCCGCAAATTACTTACTATTTTCACCAGATATCCGATAGCATTTTCGTAGAGTAAATGGTTGACAGATTCGGACGGTATCCACGGAAAATTATCTCCCGATGGCGAGCGACGGTCTTAAAAGCCCCGGTGGTGGTATTGCGCCCGCGGGCTGGTTGGGCAATCAACGACCAGCTGCGCGATTGCCTTTTTTAGATTGCCTCCGGCGACAGGGAGGTCGTTTGTCGAGCGTCGCGCGCGAGGGACGCAAGGCATCGCACCCCAATAGCCACCTTCCTACCCGCCCCCTCAAGTCTCCCGACGAGTCATCTCTCTTGCGATATTAATCCACGGGAGGTCTTCACCGGACAAATCGAAAACAAGAAATTGTTTTAATTTTACAAAAATATGTACTCCTTTGTTTTACCTTCTATTCAACCAAATAGATCAATAACCCATTGAGTCAGCACTAATTTTTTCAAATAAAAAAACTACATAAAAATTAGCAAAATATGTGTAAATTTTAGAATTGCACAATCTCCAAAGGAGATAAAATGAAGATGTCGACTTGGAAAAACGTGGATTAATGATTAGAACCTGGTCAGAAAAGGAATGTTTAGTTTTTAAAGGAAATGGGAATCACAGAATGAACCTTTGTATTTCCCTGAAGACTGCGAAATCAACAAGCAGGATAGACAGTCGCCGAAATCAGTCGGCCAAGAAAATAATTGACAAATGGTCCAATTTATTAACGAAAATCCTTAGCAATCATTATAAATGTTTATTTCATTTTAGATACTCCGTAAATATAAACAATACCTGTGTGCATCAAGGCCGTAAATCACAACAAACGTTTGAATTAACTGATATGCTTCATAAACTTCATCTTTCACCTTATTTATCTGATACCGTTTATTCACCGCTATAAGCATATAATGTGGCCTGATTTCACACTATTTTCAACATATTTTTTACAAATGTTGTCCGAAAGTTACATGTTTTCTGGAGTCATGATTTTTTGCAACGTTCTCTAAGTGTATTTGGTGCAATTGAATGAAAAATATGTACCACCTGCAATTGGTCTCATTAGAAAATATTTAATCTACAAATGAGTTTCAATTATTGAAACTTTTTAGTCTTTAGCGCCTTAAAGTTTTAGATTTTAAATCCACGGCAAGCACTGTTGCTTCGGCAACGGCAGCCAACGAAATTTTCGTGCGTGCTTTGGCTGGCTCAGCCCTTCCGGCGAGCATCTTAGGAAGCCCTCTTCTCATTATCAGTCCATAAGCAAAACAGGACCCATGAGAGGACGGGGT
This sequence comes from Hetaerina americana, assembly GCF_022747635.1. NCBI lineage: Eukaryota > Metazoa > Arthropoda > Insecta > Odonata > Calopterygidae > Hetaerina > Hetaerina americana. The sequence continues at coordinate 517,865 of NW_027286404.1, forward strand.
AAGGAAGAAAGGATGGACGTTGCCATATCGCCCCCACACTTTAGATCCCCCCTATTGCAGATCCTCCTCCTGAACCGAGCGATATTATTCACTCGAGTAAGCATTTCAGCCCACCCAGAATAAAAGACGAGCCCACCCCCATGCAGCGAATACAATAGAGCGAATGTTTTCGGTATCGAGCCCGGCACAGCCGACCTTGGAAACATAGACGTTATGGCGTTACCCCACGGAAAGTTTGCTCGATGAATGCATCGAAAGAGGCATAGAGTCCGTATTCTTAATGAAAGTGAATCGGCAACATTGCGTCACCAGGCACCCGCTCCGCGATACACGCTCCGTCCCGACCAAATCTCTCCCTCATGGGGTGCGGGAGGCACTCAAATGCCCGAAAGGGTTAATGGCGTGGGCGACGACAGCTCCCTTCCACGAACCGCCGCTTTGTGTACATAAGTGCCTCGCCGTGCTCGTCTGGAGGATGCCCGGGGGGGGGGGGGGGCCTTCTTGACCGCGAGACGCGACCACAGGGAGGCTGAGCTTTATCGCCCACCCCCGGTGGTCCGGTCGGGTCAAATTGAAGCCACCGCCACTGTTACCAACCAACCCGCCATTCCATTGGGAGATTCCCGATTTGAACTAGTCTCTCTGAAATGCGGGTTTACGTTTTAAATCTCCTGGTGAGCCAGAATTAAAAAAAATCGAGGGTCAAATGGGTACGACCAATATGCGAATTTGACAAATAATAATTTTCTCCGTATTCAGCGTTAGCATCAAAATATTTTGATCCTTTTCCGTCTGATCCAAGGATTTCTCGTTAATTCTGACCTGAAAAATCAGGCTGCGACATATGCCGGGAAATACGATACTAAAGCACTTCAGCGCGTCCGTCGACACTTGGCTTTAAGAGTGAAGTGGGAAGCCTTCGGCTGGACGGGAAGTGAACAGAATTCAATTTTCACCCGAGAAATAATATGTTTCCGATAACAGTTGGTTCGATCTTGATCGCAAATTACGGTAAAGAGTTTGATTTAAGTTGCTACTTAGTTTCGGCAGCCGTGGGTAGTGTCGTAGCGCGAGCGTCTCTTCCTGGTCCACCGGTACGGCAAAAAAAAGGTTGCCATTTTCACGCCGACTAGCGTGAGCATCTCTGAGAAAGAGTTGCCCACCTCGATCATGCAACGCTGCACCACCCTCGTCTCGGCAAGTGTGGGGTGGGAGATTGGGATGGATCTGCGGGGGCGTTCGGAGGCTCTTCTCGGAACGAGACCGCACCGATATGAGCTTCTTGCAATAACGGCGGGGAGAATGAAGAGAGGAAAGGGTGGGGGGTTACAGCGCCACTGGTGCTGCGATGACTGGAAGTCGTCTCGAAATAACTTCTGTGCGGATTCGAGGGTGGATTTCCATTTCATCTCGATGATTCCTTTCGTGAGACAGTGACTCCATCGTTTAAATCGTTTCAAATGAACCACGTTACCACAACACAACGAACCGAATTCAATTCGCACTTAGTTCATAACGAACAAATCCCATGGTCAAGACTAAGATCGCAATGCGACAATGAACCAGCACTTTGTCGACGAAATACGAGAAAGCGTACATTTTCGCTATGTTGGGGAATTCCTTACGACGAAATCGATTTTTCTGAAATGACTGGAGTTATTTGATTCGAACGACTGCGGAAGATGCCGCGACAGTAACTTTTAACGTAGTCGTCCGCTAATCATGAAAAACAAATATTATTTTCCTTCCTTTAAAATTGCTTGGTTAATATCTCATAAATGAGGACGCATATGTTTGGCGCAGTTGTCATTAATGCATTGTGATAACATTAGCATTTACTTCTAAGCTCTGTAACTTTTTCCTCATGATTTATATTTATTCCATGGATGATGAATGTACTACGGATGTAGGTCCTATGGAATGGTGTGGAGTACATAGTACAATTATCTCAGCAGAAAGTCCGAGGCTTTTAAAACCATTTTCTCGGAAAAAAAACTTCAACTCACGATTAATATGATTACATTTCTGGTGATTTTTGTGCTAACCGTTATCAATATTGTAGTCTACATCTACACAATCCCCCGAAAGCCACCGCAAGGGTGTAAGGAGGGGGGGGTTAGGTCACCAACCCTGTATGCACATTCCCAACCATGCCACTTTAACACAAATATTAGTTTGATCATGCACTCGAATTATGTTAATCACACGAAAGAAAGTACTCACATCCAAAACAATATTCAGTGACAGGATACGTATATTTAAACCATGCCGTAGAACTGTTATAAAGATGGGTCTTTTGAATAAAAAAATAACATGCAAGATATGGAAAAAATACATTTACTGCCAATGCTTCTACGCGACCGCTGTGATGCCTATTTTAATCACTAATGTTACGAGGAAAACACGACATTTAAAATCCATCCGTCACCCATCTATCTCCCTGATTTTACGTTGGTGATTCGATCTACCATGGCAAGTCGGGGCCTGCAATATGTCTTTCAACCTCAGATAAGTAACCTGCCTCAAATGTACGCAGGTTTGAATTCCGGAGGTGGCAGATATTTTTCAGAGGTATCCCGTTCCCTGCTTGAGGTGCTTTGTGGAGAGAGCACTTTCAGTGAGTACGTCGTCCGTCGGATGGGACGTTAAACTGCGGACCGCTTGGCACCTTTCGACAAGAGCAAGCTAATGCCGACGCCGGGTTTCTTTCCACCCTTCCTCTCCTATCCACCCCTAATGTCGCAAATTACCTCAGCTGCCGGTCGCCACCGCCAAAACTACTACTACGACGCTGAATATCGAAAATGCTTGAATTTCAGTAATGGATTAATATTTTGTGCTAATTTTCCCAAGGGCATCAAAATAATTAAATGATAGTTACTTTAAATTAAAGAATGTAACCCGTATTTGATTTGTTCAAATAAACACTAAAATGTTAGCCGGATTGATATATTTAATTATATAAGTACAAGCATGATATCATTGTATAAAACCATAAGTCCGATAATTTTTTTATTGCGTTATTTCATGTTTTTAACGCCAATAGTTATTCCATACCAACGCCGAAATATTTTATGTTCCAACAGAAATTAACCATAAAATTAAACCATAAAATCGTGACTTTCTTAAGATATAATACGTATGTGAGTTATAAAGGTATACTGGCAGATTCCACAAGGAGACGCATTCTATAAGAATGTCTCAATGCGGGAAGCCGGACTGCCTAGCATGAATAGAAGAGTGGATCATCAATACAATTCAAAATAAAAGCATGATTTCAGACTGTTCATGTTTAAAATTGCAGTGCTCTATTATGGAAAGCTGAGCGTAAAAATTCATGAAAGGGCATTAATCGTATGAACTGACGAACCGGTTTCAACAGCTACGCGAGAGAAATGTACTGGCAATCGGTACGCACCAAACGCCCAGGTACAACATTTGGAATTTAAGGAGATAAATAGAATACTTACATGAATACTGTGATTTTACATTAATTATATCGTCTTCTACACATTACTTATCGGACCATATTTTAAGTACTCCTCGTGATTTTCTTATTTTACTTCTAATCCTCAAAACTGAAGACTCTATCCACCAGAATATTTAGCAGCAAATTATTTCGCTCTAAATTCATAGTTTTGGCTGAATCGAAGAAGATTTTGTGTCACTTATCTAATAAATTACTGGCATAATTACATATCGTCCAAATGCTCTGAAGTAAGCCGAATTATTTTATTGGTAACTATTTCTTTAGTCTTATTATCCTGATATTAATTAAAAAATCAAAGAGAAGAGTAATTTATACATTTGTTTGAAACAAGAATTTTGAAGAACATAAAAATAATAGGATAAGGAGTGGAATTATATACTACCTTCAAATATCTAATTACCTTAAATAATGCAATTTTATTCACAGAACTCATTTCAATCAGGTGGTACATCGAATTTATACCGACATATTAAAAATAAGTTTTGATGACGCGCCAAGACGCGCCAATGAGAGAGATGAACAATCCTCAACCACATATGTCTTCCACAAAACGTCCTTAACACACTCAGTTGCAGGAATTCCTCATCCCACTCCATCTAAAGCTATAACTAACACCCACACCTCACAAACCCAGAGTAGCCCAACGGAATCGAAGCCAGTTAAGGATTAGATGAGGTTTCACTGAAGCTAATTGAATTACATTATCTTCAATTAAGACTTGTGGATCAACCTGAATTGAAAACATTTCTTCGTTTGCCAAATCCTAATTATCAACTTCACTCTACGAAAACCCTGGTCAAAAATTACTTGGAACTATTATATTTCAAAAAGGAAATGAACCAAATGAAACATTTAAATGCGTACCTAACTTCTCTGTTACTGAGCATGGGAGGATATCTGGTAACAAGGTCCGTTATCAGGTTATCACCGTACATTTCATCAAAGATGGAAGAATAAAAATTTAAAAAAATTCCTTTTGTCCACTTAACCTTCTCCATCCTTCTCCACACCCACATTCCAAACTGTTCACCCTGTCCGATTGAGGGAGCTTCAAAAAGAAGCAAACGGTGAATAAATATCTCAAAAGAGATTATCAAAATAACAATACAAAATTGGGACTAAATCGTAAAATTGCGGCAAGGATTTAAGATAATGCTGCAAATATGTTGTCGGTTGCAAAGAGTATTGGATGTAATCACATTATTTGCTTTACCCACACCAGTACCTCATCAAAAATGTTCAATGAGATGCCGAAGTGAGTCTTCTGCATTGAAGATTGAATACTGTTGGGAGGGGTAACAAGTGTGCCATGGGCAGAGCAGAATATAGTCGTGAAACAATACTTTATGCTAGTTTCCATTTATTAAAAACCGAAAAATATTCGCAAGAGATAAATTTGTATTACGGATTGTGAAAACACTTCGCAATTTGAGATGACCAATTCGTCTCGAACTTCCGACTTTTCAAATAATAAACCTTAATGATAGCAATTGTGCCCAGGTATGATCCAGAATCCAGGCATCACTCAATCTATGAGCCATTTCACAATGATCCACTTAGATTTGGGCTAACATCTGCGGACCTCATTTACAATGGAAAATGTACCAATTGGATTTTAAAGCAGGATCACCGGCCGAGGAAATTCAGTAGTGAATGATAAAATTCTCCAAAACATACTGCCTCGTTACATGGTCTTATGCAATTAGTAGAAATGACTAGAAATTAACTTTACGAAGAAATGCCTGTGAGAACAATCGAAGCACACAAGTGTTTTCAACTTGGAATGATCTGCACCCTAGTAATGGAGTGGAAACATGCGACCCTCTCGAGTTTGAGTGGAGTGGGAGCCTCCTCGGGTGGGATTTCGGGTTGATGGCAAAGAGCGGAGCAAAGTGGAGAAGCTGGTACTCATCCATATGACCCAGGAAGGCGTGGGGGATGAGTTCTGTGGAAAAATGACGGTTGTTTTGAATGAATGCGTATAAAGAAAGATCGCTCCATTGACGTGGTCGACAAATGATTTTGGTATTATTTTTTCGATAACGCGCACAGAAAATGGGGGAATCTAACTAACATTATTAATTTCACATAAAATGATAATAGACTGACGTCACTAGTCAAAGATACGTGGTCAATGAAAGGTGGCGAATATGTATCAGACATTTGGTCATATGGTACGTGTGGAGATACTGCATAGCAGGGAGCATTGGAATGCATAAGTAATTAGCAGTTTAACGCCGAAAGGGTAGAGAGGTATGAAGACGGATTTGGTTATTAAACAGGTAGAGCTCCATTCGGATGAGGCAAAAAAATATAAATATCAATGATCAAATAATTATTTTTCATTCGTACGTACGTTTTCAAAGGTAAGTTACAGGCTAAGGTAGATTTCGGATGGACACAACTACCTAATGTATACATCGTCTCTCATAACATAACACAACCCAACAGCCCACTGCAACAAGTCACACTTCATCTCTTTCTCCTTTATTCCGTCCATCATCCTTGTTCTAGTCCTGCCCCTTCCTCGTTGGACTAACATTCTCCCCTCTACCACAGTCTTCAACATACCATTGCCAATCGAAATGCTCTGAGTCCATTTAATATGTCTCTTATGATTTCCCCCAGCAATCCTCTCTCCTCATCCACCATACCAAGCACCTCGTTTGTTTTCTTTCTGTCTACTTCACCCTCTCCATCCATCTCCACACGCACATTTCTAAAGCCTCAAATGTACGTCTGTCCTCCTGCTCCAATGACCACATTTCCCCGTCCATAAGAACGCCCCATATCGAAATTTTCACGAGCCTTTTCAACAAAACCTACTCAAACACCTCCTTCTAGTGAAGGTTTCTTTGCCACAACAATTCTTCTTCTCATGCCCCTATTACATAGACCATTTTGGTGCAAAACATATACCATATAGGTTAACTGCCCTAGTTTTTTCCCTCCCATTGTAATGTTAAGCTTAACCTTTCTCTTCCGGGAAAATTGCTTTTTTTATTTAAATTTATTCTCATCTCACATCTATCGCGCTGACATTCCAATCCACTCAATGCTTGCGACCCCTTGATTGACTGACAAACTAAAGCTTGGTCATCAGCAAACCTAACTGATTTTATGAATTCCACTCAGACTTCCATTCCCATCTCCAGTTCTTCCCATGCCTCTTTAATCATTTACTCCGCATATACGTTGAACAGCCCCGGTGATAATGGGCAACCCTGCCTCATACCTCTTCCTAACACTGCCCATCCAGACTTCCCGTTCCCCACTGGCACCGTAGTCTGAGACGTACAGCTTGAGGATTAGCCTAAAGTTTCTGCAATCTATATCCATTTTCTGCAATATACTAATTAGTTTTTTTCCAATTCACATTATCAAACGCCTTTTCGAAATTTCGATTGTATTCGATATTCCTCTCAACTAGTGATCTCATTACTGCATTGGCATCCCGTGTGCCTCCCCCCTTCCTAAACCCAAACTGATCATTCCCTAAGTAATCATATGCCCTGCTCTCCATCCTATTGTTGATGATCCTAAGAATCACTTTAGCTGCGTGCGAAATCAATATATGTATGAATATATATATATATATATATATATATATATATTCCTATGTATATATGTACATATATTGTACACACTTACACACACACACACACACACATATATATATATATATATATATATATATATATATATATATATATATATATATATATATATATATATATATATATATATATATATATTACTATCATTAGGTAATCTACCGGTTAAGGTAGGTTTTTGGATGGACAAAATTACTAATTCAACAATTGGTGACCCCCAGCAGAACACAACATCCCACTCTACATCAGGTCCCTCTTCATCTCTGATATAAATATATATATATATATATATATATATATATATATATATATATATATATATATATATATATACATATATGTACATATATGTATATATATACACACACACATATATATGTATATATGTATATATATATGAATATATATAAATATATTTACAATCTATATTTACACACACATACATATGAAAGTATTGAAATTTAACCTTGTTAAAAATGTCTGCAATACAAAAAGACAACATTTACTGTCACATGAAAGATATTTAAATTAAAAAAACATTTGTTAGTCTTATTTAATTTGTATTTCGGATATTTTGAGCAAGGAAAAATTTAACTACTTGTCCTTATATACACATTATGGTAATTAAATATGTTTAAGCAATAGGAGAGTAGTTGAATATTACCTTGTTCAAAATGTTTAAAATTCAATCAAAACAAGATTAACAAATATATTGCAATTTTAATGTTTTAGTAATTTGAAAAGTAAAGGGGGAAATTTGGGGAATATTGGAATGGATAAGTGAAGTTAATTCAAAAGTCGAAGGGTTGCGCGGGTGGGAAGACATAGCGTGGCGTGCGTATGATTCGGGATAAACTCTCTCCGGATGAGCGACGAATTAAAATAAAACACATTTTTTAAACCATAACTTTTTATTAACGATTCAAATAAATGCCTGAACTCTGGCTGAAAAATTGAACTTAATGTAGAAACATTCGTAAAAAGGGAGAGGGCATTTACGTATAAATTCGTAAAGGCCATTTACGAATACTTGACGATTCAAACGGGAAAAATAATTGACAGACTAAATAATTCAAATTGGAAGATTTTTTTTTACTCGTAGGAACAAAGTAATATAATTACTCCCTGAAAATATGGCGGAAATATAATTTTTGTCGTCTGTAACATATAAAATATTAAAATTGCAAAATATTTTAAGGCCTAGTTTTGTTTTTATTTTAGGCAATTTGAGTACAATTAAATTTGATAAAAACTAGTACTATTTTTGAAAGTACTCTCCGATAATATTTTATCCACTAATAAGCGTCATCAAAAATATTTTAAAATATCGAATTAAGTTTAGTAGAAAACATTAATTACGCAGTGTACCCAAGTATTTTGTGCATTATTAATTCCTGCAAGTATGGTAAAAATACAAGTTTTTTTTGATAACACGAAAAAGATTAAGATAACAAAATATTTGTGGGTCTGGGATTGTTTGCATTTTAGGCATCTTGAGCAGACATTAGGAAAATTTGACATTTTTCAACATATCTAATACCTGGATTTTACAACATATCTAATACCTGGAATTTACAACATATCATTATTATTACATTTCGTTGCAACGAGGCAAATGGCCCGGAGGCAACGGTCTATTGACGCACCCTTATACGGCACAAGGAGGACATATATGAAATAAAATGCTTTTAAAAACAATGGCACTTAAAGATTCTCAAAGTTCCCAACCGTAGCTGTACCATCACATATGACCCACGTTGACACCACCCCACTTCTCACACCATCCAAATCACGCACAGAAATTTTTTATAAATAAAATAATATAATAATCACTGAGCAATAAAGTTTATCACCCAGTCCTTTGTCCTGTGGCTGCTTTACGCCTATTCTTGAAACTCCTCAAATTTGATGTAAAGGGCTCAAACAACCCTCCGGGCAACTGGTTCTATTCAACAATACTTCTGTTTAAAAATGAATATTTTTTCTTATTTGTTTTATGCGTTCTTATTATATATTTTATATCTTATACGCTTTTAATTTGATGTTTCCAAGTCTAAGACAACAACATTTACTTTTTCAATAAGTTTACAACAATTAATGACAATGTCACCTGGTTTTATTCGTATTTTAGATAATTTAAGCAAGGTTTAATTTAACTTCCTGCCTATTACTATTTTTGTTTAAAATGCAAACAAAGCCAGGCTCACACTATTTTCCTATTAACCCTTTAAAAACAAAAACGGAAATAAATTAAATTTTACCATATTGACAGGAATCAATTACGTACGAAACACTTGCGTGCAACGAGTAAAAATTATATTCAGTTAGGCGGGCAGTGTTGTAAATGATCAGGCAATTCTAATATTTAAGTGCAACATGAAAATAAGTTTCAGGGAATTTAATACGGGAAGAATTCCATATTTACACATGGCATGAGTTAACTTTTAAATACAATGATAATCCCATCTCTTTGTTATTTCTACGGAGTAAAATTGTCTCTAAAACACGCCCACAGTTATGGATATAGGTATTTTTCCTTCACACGCATAGAATTTGTAGCAATTGCAAAGTAAGTTCTATCTCTCCGGCTAAAGGCAACGGTTAAGTTCTCCGTCTACTTTTTCCACTCACCGCGTTTCATTCTTTTCTCACTTTTATCGCAAAATTCATTATGCCTTGCCTACCATCGATATGAAGTCCATGAAATTGCACAAATTATAGTTCTTCCCTCTGTATTTTCTATTTTTATTGCAAACACTCTTCAAATACTCAATTCGCATCGCGCTTATGATATTTTTTGCTTATCCTTGCATGGATCTCAAGTATTTTTTTCCTCCCGCGTTTAACCGCTGCAACGGGATATTTTTCTAAAATTTAGATGCTGTTAATATTCCGGATTTCGCAGACTTTTTTTCCCACTATTGCACAACAGAAAATAAAACGTGGTAAATAAAATTCAATTCGACGACATTCATTGACCGAAAGTTTAGTTTTCCAAAAGACAGATAGTGACAATTTTGACCCATATGGGTACAATAGGGTGCGAAATTTAAATGCTTCGCTCCGATTACGACGATCCATCACAATACTATTCTCCAACCGTTACCTTGCGAGCGACAAGGGCGTCCAGCGAAATTTTCTACAACATAATTATCAAAAATCACTGCGAATTAACACATATATTTTGGAAATTTATCGTCGCAAAAAAATATATAACGGGTGAACCCAAATAAAGCCTGATTTTTGGTAGCATTCTTCGAAAGAATTGCTTTTTTCGAATTTATAAAATTGTCAACAAATCACACGCATCGAAAAGGAACCACTGACAGGTAAATATTACACGCGAGCAAGTGATAGAAAAATCCTCATAAACTTACCTTCATGACGTCGTTAAAGGTCCAGGGGTCCGGAAACTTCCGCGGCGGCGGTGTTGGCTTCGTAAATCTTTGATCTCTGCCAGACATCTTTCCACCTCTGAAACAGTTTAGGAGAAGAAAACGAAACGGGTTACTTTAATCGTTCGGGAATTTGCTTTTAGGCAACTCTCATCCGCCGGAGTTACTTACCGAGATGCAACGTATCGAGAGTTCGTACCGCCCGGAATGGCTCGTGCCCCGACCTTCCGCCTACCCTTTCCCGTGCCGTGTGCAGCACGTGTCGCCCCTCCGGCGTGAATCAGAAACTCTGCGCGCGAGTCTCAATGCGAATCGGGTGCCTGCCTGGCGGACCTGCATCAATTTCCCCTCCCACCCCTACTTCTCGGCCACAGCGCGTGCGCAGCGTGTGCCCGGTGCGTGGAGCGCCTCCCCCCACCGGAGTCACTCTCGGTCCACCCGCGGCCCACCTTCGCCCACCCGCCCCCTTCCTCCCCCTCCTTCCTCCCAGCGCCGGACCCGAGACCGTGGGAATGATCGAAAGATGAGTTCCCACCGAGCCGGGAGCCGGCTTCATCGGCAGCCATCCGCTCACACCTGCTCAAAACCCGCTCCCTGTGGGCACTCATATCCGCCGACGGGGTCTCGCGACTCTGCCCTCACCCCACCCCCCTCCCGCGCACCTCCACCCACCCCACACTGCCTCTCCTCCCTCCCATCGCCCCCCCCCCTGCCCGCTCCCCGCGAAGGGGCTGGCGCTTCAACCCGATGTAAACAAAGGGGGCGGCTCGCTGCCGTGATCCCGGCCTCCGCCGCCCACCCCCGGCCACCGCCACGCACGCCCCCCGCCCTCCCTCCTCCCCCCCCCGCGCTTACCTTTGTTAATGTGCCGTAGAAAATTGAGCCGACTTCCACTTACCGTCGGGAGCTCGGGTCGAGTTGACAGGCGACGTCTGCGTTGCGCGAGCGAGTCGGGAGTGGCAGCGGCGGGTGGTCAGAAGGCGATTCCGATGCTCGGCAACTGGATAGTCGAAAGAAATGTTCGCGCGACGAGGCAGTTCAAGGCGTAGAGGAGGCGACTATATAGGAATGGGTCCCTTTTTACGTTTGAGTTGTTAATTCTTGAATATATATTTGTAATAAACCTATCTTGAATTCTTGAATATATATTTGTAAATAATCTATATTTAGATGGTCGGGTAATCTAATACTTAAGTAGGTACGTGCTCATCTGGGTTAAGTCCTGAGTAATTTTCTTTATTTCAGTTAATGCTGAGTTAACCGTAACTCTTGAGTTTAAAATTAAGACGAGTCTAAATTGTTAATTATGGTTCGTGTAAAATGAGTACCTACTCTCGGATACGAGGCGTTAAAACTATGGAAATTAAAATAGGTCTCTAGTTACTTTTGCCATTGAGAAAACTATTGCGCAAATGTGCTCGTATATGCTAAATGCATGGTAAAAATTCATTTGCGAGCATTTTAATTTAATGGTTTTGAACATGAAAAAATCACGGCGATACCGAAAAGCAGGGCGAATAACGCATTCGGTGAAATTTAGGTGACCATGCATAAAAAACTGTTGCGTTTGAGCTCATGAAATTTGCGCTATAAGCAAATGAACCGATGAGGGTACTCATAATAAACTCTTGAATAATAAATGACGATTCCTAAAACGGTTATCAATCCCATCGCAAAATCAGTATCACATACCTCAGATTATTAATTTTGTCATAAAAATTTGCGAACTCGCAAAAAATCTTTGAAAATTTCAGGAATCAAAATTTCATTAAATTACTCCAAGGATTTGTTTTGTACCTTAGGCATCACACCAAGCCTCGCCTCACTGGGAGCTACCCTCCCAGTGAGGCGAGGAGAAAAGAGGGTTTGATTGCGTTTGAAAGATAGTTTCACGGCTCTTTCCATGAATCGGCCCTCTGGCGGTCTTCACACAGCAATCTGACGGGCAACGTATGCAGGAGGGTACAGGAAGGGTATGTGGGAGATCAAAACGACTCCAAAATAGGGCCATTTTATACGCAAATAATATGCTTAGCATTTCTTTCTCAGGATGAGCATCGTTATTGGACCTCAGAAAGCGCACTTGAGGCATATGCCAGACGATTATTATTTTGGATCAATCTTCACCGAACCCGTGCTAATTTGAATCCACAGACAAATTCACAAAACCATTTAATGAAATTTTGAATCAACTTTTAGAAACTTCTATGTGGTTTCATGGCTTCTGAAAAGTTTTGGTGTGACTACTCGAATATAGTTAAACGTACCTATTATCCTCTGCGTACTTTCTGTTGCCATACGGGATCATATTCTACATCTACGTAGTACCCAGTAAGCCGCCGCAAGGGCATGTGGCGGAGGGTGTTAGGTCACCGTCCGTCAAAGAGAATAAAACCACATGCAAAACCCACAAATTCATGCCAATCTTAACCCACAAAGTCGTATATATTTATGAAAAAAACATATGTAGCTCACACGCATGCAAATAAATATGCATACTATCAACTAACACACACATACCTGTACACTTAAAAATAAACCTTAATGTCTACGCAACGATTAATCTTGTACTTACTTGTAAATCGAATGTATTTAATATTTCTATAGTGACATTGGTTTCTTGCTACTATGATTCCTGATGTCCGAGGAAAGAACGAGTATTTATATCTATCTGCACTGTAAAAGAATCTCCATTATCTTGCTAATGGCAGTATTTCTTTCGCTATCAACACTTATGCCTTCAGCATTAATCATTTTCTCATGATATGGCATTGCTGTTGTATTGAATGAACAATTATTTTTTTTTAATTTAAACCGCTTTTTCCGCAGCCCGTAGGTTACAGTTTTCTTTGAGCTTTCAGCGTAACTTAAACAATATCCTGGAATGTTACCATCGCTTCAATATTTTCAAATATCAATGACACAACTTCATGAAATAATTCTGGGGCACAATTGGAATCAATTGGGAGATGTTTAAACCTCCAGTGGCCAAAGTCAAACCCTATCAAGTACGCTTTACTCTATTGCAAAATGTCTTGTTATATTGATATGAGAATATTTACACCTTGGTTAAAACGACTTAGCACACATCTCGTCTTACCATAATATTTAATACCAAATTTGCATTTTTATATCGTATCGGGAGAATTAATGCTTTACACAGATACTTTTCCTATCTGATTGAGTAGGAAATTGTCGCACCGATCATTCATACATCCTCACATTCAAAGGAAATGTCATATAAATGTTCCCAGTGCATATTTTACCTTATAATTTTTGGTCGCGACCTTCAGTCATCGCGTTAAAACATCCAGTAATAACCAGCGGAATGCCGTGGGAATAGGAAGATGTTTACCATTTGCATCACCATCGGAGGTACCGTACTTAACATGCAAGAAATTAAGCACAGATATTTGTTCAACCCCTCTACTCCAACAGCATGTGTAATTTGCGTGTCAATTGGTCAACAAAGTCTCAAATAGTGTTTTGATTTTTTAACCTCGTGCACCAATGATTAGCATTGCCCAGTGTCATACAAACAAATAAAAGATTGGAAGACAAACATGGAAAACAAGAAAACATTGAAAATATGCAAAATATCAAAAGTTGCAACCTAGAAAAAATGAAGTCGCTCAAGAGTCACGTGTAGCACTCTTTGTCGATGCTTTTACAATTACTGTGTTTGTGATAGCCTGCGGTCCGTATTTTCTCCTTTTCTATCCAAATTTTCACTTATCTTTATTTTTATGTCCTTGTCTTAGAGTCAGATACTCTTCCGTCGCTTTTCAGTAACTACTCGTGAATTGCACCTTCTCAATGGTTCTCCGTGATCCTCCCGTGTCCCAATTATATTTTCCTTCCCATAGGTCCCCTTACCCCTTTTCTGTGCTAAAGTTGAGTCAACAAACATGAGGAAACGTGCTCCATTATAACGCCGCCAATAAGTTTTTGCTTACGGGAATATTCCAACCAGCTATTATTAATGAGCACAATAATTCCTAAGTTCGTTACCTTAGATGGAAATATTAAAATAGAAAAACTGAAGTTCACGTATTTAATAACTAATCTCCTACTTGCACTCTAAAAATAAAATAGTTTATAATGCGAGAACAAGTTCTGGGGATCATTTGGAGGATCGTTTTAGAACGAATAAAGTTTATTGTAAATTTACTTGTTATAGTTCCGTTGCATAGAAAAAATATTATAGGCCATTTACGGATACTATATATTTAATTTTTTCTTCTACTTCGTGTCACCTTAAAGTTAGACATCACTCTACCGTAAATTTGATTATGAGAATTCACATTTAAATAGACCGAATGGGCTTAAGTATCCAGGGTTATTGCCAAGGGAACGGACCGAAGGAGACATTAGCAAGGGTAGCCATAGGGCTCCGCAAACAGGACGCGGAATCGTAAATGTGGGAGTGGGGGTCATGCTAAGTAAACGTGTTGCGAATGAGAGTGCAGAGCTTCCTACATCACTACGTAAGTATCTTCGCGCTAAAACTACTCACAAAACCAAAAATACCGCACCGACGAGAGTTTTCATGTCGACGACAGACAAAGGCGATTGAGCGGAGGATGATATCTCCCCAGTGATGCAAATCATGAGTGGAGATTAAATTTTAATTATTATTGAAGACTTGAATGAAATCGATGAGGAAGAACATGAAAGAAATTGGGTAGTGAGTAGTGTTGACCGGGAAAATTGAATCAATTAAGAGAATTTTTTTTTTAATTGTGACACGGTATAAAATTTGAGGTGACACAAACGCGGTTTTAAAATCACTTTCGATGCACACATATGTGGGAAATAACTAAAATAAAGGATTGCGTGAAGCAGGGCTTCCTCTTGTCACCAGTGAGTGATATATGTCTAGCATAAGCGAGAAGCCAATGAACGATGTCGAGGCGATTCTGCGATTGTGGATGACAAAGCAATACTTGCAGCGGAGAGGACCTAGCGAGTTCAATAACCTGAACGGAGAAGGAGATTCAAAAAGGAAAACATAAAAGAAGCAAGAACAAAGTAATGTGGTGGTGAGCGGTGGGGATATGGCGCACGCACACACGCGGAAGAATCTTTCTACGTATTTAGGCACGATGAAACGGGTTAGAGTTAGACAGGAAGCAGAATAAGTAACCCTTCCTAAAGAAAACCTACAACAGCCAAATTCTGGTACCCAACACTTCGAAGAAATTTATTATGATCACATGTATGCAGTTTAGTTTCCAATGGCTCTGAGAAGTGGACCTTAGTGCCAACAAATAGCAGAACAGTAAAGCGTCGACATATATATCACCCAATTTAATTTCAAAATGAATGCCAACCGTCACGCGCACTCGAAATATTGAACACACGTGTGGTGATCTGCAGGATGAAAATGGACCAACCCATTCGACCGTCTCCTCAATTTGGCGTCAAACCTGAGTAAATTTCTTCGACATATCAAGTGATATTCAAATTCTCATTGTCCAAGTGATTTGATTCCACCACCTTTAGCCTCTTCACGGATCTTAGGAGTCATTACAATGCCCTTGATACAATTTTCCTCGTATTTATGTACAGCGACATCCTTGCGATAGCCGCGGGAACGAAGGAGCAGAAGAGACGCAAGGTAAAATTGGGACAGTTGTAAATCTACACAATACCCCGCAAACCGCGGCAAGGGTGTAAGGAGGGGGGTGTTAGGTCACCGAACATGCATGCACATTCCCTATAATGTCACCTCTACACAAATATTGGTTTGATCATGCACTCGAATTATGTTAATCACGCGAAAGAAAGTACTCACATCCAAAACAATATCCAGTAACAGGATACGCTTATTTAAACCATGCTGTAGAACTGTTATAAAGATGGGTACATTAAATAAATAAGTAACGTTCAGGATATCGACAAAATATGTATACACTACCAGTTCTAGTTATCTCCTACGCGATTGTTGACATGGTATGTCTCGTGGTACGTGGAAAAACAGCATTTTAAATCTATCTGTTCTACTATCTATCTCCCTGATTTTACGTTGGTGATGTGATCTACCATAGTACTAGCTCCTAGAATTTTCGAGCGTGATCTGATCCACCATGTTAAGTTGGAGCGTGCAATATACCTTTAACATCCTCAGAAAAGTGACCTGCCACAAATTTATGCAGTTTCGTTAGTTTGCATATCAACTTAATGCCAACAGTCGGATTTCATCGTCATTCTTGGAATGGTGTCATGACAACACTTCCTTGTTCATAACAACTCCTCACAAATCTGGCTGCTCTTCGTTTCACTCGATCTAGTTCCAAATTAAGCCTATTTCATTAGGATCCCATTCCCTCGTGGCATACTCATTATCGGTATTTCAATCCTAAGATCTCCATTCTATTATATTTGAATGCAAGGCTGCATATTCTAGGGAGAATGATGTGGTGGTCTCCCGTTGCCTTCCACATCTGCGTACTGCGGCCGATACCGTGAAATTCGCTCTTGCCCGCGGCTGATGCCGGGCAGACCCACTCGGTCTGCGCCAACAGTGCCTAATGGTGACACTGCAGCCTTTCACCATGGGTTCAGGTTACCTTTTTAGTAGGAGTCTATTTTTCTCGTTGTCACGTCCCGAAATGCCATTATCGTGGTTTTTCTGTGAATGTGTGGTTGCCTCATTCCGAAAAACCATTAGCAAGTTTTTTTCTTAGCTGAAAATGTTTCGCCGGCCATGGGCTTCGAACCATCGACCTTCGACTCCACAGACAGACATGCTACCTCTGGTCTTTCTTGGACGCCGTCTTTCTTTCTTGGATGCTTTCTTTCGATGGACGGCGTCCTACATAATGGAAGAAGACTTTGCATGCCTCTAAAATTCACTCGTTTTTGGCAGCAAAGAAGAATTCACCTAGTATCTTCGTCACTTTAACGTCCACGTAGTAGGAAACCACTCGAACTAACCTCTCTGACTGTGGCTCATTTCTAAGCAAAATTTAAAAATATAGGGACACTAACATTTCAGGACAACTTTTTCAGCATTGAATAGGTAGACATAGACAAGCAAACGGGATATCTACGGCTGTTCAGAAGACCAACGAAGTGTGTTTGAAAGCCATCAAGTAATCCTGAGGTAATGATGTAGCCACGTGATATACGTACAAACATACTACTTCAGATCTGGTGGCCCTCGCTTCTTTTTCTGTGCGCCGACCAGCTTAATGAGTGATTTCCACATCAACTCCCTCCTCCTTGTGAAAACCTCTTTGCCTAGCGCAATTCTTCTCCTTACATCTACATCTACATCTACATAATACCCCGCAAGCCGCCGCAAGGGCGTGTGGCGGGGGGTGTTAGGTCACCAACCGTAAAAAGGAAAAATACCACATGCAAAAAAACAACACGGAAAATTACACCCACAGCAGCGCACACACTCATGCAAAAATCCCTTCATCCAATACTCATGCAAACACATATACCGCAAAACAACTAAAAAACTGCACCCCATGATGCAGCACGAAAGCCATCCTACAACACGGAAGCCAGGACACAACAAGCAAGAAATTGAAACATCACTACCACATGAAAATGCACCACGAAACACTCTACCCCCAAAGAGTCTGTAAAAGCCAGGGAATGCGACCCAACTTTGCAGGTAGCAGGAATTTGCTAGAGCTTACGTCCCTACTACTTTGACCGTGTTGGTCCAAAACACTACCGAGATACGTAAACTGTTCTACCTGCTCTAGTGTTTGCCCTCCTATTTTAATGTTAAGCTTAGCCTTTTTCTTTCTAGAAAATCGCATAACCTTTGTTTTATTAATATTGATTCTCATCCCATACCTGTCGCACTGAATTTCCAATTCACTCAGCAATGCTTGCAACCCCTTGGCTGACTGACAAACTAAAGCTTGGTCATCAGCAAACCTAACTGATTTTACGCATTCCCTGCCCACTTTCATTCCTACATCCAGTTCTTTCTATGCCTCTTTGATCATTTCCTCTGCATATAGGTTGAAAAGCAACGGTGATAATGGGCAACCCTGCCTTACATCTCTTCCTAACACTGCCCATCCTGACTCCCCGTTTCCCACCCGCACCTGAGCAGTCTGAGACATGTACAGGTTACGGATTAGCCTCCTTCCCCTCCAATCTATTCCTATTTTCTTCAATATATTCATTAGTTTCTCCCAATTCACTCAATCAAACGCTTTTTCGAAGTACCTCCTGGTTGTGTTCTATATTCCTCTCGATTAATAATCTCATTACTGCAATGGCATCACGCGTACCTCTCCCTTTCCTAAACCCAAACAGATCATTCCCTAAGTAATCAATGCCCTACTCTCTATCCTTTAGTTTATGATCCTGAAAACAACTTTAGCATCGTGGGATTTCAAACTTATTGTCCTGTAGATATACATATATATATATACATATATATATATATATATATATATATATATATATATATATATATATATATGCATATATATATATATATATGGGTCGCGGTAGTCCAGTGGGTAGAGCGTTGGACTGCTGACCGGAGGGTCCCGGGTTCGATTCTCGGGCAAAGCACTCTGGGCACCTGCAGCTCCACCCAAGCTAAAGTGATTTTTCGGGTACCAGGTCTTCCTGGGAAACCATAACCGGCACAGGGAAAGGAACTGGCCCCCCTACCTTGATGTGTGAATTTTCACACGCCGTATAGGGCTTAGCACTGGGTGATCTCTACCATCACCTACTAAACCGACCTTCGGGTTGATTACTGTGTTTATGGTTATATATTTATATATATATATATATATATATATATATATATATATATATATATATATATATATACATAGAAAAAATTATATATATAATAAGATAATATTCGGGTTAAGATAGGTTTTCGATTGACCCAACTTCCAAATACATCTATTGTCTATCCTATAAAGCACAACCAAACATCCTACTGGACAACTAGCCCCTCTTCATCTACGTATACTTCTTCCTCCTTTCATTCCGTCCAACTTCCTTTACGAATTCCTGCCCCTTCCCCGCTTGCTTAACATTATCCCCTCTATTATACCCTCCTCAACATACCATTGCCAAACAAAATGCTCTGACTCTATTTTTCATGCCTCCTTATGATTTCTCCCAGCAATCCCCTCTGCTCCACCACCATACCCAGGACCGCATTCATTCATTTGCTTTCCTTCTGTTCACTTCGCCTTCTCCATCCATCTCCGCAGCCACATTTCTAAAGCCTCTCAAATCTATGTCTATCCTCCTTTTTCAATGACCACGTTTCCCCGTGCATCCAAACGCACAATATCAAAATTTTTACGAGCATTTTCTAAAAATCTCTACTCAACGTCCGTGCCTTCAAATACCCCCTCCAAGGGGGAAGCCTCTTTGTCGAACACAATTCTTCTCCTTTCGTTACAATTACATGGACTCTTTTGGTGTTAAATAATTACGGGATACGTTAACTGTTCCACCTTTTCTAGGTTTTACCTCCTGTTTTAACGTTTAATCTAATCCTCTCCTTCCGTAAAATCGCATAATCTTTGTTTTATTTATATTCAATCTTATGCCATATCTATGATACTGAATGTACAATTCATTCGGCAATGCTTCCAACCCCTTGGCTGACTGACGAACTAAACCATGGTCAACAAGAAACCTAACGGATGTTATGAATTCCCAACCGACTTTCCTCTGCCTCTTTAATCATTTCCTCCCGATAAAAGTTGAGTAGCACCGTATATGGTGGACAACCCTGCCTTACACCTCTTCCTAACACTACCCATTCTGATCCTACATCTGAATGAGCACCTGAGCACTCTAATACATGTACAGGTTGCGAATTGCCCTCTTATCCTTCCAATTTATTCCTATTTTATGCAATTACTCATTATGTTTTCCTAATTCACTCTATCAATCGCCTTTTCGAAATGAATGAAACAAGCAAATACGTCCTGGTTGATTTCTATATTCCTCCCTGTCATTGATATAATTACCGCAATGGCACCACGCGTGGCTCTCCTCTTTCTGAGCCAAAAATGATCATCCCCTACGTAATCATTTGCCCTGCTTTCAATGGTTTTGTTGATGATCCCAAGGAGCACTTTAGTGGCGCGGGAAATCAAACATATTGTTCTGTAGTCCTCACATGATATAGCCTTTACCTTTTTCGGAATAGGAACTTCGATTGATTGATTTCATCTCCCTTAGTGCCCTTTTATCTCATCGTCGAGAATCCTTGGTGCCAAGCTATCTTCATCAACCCAATGTTCTCTTTCCATGTCTAAGCTTGCTGATCTACGTTCTTTACCATATATTTCTATATTTTTCTTCCAGATCTCTTAGATTTTCCTGTGTCAACTATTATCTCTCCCGCCTTATCTCTAACGGTTAACACAGATATTCCCTTTTGCTTCCCAACAGTGTTTTAACCTTCTTGTGTTGTGAACTAATTTCACCCTTCCTCTGCCAACTTTCCACATTCTCGCACTGCGTGTTCCACAACACTTCCACTCAATTTGCTAGCCGTCTGAATTTATTATTTTACTCTTTGTTCTTTCTTCTCTCTAAATCTGTATTGACGTTCTTCCAATTCTTGCTTAATCTATTTTTCTAATCATCTCATCCCTGAGCCTATTACCTTTTCCCACCGTTTCTTTTGTGGCTTTCGATAGCCAATATAGGTATAGTTCAATTCTTTCTTGATATTTCTCGGTTCCTTTCCGTCACCAATGGTTTTCCCAACAGCCGGCAGACACCCTTCTTTGCTATTCCAGTAAATGCGTCTACATTCCTCTTTCCTAAGCCGCCGCCCCTGCATTATCTTTTTGAATCGAACGCTACACTTCATGACAGCTAAAATGTGATCAGAGTCGGCATCCAGGTGTGGGAATATGATCACGCTGGTCCTAAATCTGTGCCTAAGCATAATACCATCTGACAAAACTTTTCTGAGTCACTTGGTAAAGTTGCAAGAGTTTAGCAAAGGGAATATTGCAGGTGGCTCAGAAAGGTCTCAGTTAGATTATATTCTGGTTAGGCACAGGTTTAGGAAGAGTGTGATACATTCGCACAGCTTCCTGGGAGCGGATGCGGACTCTAACCACAATTTGGATGAAATGAAATGTGGCGCCCGTTTCAAAAATGTAAGGAAGGGACGGCGGGTTAGGAAATGGAATATAGAAGCATTAAATGGATTTACAAGGAACGAGTATTAGCAGACTGTAGAGAAAATTATGGATGAGAGTAAAGAGCTGAGTACAATCGAAAAAAAATGGGAATGTATCAAGAAAGAAATATCGAAAGACGCAAAAGACACTAATGGAACCCTTTACGCGAAAAGGACTACGAAACCATGGATCACGGATGAGTTGATTACAAAGACGGATGAGAGGAGAAAATGGAAGAATGTAAACACAGAGTTTGGCACAATGAAGTACAAAGAATTAAACAATAAATTGAGGCGAGCAACAAATAAAGCAAAAGAAGCATGGTGGAAGACGCAGTGTGACGATATGGAAGGTTTGCAGAGAAAGGGTGAAATTGGTGCGCTGTACAGCAAAGTTAAATGTTTATCGGGAAGTAAGAACGGGAGATCAACGATAGCAGTTAGAGATAAGGCGAGTAAGGTAATAGTTGACGCAGGAAAGAT
Source organism: Hetaerina americana (assembly GCF_022747635.1). Lineage (NCBI taxonomy): Eukaryota > Metazoa > Arthropoda > Insecta > Odonata > Calopterygidae > Hetaerina > Hetaerina americana. The sequence goes on from NW_027286404.1 coordinate 540,005, forward strand.
CCAAGAGAGATGGAAGGAATGTATAGAAGAACTGTATAGTAAAGAGCTTAGACCAACAAAGTTAGACATAGAAAAGGAACATGACATAGAGGAAGATAGCTTAGGTCCAGGCATACTAGACAATGAGATAGAAAGGGCATTAAGGGAGATGAAACTAAATAAGGCCGTGGGGGTGGATAACATTCCCGCGGAACTTTTAAAATTCTTGGGAAAACGTGGGAGTAAGAGGCTATATGGGCTGATCCGTAGTATTTATAAGGAAGTACAAAGACGGATGGAAGACTTTGTGAGATCAGTTTTAGTTCCAATTGCGAAAAAGGTAAAGGCTACATCATGTGAGGACTACAGGACAATAAGTTTGATATCCCACGCAGCTAAAGTTGTTCTCAGGATCATAAACAGAAGGATAGAGAGCAGGGCAAATGATTACTTAGGGGATGATTAGTTTGGGTTTAGGATGGGGAGAGGTACGCGTGATGCCATTGCAGTAATGAGATTATTAATCGAGAGGAATATAGGTATTTACCTGTTTCGTAGATTTCGAAAAAGCGTTTGATGGAGTGAATTGGGAGAAACTAATGAATATATTGAAGAATTTAGGAATAGATTGGAGGGAAAGGAGGCTAAACCGCAACCTGTACATGGCTTAGACTGCTAAGGTGCGAGTGGGGAACGGGGAGTCCGGATGGGCAGTGTTAGGAAGAGGTGTTAGGCAGGGTTGCCCATTATCACCGTTGCTGTTCAACCTGTATGTAGAGGAAATGATTAAAGAGGCATGGGAAGAACTGGAGGTAGGAATTAAAGTGGGCAGGGAATTCGTAAAATCAGTTAGGTTCGCTGATGACCAAGCTTTAGTTATTCAGTCAGCCAAGGGGAGGCAAGCAATGCTGAGTGAATTGGAAATTCAGTGCGACAGGTATGGGATGAGAATCAATATTAATAAAACAAAGGTTATGCGATTTTCTAGAAAGAAAAAGGCCAAGCTTAACATTAAAATAGGTGGGCAAAAAATAGAGCAGGTAGAACAGTTTACGTATCTCGGTAGTGTTTTGGACCAACACGGTCAAAGTAGTAGGGACGTAAGGAGAAGAATTGCGCTAGGCAAAGAGGCTTTCACAAGGAGGAGGGAGTTGATGACAGGGACTTTGAGTAACGATATTAAGAGAAGACTCGTAATAACTTTGATAGAGAGCGTAGCTATGTACGGCGCGGAAACGTGGTCATTAAAGCAGGAGGATAGACGTAGACTGGAGAATTTGGAAATGTGTGTGTGGAGAAGAATGGAGAAGGTGAAATGGACAGAGAAGAAAACCAACGAGGAAGTACTTGGTAACGTGGGTGTAGAGAGGGGTGTGTTGGGAGAAATCCTATGGAGGCAGGAAAAGTGTATGAAGGGGGTATTCACCGGCAGTGGGATATTGAAGACTGTAATTAAGGGGAGAATGTTAGGCAAATGATGAAAGGGAAGGAACAAGATAGGGATGTTGGACGAGATGAAGGGAGAAAGAAAGAGCTTAGTGATGAAGAGGGACTGATTTAGAGTAGGATGCTGGATTTTGTGTTTTGTTTGGAGTCACAAAATGTTTTAATTAGTAGCTCTATCTATCCAAAAACCTACCTTAACCGGTAGATTACCTAATAATAAAATTATATATATATATATATATATATATATATATATATATATATATATAACGATTGTACGGAAAAACTCATACGAGCGGCACAATAATTGGCTGACACAACATAACACAAATAGAAAAGAATAGACACATATAAAAGAACACTTACACGGTAAATTGTTCGAGCTTTCGGCCCTCTCAGGGGCCTGCTTCAAGAGAGACTCTCTTGAAGCAGGCCCCTGAGAGGGCCGAAAGCTCGAACAATTTACCGTGTAAGTGTTCTTTTATATGTGTCTATTCTTTTCTATTTGTGTTATGTTGTGTCAGCCAATTATATATATATATATATATATACATATATATTAATTTTATTATTAGGTAATCTACCGGTGAAGGTAGGTTTTTGGATGGATAGTGCTAATAAATGAACATTTATATTTATATTTATATATATATATATATATATATATATATATATATATATATATATATATATCCACCGGAACATAAAAAATTCTCATGGCATAAAAAGGTGAGAGCGTTGATTGTGAAAAAAGTTGAAACCCTGAACTGTGTGAGTGTGTAAGAGAAAATCTCCAAGTTTATCATGGAAAAAATAAATGAGAACGCAGAAGATTTATGAGAAGATCAGATTGTGATTGTGTTCAGAGAAAATGGTGGAGCGAGAGAGGTTTTTCTCGGTCTCAGGCCTATTTTAAATGGAAAAGACGAAGGTGGCATAATGGGAAGACATGGGTAAAGGCTTAAATATGTCGGTGCATGAAGTAAGTAGTGAAGGCGGCTAACTAATTTCTTTCGAGCAGCCAATATCATGTCATGTTGGTAATGCACGAGGAGGGTACAATAAAGAATAGTCATCCTTTTTTTAACAACCTGCCTCTAACGATCCCCCTGATATTGATAGCCCTTCCGAGAGCAGATCCAATTGGATGCAGTGTAATCGTCCCACCTTTTTTCCCAGTCTTTTCAAGCAGGATAGTGGTTTATTCACAAGCTTTACGCCGTCGACTCGATTAAATCGACGGAGCGCCGATCGATCAGATAGCCGAGTCCATTGAGTTTTGTAATTCGAGAGCCCATTTGCTTAGCCATGTATCCGTTCAATTCTATGGGATCGTTGCAAAATTCGCGATCTAGGCAAAATTTGTAACAAGCGTTGCCCCGGAGTAATATATTATAATACAGCCTGTCACCTCCAAGCCGCCGATGAGAATTGGAGGAGACAGCTGAAGGATGGAAATCTGACTGAAAAGTCAAGATCGAAATACTAACAATTATTTATATGTGCTGTATATGTCTACGAATAACTCGACTATTTTCATATAAGGAGCCATTAAAAAAGAATTTGACGAGACATAGTATGGTAAAACTATGTTCACGGAGAAAAATAAAAAAAGCGTCTGTTCATGTTTAGTGCAGTTTGTACTCGTACAGCATGCCGGCTTAATTATACTGTTATCATTTGTTTGTGGTGCAATAGCCTTTTGTTTTCTACGGTTTTCTGTGCAGCAAAGGAGACATGCGTCGCCAACAGACTGAGTAATACACAATATAATTCTTAAAAAATTAAATTTTTTCACATAATAAAATATCATAACCAATAGGATACGAAGTGGGTCGCGGTAGTCCAGGGGGTAGAGCGTTGGACTGCTGATCAGAGGGTCCCGGGTTCGATTCCTGGTCAAGGAACTCTGGGCACCTATAGCTCCACCCAAGCTAAAGTGATTTTTCGGGTACCAGGTCTTCCTAGGAAACCATAACCGGCACAGGGAAAGGAACTGGCCCCCCTACCCTGATGTGTGAATTTTCACACGCCATATAGGGCGTATGGGTGATCTCTACCATCACCTACTAAACTGACCTTCGGGTTAATTACTGTGTTTATGGTTTATATATTACGAATTAAACCAACGGAATACTAACTTTATATGCTAGACTTACTAACATATCCGTTCCAAGAATATTCAACATTTTATTGATTCTGTCTAATCCATTCAAATCAATTAACTTTTAACAAGAGCATAATTTTAATTTATTATGATATTATTTTCTTCAGCCGTCCTGTATTAGAGTGGGGGTCTGTAGAAGCATGAGTACAATTTTAATACATAGTAGCCTACCTCGTGAGGAGCCCATACTTCCTTGGCATAGTCTAAGTGGGGCCTAACCAACGTGAAATAGCAAACCTACTTGACCCTCTCATTACAATTCCCAAGTATTCTTTTTACGAATCCTAACTTTTTAGTTTCAATTCTTCCAATTTGATGAATGTGTTTCCCCAGGACATACCTCTAGTTATCATTGCATTCCTAGTATTTTACCGATTCCAAGTGTTTAATGTTGGTTCCTTTTATAGTGCGTTTTCGGGTGAAATACTTTTCCTCCAAAAATTTATCGAAACACATTTATTAAAATTTAATTCTAGCTTTCATGACTCGCTCCAATTTTGGATTGAATTAAGGTCGTTAGCTTGTGATACTTTATCTTTATGAGAGGATATTTCCCTACATATCACGGCATGGTCAGCAATTAAACGAGGTTTACTGGAAACCTGAGACCCGGTGTAATGAATGTTCGTATAAAAAGAATAATAGCAGACCGATAAAACTTCCATATGGGACACCCGATGTTACGCTCGCTGTGTCCGATGATGTTCCTACCATTACGAAGACTCAGAAGTGTCTTTACTATTGACCCAACTTTTGTCGTAGCCCAAACGGCATCAATAGATATTGAATAATAATTGCATCGCAGGAAAGACGTGTTGCCTCTCTTCATTCCAAATTTCATACTATTTTGAACCAAAACTAGGTTAATGAACTCTAATTTGGAGGTTTTTTTCAGAATCGAAATTATACGTTTGTAGGGACAACATAAATAATTAAATATTAATCATGCATTTAATTGTAAACCCATCTCAAAACACTCATCCTTCACTATTCACGCGCCAATACAACTATCCATAGCAAATAACTAATTCATTGTGCCTCAATTCATGTGCCAAATCCCTCGGGTTATTTTTTGCCGCAGAGTTTTCCATATTTTACTTTCCTCTTCTTCTCTCGTGTTTCCTCATTTCTTACTTCTTCTGCCCATTTAATCGCTGGCATCCACCTCCAGCACTATGTTTCTGGGCACCATGTTAGGGTTTCTACTCGTCGCTAAGCCACTTTTCCAATGTTCAATTTCTCTGATACGTTGTTCCGTGCGAATTTTTTAACGAACTGCTCCCATAACTACAGCCACCTCAGGTTCTTTGTACATCATATTTGCCTCTTCTTCATGAACACCTTCTTAGCTTGAGCTACTCTATGGAATCTCCACTTTATACCAGTCATATTTCTTCCACCCCATGCTATCCCATCCTGTCTACGTATCAATCTCGGAGAAAGATACAAACACCGCTATTTCGATTGAGGCAACAATTCCGAGTCTTGCTGAATTATATTAAATCATCATCATTGGCATAAGTATTTCCGTTATGCCAAACTTTCTTCCGAAAGCAGTTGTTGTGTCTTGCCGCTGTTTACTTTTTTCAGTGTTCCACGTAAGAACTGTGAACGTATATGCCACTGTCAATTACGCATACGAAATAAGCATACGAATTAAGCGCTATTTTTAAATATTTAAAGATATATTTTAGTACCCTGCAAACCACCACTAGGGTGTGAACACTCACCAGCCCAATTTTTACCCGAATATGACCCCTTCGGCGTTCTGATAATGTTATTATGATCACTTATCTTTCGTGGAAAAAATTATATCTTAAATCTATCTGTTCTACACTTAATCTCTCTAATTTTCCAATGAATGCAAGAGATTTCAACTGTAATTTAACCTTCGCTCCGTGAGTGATTCCCAGCCTAGCTCCTCGAATATTTTGGATACGCTACTTAGCTTATCATGACATCGTTTTACAAATCTAGTTCCTCTACGCTGCACGCGATCCAATTCGGCAATTAATCCAACTTCGCGCGGATCCCATGTACTTGCAGCATATTCTAAATGAGGCCTAACCAGCGAAAGATAACATTTCTCTTTGAATTTTTCATCGCATTTACCCAGTACTCTTCTCATAAACCCTAATTTGTGTTACCTCGTCCACATATTCCAAATGTGTGCTTCACCCAGGAGAGGGCGTGAGTGAGGGTAACGCCAAAATATTTAATCAAGTCTGCACATTCCATTTTGGTGTTCCCGATACAGTAGGCCTTCGGGAGAGTTTTGCTCTTTTCCCATAAAAGTCATCACTTCGTACTTTTTTAAGTTAAAAATCTAATTTCCTAGTCCCGCACCAGCGTTGTATAGCATTTAGTTCATCTGATAAAGCCGCTGTATCCCCAAGATCACGGATATGACGGTTAACCACTTCATCGTCAGCAAATAAACGTATCTTACCATTGAATATGGAGTCAATGTCGTTAACGACAAGTAGGAATATAAGAGTTCCGATGACACTTCCCTGGGGAACACTTGAAGTGACTTCTGCTGCATTTGAGCCTACCACATCTTTGACTACTCTTGGTGCTCGACCAGTCAAAAAGTCTTTAATCCAACCCAGGATTTTTTATCTATGCCGTATGCTTCTAGCTTTGCGAGTAGTTTGCTATGAGGTACTTTGTTGGAGGCTTTCTTAAAATCTAGAAGAACCGCATCCACTGGCACATTGCTCTCTCCCGAAATAAGAATATCATAAACAAAAAGCGCAAGCTATGCCTCAAAGGATCTACCCTTTTGGAAACCGTGCGGATTTTTCATCACCCTACCTCCTGACTATCGAGGCATCTCACGATCGAACAAGCAACTTATTCAATACAACATGTATTAATATTGGATGGATGGATTGGATGAACTTGATCCAATTGATTGCTGGCCCCGCTTGCGGCTCTATTCTCCCCTACGGGTGGTGACCCAACACCCCCCGCCACACGCCCCCGCCACGGCTTGTGGGGCACTATGTACAATTAAACTTTTACCTCGTACACAATATACATCAAATCAATTTAATGATCAATTTAAGTATTAGTGCTTCCCTATTGATATTCTTCAAATATAAATAATTCTGGTAAAAGTACTGTCCTTTCGCATTGCATATTCATAGTTGCCCGTATGACCATGGATCGCGTGCTTTGAGCATTGCACAGAACGTAGCATTCCAAGGGTTTGCAGAAGGAGCTTTTTCAAACTGCTCAAGGAGCTGCAAACTGCCACGAATATGTAAGTGTGCAACTCTAGGCTTAGAGTAACTGTAGGCCTGAGTCCCACTTGCCACCCACAGCGTCTACGGAATAATTCGTTCCACTTTAATGCATGCACCTACACTAATATCGGGCATTTTGCTGTGAAACTCCTTCCCACGGACTGCCACTTAATGAGTGTAGTGTTCGGTACAATGTTCCCAGCTTTTCTTTGTTCTTTGTTCTTTTCAAGCTTCTCCTTCCATTCTTCGTCTCTCTCTCTCTCTCTCTCTCTTTGTGGGGGACGTCCGCTGTCTACAGCGATGTGTCACATTCCCTACCTGTGACTTCAGGGACGGAGACTATGAGTTGCACGTCCATGTGAGAGTAGATTATACCCGTCTTACTTTTCAATTCAGCATGACTTGTCTTTTTATGGTGGACGTCTGTCGTATAAATGGTTGTGGCTCTTTTTTATTTCTTCTTTTCCAATAACAAAGAACTAATTTATTAGCTGAATTAACCCATTTTTTGAACTGAGCCTTCATCCAGCATGTATAGAAATTTGAACGTTTTTTGATAGATTTTAACTAAATATTTTCCCCTCTCCCCTTTCTCTCCCATATCCTCTCTTACCACTTACCCTTTCCACCTGGTTCTTGCACCCTCTGACTCACTCCTTTTTGATGGATCGCGGGGTAATTATGTCGATGTCAAAACATCTCAACTTCTGTGCGAAATTATAATGTCTATCCATACCATTTTTCCTTACAAATTATTCCCCGATTCATTAGAAAAGGTATATATACTAACTGTATTTAGACTGTCATCTCTCCGCCACTCGGCTACCGTCCCCAAACTGCTGCGACTAGCTCTTTTTCGGACGCCAAAAATTTATTTTACTTTTGTTGTAGTCTTACCCATCCCCGTGGTCAATTATAGGGAGAGGAAAATCGAAAATAGTTTTTTTGCAGCACGGTTTAATACCTTTGTAAATGAATAGATTTTTCAGGTCGTTTTTGACATAAAATATGATGAACAATGCATAACATATACTAAAATGGTTTGTGAGGGGCACGAGGGTTTCGGGTCGACGCCAAAGTCCACCCTGCTCTTTGATAAGCCCACGGATAAAAGCTAAGACCTTTTTGAAATGTTGCAATCAAGTCATTCGCTTTAACAAGAAAAATGGGGGGTGAATTTTAGATAATTAATCCGGTTGTTTGCTTTTTTTCTTAAACTGTGCTCCATGTTTTCCTTAATGGAGAGACGTCAGACTGAGAAACCTTCCCATTGCGGAATACGTTCTGGCCATCTCTCCCTTCGCGCGCAAGCGTATCAGTCGGAAAAGGTACGGGTAAGTGTAGGATTCCATGCTAGTCAAGTGTAGAAGCCCTGGAATCGCTGGTCGAGGAATAAAATGAAAAGGGCAGTCCCACCTGGAATCTTAGCCATGATTTAACTTTCTTAAGCCGCTAGCTTGTGCATCAGACCCCCGGTATATCAGATTTGCGAGCTATATTTGAACTTAAGGTTTGAAATGGTGAATGGATCTTGAGGTAAAAGTTCTATGCTGAATTGTATTGTTTCTGCCTCTGGAAAAATTCGCGCAGGGAGTAAATTAGGAGCAGCTCAGGAGAAAAGTGTTCAATGCATGCATACTATCTTGATCAAAAAGTTCCCGGAATAACCACCGTGTGGCGCTCCCATCGTTCCGATTTGAGTTCTGTTTTTTTTGTTAAATTGGTACATCTGTTGTTGATATTCCCTTTAAATCTTAGTGTCATAACTTGACATTTGCAAAAGTTACGTAGCCAAGAGTACATCTATCTCTGTGTGTGTTGGCGATTTTTTACAATTGCAGAAATGGATTTAAATTTGCAACAACGAACTTGTATTAAATTTTGCGTAAAAAACGGATTTAGTGGCGCACGGACGTTGGAAATGTTGGAAAAGTGTTTCGGCAACGATTCTCTAAAAAAAACGGTCGTTTACCAGTGGCACGAGCGGTTCAGAAGTGGTCGTGAGTCAATCGAAGATGATGAACGCAGTGGCAGACCATCGACATCGAAAGTCGGTGAAAAAATTGATAAAGTAAAAGAAATGTTGGTCAATAACCGCAAATTAACCATCAGAGAAATAGCGGAGGACTTGAACATTGCCTATGGATCCGCCCAAGACATTGTGGTTAATGATTTGGGTTTCCGTCGTGTAGCAGCAAAGTTGGTGCCAAGAGACCTCAATTTCATGCAAAAAAGAGACCGTGTTGACGTCGCAAAAGACATGATTTGCGAGGCTGAATCCGATCCCACATTCATCAAAAGGATCATTACTGGAGACGAGACGTGGGTTTATGAGTACGACACGCAATCCAGACATCAGGCAAGTGAATGGCGTTTACCAAATGAGCCGAGACCAAAAAAACCACGTCGTTTTCAGTCAAAAAAGAAGGCAATGCTGACGGTTTTCATGGATTACAACGGTGTAGTGCATCATGAATTTTTGCCAGAAGGCCAGACAGTAAACAAAGAGTATTATTTGGGCGTTATGAGACGTTTGCGTGAAGCAATTCGCCGAAAGAGACCAGAAATGTGGGCAGAAAACTCGTGGATTTTGCACCATGATAACGCACCGTCGCACAGTGCTATCATTATTCGTAATTTTTTGACGAAAAATGCAACAAATACCATCCAACAGCCACCGAATTCACCTGATTTGGCTCCCTGTGACTTCTTTCTGTTCAATCGAGTTAAAAAACCATTACGGGGAACGCGTTTTAGCAGCCGAGAGGAAGTAATGGAAAAATCGCAGGAAGCACTGATGGACATACCGAAAACCGAATATAAAAAATGTTTCGAGGATTGGATCAAGCGCTGGCATAAGTGTGTTGCAGTCGATGGGGATTACTTTGAAGGGGACAATATAGATTTAGATGAATAAACTTGTATTTTTAATTTTCTGAATAAATTCCGGGAAATTTTTGATCAAGGTAGTATCGTGTCAATAAAATGGAAACTAGTAATTCTTTCAGGGTGATGTCGTTGGAATTATAAAAAATGACTGCGAAATGGGATCTCTCTTAAGTTTCACCGGCATTCTCATTCTCACTCTTCATTCCACGTGACTCCTGTAACCTGGCGACATTCGCAAATACTCCTTGCCCTCGTTCCTTTTATGCCTGCTCCTGCTTATCTCCCCTACCCACCAATCCATCTTACTTTTGTTGCGAGTTTTCCTGAAACTCATCACAAAATTTTCGCGAGACTTCATTGCTGATTCATCGATTGGATTTCGTGGACAGGACTGTTATCCCCTTACCTGCTTCACCGCGAAATCAGGAATGTGACGATATTATGGGTCCCCGAGTCACCTCATTGATGAACGGCCTGTGGCCCCACGCCTTACCGCCCGATGAGTAGGGGGGCCGCGCCGTCCCCGTATCCGTCACCGCCAACCTCCGGCCTTCTACTACACTTAAAAAATCGGAATCATCCCCAAACACGGGCACATTTCCTGCTGATTCTCTCCTCTCGAAGCCGCAGGTTGTTTTTCCGACCTCCGTTCATCATCCAGCGTCCCTCAACGGAGCCTCGAGTCGATGATCGGACCCCCCAATTCCTCCAACGCCCCCTCAGATCCCTATTTCGCTTTCCACCCTTCCCCCCTCTCTTTCCGTGCCTCGTCAACTGGCTGCCATTGCAATTACTTCAATGTGATTACGTGAAAAACGGAATAAAATTCACAGGAGTCCTTACGCTTCCTTATTTAAACGGCTCCCATCGATTGGTGTCGACGGACCACGCGACCTCTTAGTGATTTGTCTCCGTTACCCGCTATCAATACAATGTCATCTGGGAATACGAGGGTGGTTTGAAAAGTTTCGTCTCCGCCCATTGATGGAGTCACTACTCACATGATTTTTTTCTCTCATGTTAGCACAACTGTGTGTAGACGCACTGTACGGCTCTTCCATTCCTCCAGCCGTAGGCAGCGATTTGAATCAGTTTCGGTGCGGTATCATTAGAAATGAAAAAAGGACAGTTCATATAATTCGTAAAAGAAGGCTTAAAGCTGACCGAAATTCATCCGAGGATTGTAAATGTGTATGGGGATTCTTTTCCTTCAATTTCCGCAGGACATAAATGGGTGGCCGAGTTTAAATGTGGCCCTGAAAGCCTCCCAAGATGATCCAACAATTAGCGGAGGCGCTGGCATTGGTGTGTCGATCATGAGGGTGCTCTAATGAAGAATTTTAGCAATTCGTACTTTGATATCTGCAATAAATTTTCCCCCATATATATTCTACTTATTTTTGGGACAGCCCTTGTGGGCAATTACCCATTCTAGACCTCAGGAAAAATAATCAATACCAAAGTCATTCGGATATAATCTGTGTAAAATTTGGGATAAAGCTTTAAACAACCAATTTTGGTGGGTCAAACTAAGAATGGATAATGTTTTAGAGGTAATGGAAATGTCATTTATGCTAATGTATCTTATTTTATTGATGGAATTGACAAAAATGTATTAATGTCTTCAAGCCAATGAATGTAACATATGTATATCCCAACCTGTGAGACTCACCCTGATTTTTCAGTTTACAATTTACGAAAAATAAATGGATCAGACATTAAAAAATCAATGTATTTTGATGTTAACTCTCAATGCAAAGAATATTAAATTGTTATAGACTAAAATTTGCAACTACCTTTTTATATATTAACGTTTATTCATCATATACTCCATACCGAGTCGTCGGTACTAGGACAAAATGCCTTTCCTTTGCCTTGTATCAATGTTCAGAAGCGTTATTGTCGGATTAAAGTTTTAATGAAATGCTGCTAAAAAAATCAATGTATTTTGATGTTAACTCTCAATGCAAAGAATATTAAATTGTTATAGACTAAAATTTGCAACTACCTTTTTATATATTAACGTTTATTCATCATATACTCCATACCGAGTCGTCGGTAGTAGGACAAAATGCCTTTCCTTTGCCTTGTATCAATGTTCAGAAGCGTTATTGTCGGATTAAAGTTTTAATGAAATGCTGCTAAAGACAATTTTCTTTCTTTAAGATGAAATTAAGGTTTATTGGAAGAATATTGGGTTAATGTGATGAAAAGGCTTAGGAGAAATGTTATCTTTCGCTGGTTAGGCACCATTTAGAACATGCTGCTAGTATGTTAAGTGATCCTCACGAAGTTGGATTAATTGCCGAATTCAATCGCGAGCAGCGTAGATATGAACTAGATATGTGAAACGTTGTTAAGATAAACTGATTAGCGTTTCCAAAATATTAGAGGAGCCAGGCTGGGAATCACTCATCGGAGCGAAGGTTAGATTACAGATTAAATCTCTTTAATCAATTGGAAGGATGTCTCTTAGGCAGTGATGTTGAAAATGTGTTATTACCTCCATCGTACTACGGTAGGAGAGATCTTTTCAGTAAAATTAGAGGGATTAAGTGTAGAATTGATAGATTTAAGATGTCATTTTTCCCACGAGCGATAAAGGGATCGGAATAACGTTGCACGACCATACTAGAGGGTGGGAAGGTAGTTTGGGCCAAAAGAAGTCTGGTGTTATTCACACCCTGCCACACACCCTAGCGGTCACTTGAAGGGTTCTAAAATATCTATATCTAAAAATATCCCCGTGAAAGACATGCGGAGAGTGCAACTACACCGGAAATCACCGAAAAAGTGCATTATACTATATGCTTTTGGAAGATCCAGCGGATGAAGGTGAGCGAAATAACTGATACAGTAGGGATCCCAAATGAACGCGTCGGTCACATTTTGCACCAGGATTCGCACATGGCAAAGCTTTGCGCACAATGGGTGCCGCGCGTGGATGAAAAACGCATTCGGACGATACTTTTCAAACAGTGTTTGGCGCGCTTCACGAAAAAGAGCAGTGATTTTGGGCGTCGATAATAATATCTTTTGAGCGACGTTCACGAATCCGCCGACTCAGCAATAATGCCAGGAGCAAGTAGGGTCACCCAAATTTCGTGTATTACCCGTGCATAACTGGCATATGCACCGTGAATACCTCCATGACATTTTAGTTGTCTTTTTGATACGAGAGATTAATTTCGACTCCAGGTTTCCTTCCTCCTCTGTTTTCTCCGCGATCATGCTTTGTCTCTTCGAGAGGATTGGATGGGCGCCAACACGGCACCGCTAATCCCTTCCCGAGGATTAACGAGTGACTCTTTTTAAGCCCCATCTTCCACTTCCCCGGCGCCGTCGAAATTTTCAACCCCCCCCCCCGTTTGGGATACCACCCCCTCCCGTCCCATCGCCCCGGCGTCAGAATGTTTATCCCGCTTCCATCGTTTGGAAGCGAGATGGTTTCCCTCTCTCGGAAACAACTTATTCCCCTGTTAAAAGAGAGAGGGAGAAAGAAAAAAAATGCCAGGGCACCACTCTCAACAAATTAGCCGCCTTCCGGGGCGCGAGGGCTGATGACCGTGGGAGCGGGGCGCAGGTGCACGCCGCCTCGTTCTGCATTGTATCATCCCCGTGATTCCTTTTGTGCCGAGTGCACAATGGAGCGTGAAAACTTCTACCACCTCCCTGCCAGGCGCCCCTTCCCGCTCGCCCACGGGTCTGGAGGGCCCCGCGCCGTGCGGAGGCGTGCGGAGGGCCCGCGCGCCAAGGCTTGCGGCCCAAGAGTGTGCACGTTGCGCACTTGCAGTAAAACTAGGGGGGAGCGGATGTGGGGGGAAGCCGTGGGAGGGGTTGTCTTGTCGCCTGCAAGTACCTATTCAAGGTGGCGCTGCCGCGATGGGACCTGCTGAGCCATTGAGATTTAACGCTCTGATCCGATGGCCGCCTCTCCCGCCTGCCCCAGATTTCCGCTTACACACGCCTGCACTCAGTCACGCGCGTCTCATGAAGTGACGATGAAATTTATGTTGCCGTTCGTCTTCTTCTTTTCTTATTTATATTATTTTATTTATTTAGATTTAGTCCGAAAAGAGCACTTTTTGGCCATAACACATCGGATTATTAACAATGGAGACGATTACAAACGCCCAAGCCCTGCGGGAATCGAACCCACGACCCTTGGAATGGCAGACGAGGACGTTACCTCACCGCCACCGAGTCCGGCGAACTCTGGTCATGACTTCATTTTTGATAAAAGAGTCTTAGTTCTTTACTTGAGGGTTATATAATCGGGAAGTAAATGACTGTCAGGTTTTGCCGAAATACTGTATCTATCTTTGAAATATAAATGAAATTAGAATGAAAATAATATGTGTGAAAATCGCCCGATTGTAAGTGCTGTAGTACGGGCAATGTGGTGTAATTCTCAGCAATGTTATTTCCAGTGCGTACTATATGAGCCCAATCATCCGTTTATCGGCTCAATATTTAAGATCTGGTGCTTTCCCGGCGCGTTTGCTCGATGAAGTTCCATGGAACCCCTGACCCGATGGAAGACCCGAGAAAACTGCATCGGATCAATATTTGCTTCTCTTTGTCTGTAGCATAACATTAATATGGTTTTGCAGTTTAATGAATATCCAAAATTTTAATGAATAATTATAATCGTTATTAAAGGAAATTTTTTCAGTACACATTTAAGCATAAATCGATTAGTAACAGATTTGGTATTTTCCCATCAGCTGCGTAAATTCCTTCTTCCTCGGGGTTATATCGTCCATCTCGGTCGAGGTTTCGATGACCGAGTCGGATATCGAAACGTCGGCCGAGATGGACGATATAACCCGGTGGAGAACCCGAGAGGAAATCTCGCATACATCGATTACATTTCCCTAAGGGAACCTAATGCATTTCTATTTTATGTTTGTCAATTGATGATCTGATGAGTCCGAAATGCTGATTAAAAGTATAGTTAGCTGTCATGTATTTTTATATCAATGCAATTCATGCCCCAAAGTGTCACGCAGAGCAATAAATTCTTCTTCTTCCTAAGGTGGCCGGCTTTGTCATTTCAGCTCCCGAATGATAAGGAATAACCGAATTTCTTTTAGTAGGCCTACGAAAATTCCTCCAAATCAAATAATTCTCCAGTCAATTATCTTGTCTTAAAGTGGAGGTAATATTGTCCAAGGCATAACTCAAAGATATTATTTTTTGCAATGGAAAACAGGGACAAGAAATGGAAATCCAGTGTCTGCAAAACCAACTCAAGCTCCTAGCGCATAATATTTGTTGGAGACATTAATTTTTTGGCCAAGCATTCAAGGCAAAGGAGTAGTCTATCTTGCCTCGATTCTTAAGCAGGGGTACGTCGCGGTAAATAGCCTCTGTCGCGTGCAAAGTAGCCTCTGAGAAACGAGGTGATACCGTAAAGTTTAGGAACCGGCAAAGGGGACGCGATGGAGTGATTGAGAGATCCATTCATAAAAGATCATTCGCGAGTAATCATTCATGTGTTTCAAATGTCATTCGTGAAGCGAGCATTTTTATATTATGGGATTTCTTACGTTTGCACGTCCATAAAAAACCCTCGGTGCCGCGAATTTTTGCTCGGAGAGAAATGAAATGGATGGCTTGTGATTCACAGGATATGAGAAATGATCGATTAAGAATTTTCTCTCAAGAAAACACGCTCTTCTCTTCTCGAGTATAGCCAGTGCAATGGGTACGGAATAATGTTGAATTTAGGTGGTTGCAGCAGTAAAAAATTTGCAAACAAATAAAAATCTCACTGAGATATAACGAAGCTCTTGTGCCTTCGCCTTCACGTGATACTCTTACTCTTTCAGGTTATACAGTGAAACTGAACCCCATCGCCACTGGATGGCGATAGTGTTCGGTTATATTCCGTCATTAACATTTATCCCGGGGATGCGGAGGGGATGTTTTTCCAAACTATACATATATATATATATATATATATATTTATACATGTATACGTATACATGTATATATACATACATATATATATATACATGATATATATATATATATATATATATATATATATATATATATATATATATATATATATATATATATAAATATATATTTATACATGTATACGTATACATGTATATATACATACATATATATATATACATGATATATATTTATGTTTATAAACATAAACACAATAATCAACCCGAAGGTCGGTTTGGTAGGTGATGGTAGAGTTCACCCAGTACTAAGCCCTATACGGCGTGTGAAATTCACACTCAGGGTAGGGGGGCCAGTTCCTCTCCCCGTGCCGGTTATGATTTCCCAGGAAGATCTGCTACCCGAAAAATCACATAGCTTGGGTGGAGCTGCTGGTGTCCAAAGGCCTTCCATCCCTTTTCCTTGTATTTACTTTCATGTGATTGAATGCACATATATATATATATATATATATATATATATATATATATATATATATATATATATATATATATATATATATATATTTTTTTTTTTTTTTTTAAAGTAATCTACCGGTTAAGGTAGGTTTTTGGATGGACACAACTACCAAACAAATATTTTATTACTCCTAACAAAACACAAAATCAATCATCCTACTCTATATCAGGTCCCTCTTCATCTCTGAGTACTTCCTTCCTCCCTTCATCCCGTCCAACAACCCTATCCTGTTCCTTCCCTTTATATATATATATATATATATATATATATATATATATATATATATATATAAACACAGAATCTGAAGATTCTGAAGACGACAGCCGTGCTGTCGAAACGTCAAATAACAAATTGTGAGTGTCCTTTCTTTTTGTCTCTATATTCTAAAAATCTACATCTGTGTTTTTATATATTTGTGCGTCGCCGAAGAGCGTTCCATTTCGAATATTTTATATATATATATATATATATATATATATATATATATATATATATATATATATATATATATATACACACACACACAAACACACATACACGTGTGTGTGTGCGCGTGTGCGTGCTGTTTATCAGCGGCTTCTTTAGTTTCTCTCGGCGTCCGCGGTGGGAGAGGAGGAGGTCTTGGGGTGGGGAAGCAATAAATACGCTGAAAATGAAGCACCCTTCTTCCGTTTCGCCTCCGGAGAGGAAGTGAGCGTGCAAATGCGCCTTTTTGCATCTTCCCGTCGCGGAATCACGCTCCTCCCCCCCCCCCTCTTCCCCCCGGCCCCGGTCCGAATGGTCGACGGCAGTTCATTATCGGGGCCACGCATCTTCGTCGTGGAGGGGGGGCAGGGGGTGGGGGTGGTTGGGCGGGCTGCGGAAGAAATGGAAACTAGCGGACGACGAAAAAACAAACGTAATTGCAAAACGAGAAAGTAACGCGGCGCCACTTGGCCGGCATAGCCCCGTCCAATCGCCGCCCGGGACGCCTTGCGACGCCCCCCATCAACGAGCGCAAGACTTAAATTACCCCGGAGAGTGAGTCGGGGGGTGTGGCGGGGGGAGAAGCGGAGAGAGATTTCCTGCAAGGAGGCGCGCTGGACGGGGCGTGGAGGGAGGGAGCGTGTGGGGCGGGAGGGAGCGAGGGAGGGCGGAGGAGGAGGGAGGAAGGGGAGGCCGGTTGGCGTGGCGGCGGAGGCAAGGCCGTGGGAAAAGGAGGCAGGTGTGCTCGGGGAAGCGAGCGCTCGCTCCATCGCTGCTGCCCTCCCTCGGAAGGATCCGTGGGGGTGGGCGGGGGGGTGGGTAGGTGGGGGGGGGAGGAGGCTCTACATGGTGGCCACTCAGTCGGGAAAATCGGGAAAAAGCCGGGAACGGCTCAAGTTATGTTAAAAAATCGGGAGTTAATGGTCGGGGTGGGATTGGGAGGGGGGGGGGGGGCGTTTATTTTTTTAATTCGGGCACTTCTTATCCGAATCGGGATGTGGCAATCGGGAATACCCGATGCGGGCGACGTTTAATTTTGTTGCGAGTGCGTTTCATGCCTGACACTGGCCAAGGTAGAACCGAAAGTGTACATATTTTGGGACCGACTTCGGGTGATGGGATAACACGCGATGCATTGGTGGACGTTCCATGTGCAAATATAACTATTCAGTTTCCAAGGCACTCGTCGAAGAAAAATCGAGAAAAGTGTCGCTATGTTCGTCTGAAAAGTCCGGAAATGTTTGGGAATGGGAATGTGTATCGATGATTGATTGACTCGACCGTCGCCAGCGGCTTTGTTTTCTCGGTCCGAAAATTAAGTATAATGAGAGGTATTACTTTTTAAAATATTTAAAGGCCTCAGCTCACCGAAATGCATCTTATTCATTTATACCCGACTTCCTTTACTTTGATTCAGTATTGTATGCAAAAAAAGGGGAGTTGTTTACCAAAACGTATAACTGTCGTCCTGCATTTCATGCCCGCCCCTCGTGGAGAGGTTTAACTTACTGCACAGGGATTCCTCCGACCAAACGTGCTCTATTTTTTCTTTGAATTGCTTCAAGTAATCGCTAACTCCAGCATCATAATGTCGTGGTCAGGAACCATGTTCGCATGGGTATATTGTTGTTGCAGTTGGGATATTATTTGCAGGAAAAGTCCAATGAAAGAGAAGGATTAGTTGCGTATTGTTCAAGCCATGCCGTACTTTCAGAGAAAATCGCATCACTACCCGAAAAGTTTTTTTCGGACCGTGAGGGGGTTCGTACCCCGTACCCCGGGGGTTGTGACGCCCCTCTTTCCCCCTGAAGCCGCTCCCTTATTCCCTTTATGGCAACTTAGCGAGGGCGTGGGTCGTTTGTAATCCCCCCCTCTTCTCCCATGCGAATTTTACGCGGAAGATGAGCCGTCGAGGGTTGTGGGGGAGCGGGAGGAACCCCCCCCCCCCCACTTGCCACCTCGGAGCTCGGACATGTCTCATCTCGTCGCGACTCGGGCCGACCGCCGTGGTGGATGACCACCGGCCTTCTGCTGTGTGGCCCAAAGATATGTATATATTCTCGCGTCGGAATTATTCTGGGCTTCATTTTTACTTGACGTAATCTACATATTTACAACAGGTTGAAGGAGTTTTGGAGATGCATTCGAATAAAAAGTTAATGAGGAGCCGCTGCTTTGCGTTGGTGGGTCCTTTGGTTAAATTCGCGTCAACCGAGTGCTCGGAACTCTCCACAGGACTGAATTACGGAATTAAAAGGCGTGTTCAAGTAAAATCTATTATTTTCGTGATGACTCGTTATGAACGGAGAGAAAGCGTCACATTATATTAGTCGAAGGCCTTCTTTGGGATACGGAGCGATTACATGCACCACTTAAATTTGTTTAAAAAAGTACAAAAGATTTGAGTTGAACGCGGGAACAGAGGGAGCAAATCTAGAGACGCATTATACTATGACAGCAGGCGAGGCAGGAGCCATAAGTTAAGGGGAACTTGCAGTCCAACCGATCGCTTTCTGGATTTATTTTTCCCTCGCAACCACAATGCATCATGGGAAGCACAACTCGCGACAATATAAACTCTCCCTGAATGGCATTCATTAACGCTCGATCACCCCCTGCCACACGTCCAGGAGGCCACTTGCTTGACTGGATGCAGGTGCAGTGGCAAATGTGCAACACGAGTGGAATCAGCGCAAAAATATTGAGAAATCCAATTCTAAATTCCGGACCCGAAGACAAAATTCACTGCCACTGCCCGTTGAGGGCAGGTGATTGACACCGCGTTAGAAAATATTCTTATCTTCGACTTTGGTGTAGTATTCTGTGAACCTAAGTATTAATTTAAAGAAGCTTAGAGTATTTGACTGGGGGAGAAATCCAAAGGGGGCGGGCAAAGTGGATGCCGAGTATTTTGAAATGGGATGGAATGCTGAAGAGTGTGATAGGAGGGAGAACGCTAAGCACGCGAGGGAGAGGTGGCAATGGGGCGCATTTATGCCTGTAGGCACTTTGGACGGAATGGGGGAGAATGCGAAGTTGATGAAGGGTTTATAGCAGTGTGTAGGGTGCCACGTATGGCAGATGTTCTAACAAATAACACTAGTATTTCATTCATTTTGCATTATTTCAACATAGCATTTCTTCACCTACAGTTCCCATTGTTTAAATATTAAAAAACTATAATCGATATGGAACAAGTGACTGGTGTTATTTCATATCGGTCGACCCAACTGCCCTGTGCGAAGGATATCGGATTCATCAGGGAAGTTTTGTGCCTGCTACACGCCACTGGATTCAATCTGAATTCAATTGCGAATCCATAATTCATATTTCATTACTCATCGTGGTTTGTGTACAAATTGTCGGCCGCGACCATTGACTTATGTTTGAGGAAAATTTGGTTCGCGCATCACCAAAATGAACGATTTCGAACCTTAATGGAACAAGTACATGAGTAGAGCCGGCAAATTGATGGAAATTGATCTGCCTCTGCAGCCATCCAAATTCTACAAAGACTGCCGAATCCCACGGGACGTCCCATAAGTGTTGTTTAGGTTCCCCTAAACAATATTTAATTGTATAATGCCATAACTGTATCGGAGAACTTTAAGCATTAATCATCGCCGATTCAAACGAATTTTTTCTTAATACGATACCTTTTCTCAAAGGGTTACATTTGGATACGAAATCTCGCTCTGACGTTATGCACATTTTGTGTGTGTTCCATCCGATTTATTGGAAAATAAACGTAAGATGAGGATTTCGAGTTTGAAAGTACTTCCTCAGGGGCGTCGCGATAGGTAGGCCATTAAAGGCTTCTGTTAATATTTCTTCCATACTTTGAGACTGCTCGTTCCTTCGAAAAGTAATATGCCTGCATTCCAATCGTCAGCAGGCCAAAATCATTTGACCTACATAGAAGGCATGTTAACAAGGTTAACTGAAATTTAACTGGCTAGAATATCCATCTTTTCGGCGATTCAACAGAATTTTAAAGCCTTTATGTGTAAAAGTTAACCAGTGTTTTTGGATATTTCTGACGATTAATATCTCTAATTGAAGCAAATATGTTATTTCATGATTTTCCCGGTGAAATGAGGGACTAATTCCCCATATGAGCCGATCGCCATTATCGACCGAGATCACAAAACCACGAGCACTAGGACGTTTCATATTTGTGGCATTTGAACTACTTTTCAGCCGTTAGCGCCGAAAGATTTTAAAATATATTTCAATATTTTTTAAAATGTTTATGTGCCTTTCGCCTATGGGTCTGAGTAACGTTTACCGCGTTGAGAAGGCATTTGCTATTCAAATGATCAACCTCTCACGGTAGGTAAAACAATGACCGCATTGCCTTTAAAACTATTTTTTCGTCATTATTACTAATTTTTTGACAAGAGATAGAACTGGTCAATTAGATACTATATTATGTTTTTCCTACCTATAAATAAATTTTAAATGGCCAATTTTAATTTAAATAAATGGCTATAATTCACCAATTCATATCCCTTGAAGAAAAGCAAAAATCTAATTCCCGAAATGTTTGAATCCTCATCCCAACTCTGACCAATCTCGTGCGAGGGCCCGATTAGGAATGCGTCCGTGCTTGCCTGGTTGGTTAGAACAACAAATCGTAAAATGGTTTTTTTTCGGGTAGGCCCGAGAACGTTTTTAGCGCCTCCCAAGGCCCACTGCTCTTCGTCTCAGCCCCCACCGACAGTGACCCAAATCATCTTTAACCTTGCCCATAAATCCAATTTCCATCTCATTTGCATGGAAATTCATATTAAACGCTTTAAGGAGCATTGCATATCGAAGAAGCAGCGAAGGGGAGTGGGTAGGGGATGTTTAACGCGCGCGAACCAAATCCGATTTTAAGAGATGATATTAACTCGCATGAGTTAATGTTCTCCTCTTGCTAATTTTCATATTTTTACAATTTTGTTTTCTCTCATTTTAACCCCAGCCACTTACCTTGATCAGGTTACGGAATTAATTGCTCTCGAAGCTTAACGTACACCATAAAAAAAGCACTTAAACGAAACGAGACACGAAGTGTTCCCGTAAGTAAGTCCAAAGATAAGTCAGCATCATCCCACGTACCGAATGCCACTAGTTTGTACGTACTGTCGAATTCAACAGTATTAGGTATCCGATATAATTGTTTTATTTATTTTATTTATTTATTTATTTATTCAGTATTAGTCCGAAAACAGCGCATTTTGGCCTTTACATCGAACTGTTAACAACGATAACAATGGTCACATTTACAAACACCCAAGCCCTAGATGGAGGGAAACTCACCCAGGCGGGAATCGAACCCGCGACCCTTGGAATGGCAGACGAGGACGTTACCCCGCCGCCACCGGGGTCGGCTACTATGTATTGGGAGTATGTTATACGTTACTCTGGTCACTATATTTTCTTTGACCATTTTGTCCAAATCTGAAAGTACACACGCACATACACGCGCACACACGCACACGCATGCACCCGATTTGCACCAACGTGTGCCTCACTTGCAGCAACGGCCAGAACCGACGAAAATGTGAATTGGCTGCGCAAAGTTTTGCGTTCCGACCGTCGATTGGGTATCCAGCAAATTGCTGACACCTACACATATCTTCATTTGCGGTGCACGGGATAGTGATAGAGGATATGGGCATGCGCAAGGTCTGCAGGAAGCTTTTGCTGTAAGTGTTGCCACACGTCCTTCATTGTTACCAATTTCCTGGCCCGAAGCACCACGCGGTGGTCCACAAGCCCGCTTACAGTCCCACTTGGCTTCGAGCGACTCTTTTTTGTTTCCCAGACATAAGAGAGAGCCTAAAGGAAAGTACTGGGAGACCGTGGAAAACATCCAAAAGCATGTAACAATGTTCCTGAGAGACAATCCTGTCGAGGAGTTTCAGGGTGCCTTCCAGGAGTGTCATACACGTGTCCGCAAGTGTATTGATACCAGGGGAGAGGGTTTTGAAGATTTTTTTAGAAGTATTTACGATCAATAAATGCATTTTTCTGAAAGAATAACCCATACTTTTATAATGGACCGTGTCTGTGTGTGTATATATATAATTATATACGAGGGTCATCCGGAAAGTAGTACCCGTTCGTGCCGCATGAAGTGCTGACGACGCGAGTAGCCGCTGGACGAGGTCAGATAGCTTCAGTGGCTTGTCTGCCTTCTCTGAGCCAAGTTGCGTGACGCTAGCATTGCCTGTGTTGTTTCTGTGATTGTTTACAATGTTTAAAAAAATTGAGAACGCCGCCAGTTGTGAAGTGAGGGCAGTGATTAAATTCCTCAATGCAAGAAACGTTCGCCCATGTGATATTCATCGCCAATTAAAGGAGGTGTATGGAGACAATGTAATGGACGAGTCGTCTGTTCGGCGGTGGTGTCGCAACTTCAACATGGGGAGGGGGAACACACACGACGATGAGCGTTCGGAGAGACCGTCTGTCATTACAGACCAACTGGTGAGCTCAGTTGACGAATTCGTGAGGAACGATCGGCGCGTCACAATTGATGACATCTGTGAGCATTTTCCCAATGTTTCTCGAACAATTGTTCATGAAATTGTTAAACACCATCTGCATTATGCAAAAATTTGTGCAAGATGGGTCCCTCGCGTATCTCAATGAGCTGGCGGCGAAGGACTATGCAGCAGGAATACAGAAACTTGTCACACGTTATGACAAATGCCTTAATTTGCTTGGAGATTATGTTGAGAAGTAGTTTAAAGTATCCTCTTTCAAATAAAATTTTTTATGTTTGTTAATATTTACTTTTGTCTTTATTTCACGAACGGGTACTACTTTCCGGATGACCCTCGTATGTATATGTTTATTTATATATATCCAAGATATATAGATATATATATATATATAGATCCAAGAGAGATGGAAGGAGTAAATAGAAGAACTGTATAGTAAAGAACTTAGATAGCTTAGGTCCAGGCATACTAGACGATGAGATAGAAAGGGCATATGGGAGATGAAACTAAATAAGGCCGTTGGGGTGGATAACATTCCCGCGGAACTATTGAAATGTTTAGGAAAATGTGGGAGGAAGAGGCTATATGGGCTGATCCGTAGTATTTATGAGTAAGGAATCTGGCCGAAAGACTGTGTGAGATCAGTTTTAGTTCCTATTCCGAAAAAGGTAAAGGCTAAATTATGTGAGGACTATATATATATATATATATATATATATATATATATATATATATATATATATATATATAACACTTTTTGAAAGACTCACGGACGTGAATAATAATGTATAACACTTAGCACTAGTGGACACAGACAAAAACACAGAAACACACAAAAAAAGAGACTCACTATTTTTCGAATTTTCGGTGGTCGTTGCCACCTTTATCAAGGAGGAGAGGGACAGAACTGAAGGGAATACGAGGGCTGGAGCGATGGATGGAAGGGGAAGGTGGGGAGGGAATTCCGAAGGGACGGGTTTGGAGGGGCAGCGTTAGAAGGGTGGGGAAAATGTAGAAGGTGATGGGGGTGGAAGGGGGATGAAAATATAATTAGAACAGGGTAATTAGTGCCTAATATTGATTCCTGGCCAGTTCCAGGACTCCAAAAGCCAGATGAAGGATTGCTCTAGTGTTTTCAGTTTCAGAGGAGGATCAGAGGGTGGGAGGGATGCTATGATTGATACACTATAGCATTTATCAAAGGGAGTGTTGTGTTCGGAGGCGTGTTTGGGGATAGGGAGCATGTCAATGAAGGAAGAGTTTTTGCATGAGGCTCGGTGGTTGTTGATTCTGATATTGAGGGGTGTGGTGGTTTGCCCAATATAATAGGCAGGGCACAGTTGGCACTTCAGAAGGTACACTACATTGCTAGAAGTGCAAGTAGAGGAGGGAATTGGTGGGAGAGAGTTAAAAAGCGGGTGGGAGAGGGATGGGATTTTGGTTTTGAAAATAGGGCATGTTTTACATCTGGGTTTATTGCAAGGCGTTGGAGTGGTTTTAGGACGGGTTGGGGATTTAAGGAGTGGATTTGTTGATTTGAGGAGATCGGATAGGTTGGCGGGGCGTTTGAAAGTAAATGAGGGGCATTTGGGAAAAAGGTTGGCGGTGGCATTATGATTTTTTAGGATAGGGTAGAGGTCTTTCAGGATTGATCGTATAGATTCTAAGCCCGGGAAGTATGTAGTGCAAATTGAGAGAGGGTGGGGTTCTGCGGTGGAGGAAGGTTTGGGAGTGTACGCATGTTTTCGGATTCTTTTGTTCAAAACCAAAATCCCATCCCTCTCCCACCCGCTTTTTAACTCTCTCCCACCAATTCCCTCCTCTACTTGCACTTCTAGCAATGTAGTGTACCTTCTGAAGTGCCAACTGTGCCCTGCCTATTATATTGGGCAAACCACCACACCCCTCAATATCAGAATCAACAACCACCGAGCCTCATGCAAAAACTCTTCCTTCATTGACATGCTCCCTATCCCCAAACACGCCTCCGAACACAACACTCCCTTTGATAAATGCTATAGTGTATCAATCATAGCATCCCTCCCACCCTCTGATCCTCCTCTGAAACTGAAAACACTAGAGCAATCCTTCATCTGGCTTTTGGAGTCCTGGAACTGGCCAGGAATCAATATTAGGCACTAATTACCCTGTTCTAATTATATTTTCATCCCCCTTCCACCCCCATCACCTTCTACATTTTCCCCACCCTTCTAACGCTGCCCCTCCAAACCCGTCCCTTCGGAATTCCCTCCCCACCTTCCCCTTCCATCCATCGCTCCAGCCCTCGTATTCCCTTCAGTTCTGTCCCTCTCCTCCTTGATAAAGGTGGCAACGACCACCGAAAATTCGAAAAATAGTGAGTCTCTTTTTTTGTGTGTTTCTGTGTTTTTGTCTGTGTCCACTAGTGCTAAGTGTTATACATTATATATATATATATATATATATATATATATATATATATATATATATATATAAATATATATATATATATATATATATATATATATACACACACACACACGATTTTACGGAAAAAGTCACACGAGCGGCACAATAATGGCACGGCAAAATAGAACAGAAATAGAATAGCAACATTTAAAAGGACACTCACCCGGTAAATAGTTCGAGCTCTCCGCCCTCTCAGAGGCCTTCTTCAAGTGAGACTCACTTGAAGGCTTCTGAGAGGGCCGAAAGCTCGAACTATTTACCGTGTGAGTGTCCTTTTAAATGTTGCTATTTTATTTTTGTTCTATTATATATATATATATATATACATCTATGCATAAACCATAAACACAGTAATCACCCCGAAGGTCGGTTTAGTAGGTGATGGTAGAGATCACCCAGTACTAAGCTTTATACGGCGTGTGAAAATTCACACATCTGGGTAGGGGGGCCAGTTCCTTTCCCTGTGCCGGTTATGGTTTCCCAGGAAGACCTGGTACCCGAAAAATCACTTTAGCTTGGTTGGAGCTACAGGTGCTCAGAGTGCCTTGCCCGGGAATCGAACCCGAGACCCTCTGGTCAGCAGCCCAAAGCTCTACCCACTGGACTACCACGACCCATATATATATGTATATACAGGTATGTACACACATATATGTATATATGTACACATATGTATATAAGAATGTTTGTGTATATATGCATATATAGATACATACACACACACACACGCATATATATATATATATATATATATATATATATATATATATATATATATATATATATATATATACACACACACACACACACGAACATGGCGACCACATATTCATTCATATTCATCAATCAGGATGCGGACGTTTACAGTGGCAGAGTGAGAGTTTTGATTCCACGGAGGGAGGCGCCATCGTTGATCGTTGAGGAAGAAGGTGAGGACGTTCTCTCGGCTGTTTCCCAAAGGCGTCCCAGTCCCTTGCCCACTCCCGCTACTGCTCACGTGACTCATGGGTGTTGAAGTGAAGTTTTGGGGGCCGGGGTGGGGGGTCTTGGGAGGAGTTCCTTGAGGTTTGACTCGCGAGGGAGGAGGGAAGTGAGTTGCCGCCCCCATAGCCTCTTGCCCTCCCGACCGAGCGTTGACGACCGACGACCGCCAGTCCACGGCCGCCGCGGCCGGCATCCACGGGCCCTTAGCCGGGAATGAATCATACCTGGGATGCTGCATCCCGCCGCCTCCATTGGTCCCCGACGCCTTGGCTGATGATGAAATTCTTCCTCTGCTTACGGAATACTTGTAGTACTGCTGATTGAAGCCTTCGAAGACAAATGGGAATGGAGATATAAATCTGAAGAATTTGCCGCTCAAAAGGTTTGTATTGGATAAACAGCACCCCCCGGATGAATGATACGGAAGAGGAAAAATACAGAGTGAGTTGGAGGGGGAAATTCAAAAGAGGTAGGAATGGCAAGGAAATGAATAGCAGGTGGAGTGTAATGGGCCCATGAGCTGCAGGAACTACATCCTCAGCTTCATAACCTTTGTTTAGTTAGCACTTCATCCGCGGAAATGCAGCAAGTGCGTCATCAGTGAGCAGGACATACAGACTTCTTAAAGTCCGGAAATTTTCTATGATTTAAATTGGTGTATTTGAAATTGCTCTATATGCTAACTCCGACTTCCTATTTTAATATTTACCGCCATGATTGATGGTGGGGAAGTGATTTTTTGAAGAGAACAGATGACTTTTGAAAAATGAATTTCATTTGCATTGACATATTACCTTGAAACTGTTTGACCCCAGTTAAAATATTTCAGACCATGTTGAAAACCAACGTCTGTTAATCTCTCTCGGGGAAATAACAGTCATCTCGAATCTCCTTGCTAACCAAGGCTGGCACGCATTAGTTACTGTTTAGGCAAAAGTAATTGCATACACTCCGAGGTTATTTGTATATTGGAGAATAGAATGAAGATAATTCATCGGGAAGTTGAAGTATTGGATTTTTGTTGATTTCCTGCATCCCAGAAAGCAAGCACCGATAAATAGATAAAGAACGTACTACGGCCGAGTGCATGGAAAGAAAGAATCGTACCTGCTCCTGTTGGCCCCTCGCCCACCCACCCGTGCTTCCCCCCCCCATAACCTTCCCCCGTCCGTTACCATGCCCCCCCTCCCCTACTTAACTGTTACTTACATATTTTGGCTCCGACTAATCATTCTTCTCTGAAGAGGCCTGCTTAGCAGGCGAAACACCTGGTGTCAGGTTTTCCGGCACTTTCCCCTCCAGCACTGTACTTTTGTGTCGTCCGAGTTTGAGTGACGGGTCACTGGCGCCGGGTTTCCAACCCCGTAAACCCTGTGTGTGTGTGTGTTTGTGACTTGCGAAGGTCAATTTGTTTGCAAATACCTGAGCGAGGGAGTAAGTGTTATATAATTTTTATTTTATTTTTTCATTTGTTTGAGTGACGGGTCACTGGCGTCGGGCTTCCCGACCCGTAAACCCTGTGTGGGTGTGTGGTTGCGACTTGTGAAGGTCAATTTGTTGTGCAAATACCTGATCAAGGGAGTAATTGTTTGAACTCTTTATTTTATTTTACTTTTGTTTGAGTGACGGGTCACTGGCGTCGGGCTTCCCGCCCCGTAAACCCTGCGTGTGTGTGTGGTTGCGACTTGTGAAGGTCAATTTGGTGTGCAAATACCTGATCAAGGGAGTAATTGGTAGAACTATTTATTTTAATTTTCATTTGTTTGAGTGACGGGTCACGGGCCTCTGGCTTCCCGCCAAACAATAACTTTCCCACCCCCTTCTATATTCCACCTATAAGTGCCCTTAAGTGTACGGCTTTGGGTTTTACTTTCTTTCCAAGCAAGCACCGATTCTTCTGCATCTTGCATTTACCATGTATTTGAGATTAGTCTAAAGACGCCATTTAAATGACACCATGGTAAAGTCGAATCATTAGCAGGAGTCACGAAACCTGCCGATCAAAAAACCAATGCAGAATATGCCATGCAATAAAACAAAGAATATTATATGTGTGTGTGTATGTATATCTGTATATATATATATATATATATATATATATATATAAATATAAATATATATATATATCGATTAAACGGAAACACTCACTCGAGCAGTATAATATTGGGACGGCACAATAGAACACAAATAAAATAGTAACACTTAAAAGGACACTCACACGGTAAATTGTTTAAGCTTTCGGCCTTCTCAGAGGACTTTTTCAAGTAAAAACGGTGGCAAAGAGTCTTACTTGGAGAAGGCCTCTGAGAAGGTCGAAAGCTTATACAATTTACCGTGTGAGTGTCCTGTCAAGTGTTACTATGTTGCTGTTCAACCTGTATGTAGAGGAAATGATTAAAGAGGCATGGGAAGAACTGAAGGTAGGAATGAAAGTGGGCGGGGAATTCGTAAAATCAGTTAGGTTTGCTGATGACCAAGCTTTAGTTTGTCGATCAGTCAAGGGATTGCAAGAATTGCTTAGTGAATTGGAAATTCAGTGCGACAAGTATGGGATGAAAATCAATGTAAATAAAACAAAGGTTATGCGATTTTTTAGAAAGAAAAGGCTACGCTAAACATTAAAATAGGAGGGCAAAAACTAGAGCAGGTAGAACAGTTTACGTATCTCGGTAGTGTTTTGGACCAACACGGTCAAAGTAGTAGGGACGTAAGGAGAAGAATTGCGCTAGGCAAAGAGTCTTTCACGAGGAGGAGGGAGTTGATGACAGGAACGTTGAGTAAGGACATTAAGAAAAGACTCGTAAAAACTTTAATTTGGAGCGTAGCTATATACGGCGCGGAAACGTGGTCATTGAAGCAGGAGGATAGACGTAGACTGGAGGCTTTTGAAATGTGGGTGTGGAGAAGAATGGAGAAGGTGAAATGGACAGAGAAGAAAACAAACGAGGAAGTACTTGGTATGGTGGGCGAAGAGAGGGGTTTGTTGGGAGCAATCCTATGGAGGCAGGAAAAATGGATGAAGGGGGTAATGACAGGCAGCGGGATTTTGAAGACTGTAATTGAGGGGAGAATGTTAGGCAAACGAGGAAAGGGAAGGTACAGGATAGGGATGTTGGACGGGATGAAGGGAGAAAGAAAGTACTCAGAGCTGAAGAGGGACCTGATATAGAGTAGGATGTTGTGTTTTGCTAAGGGCCACAAATTATTTAATTAGTAATTACGTCCATCCAAAAACCTACCTTAACCGGTAGATTAACTAATAATAATAAATAATAATATATATGTGTGCGTGTGTGTGTGTGTAGTTGTTACAGTGGTAAAGGAATGACATACTGTTGAGGCGGGAGTGCCTTTTTAGCTATAACGCCGCAGTGGCGCAGAAAAATAGATCAATGATCATAAACCTGTCTTTACTTCGTTTAAATGCTATAAATAGCAAATATTGAAATCATTAATTGCTCTCCGTACGAATTACGTTTTGCCCACTTTGGTTTCAAAGGATGAATGCTATGTTCAAGTTTTGAAAACTGCTGTCGGAACTTATAAATCGGCTGTTACCTGTCACGTGAACTAATCAATGAGAGAAATAGTTGGCGTATAATATGATTCATTAAGGAATCATGACGGCTCTATCACTGAACCTTAATTATCACCCTGCTGATTACCTCCCGCAGCCCGTGCGTCCTTTGGCTCGTTCTATCCCTGTTCAGGGCCGCAGTCGGGTTTCCCAGGGCCCGAGCCACCAGGACTTGACACTGCACATATGCCCTGCGAGGAGTCCAACCCTCGATGTTTATGTGCCAGATGCACGCGCCGCCCATTCGGCTACGTCAACTGGCTTTACCTCGGGCGATAAGTACAAGAAGCAAAGTGGTAGAAAGAAGCAATTTCAAGCCAAGGAGGGAAGAAAGAGATATTG
This sequence comes from Hetaerina americana, assembly GCF_022747635.1. Lineage (NCBI taxonomy): Eukaryota > Metazoa > Arthropoda > Insecta > Odonata > Calopterygidae > Hetaerina > Hetaerina americana. Next base: position 570,494 of record NW_027286404.1, read on the forward strand.
AATTTTGATGAGACAATGAGGGATATTTGAAGATATTCTCGCATCATTCGCCACTGTGAGATGTGTAAGGTGCCACGCAAATACTTAGGTGGGTTATTAAATACTTAGGTGGGTACATAAAATATTTAAAATTTCAATCATGACATATTCCCATCAATTCAACGATATCATTGAATTAATTAATTAATTAAAAATAGCAATTTTCCACAAAAATCTTTGTGGAAAATTGCTATTTTTAATTAATCATGATATTCCACCATATCACGCCTGAAACGTCTCTTTTGATATAATTGAAATCCATTTGGAGCGTGTGCGGCTTTTTGCATATTATTGCAAAAATATCTGACTATAAAAACCAAATATTGTTTTTATTGTAGTTTTTAAATAAATGTAACTCGGTGTACCTTCGCAGCATCTTTTGGGCTAAACTCGTTTGAATGACGTTACTTTTTAACGAGATGTATTTGCATCACCAATTACTTTTCCTTAGTAGGGCAGCAGCATGCGTTTCATAATACGGTATGCGATACCGTAAGGTATCTAATGAATACTTATTACGGCCCAACCGGTTCTGCATTAAAATTAAGTCGCACAAAAGCACCAAGGTAGTTCACTAGGAAATTTTGCGAAGGCCTATTTTACAAACGAGCCGTGAACTTCAGCTGGATCATGCGGCATTTGCGCGCTCGCTCTTCACAGCTCGCCGCCGCCGAAGTGATTCCACACCAAATAGCGAGGAATCTTCACTCAGCGATTATCCAAATGCCGAGCAGACGCATTCGCACACAAAGCTGGCCCCACGATATCGTGAACTAGTTTCTTTTTGCATCATATGCCATAGCACGTTAATCGGTTGTCACGGAAAGTTGATGGCCCCCCGCGGAATTTCGTGCTTTCCATTGCCAAGCAAAACCATCTGCAGCCATTAGAGAGTAAATGAGCGTCGAAATAAGGGACTGGCGAGGTGAAGCTGGAGGGCCACTCATGGTAAAACCCTCGAGACCTTTCGATTCGCTGTCGATGCGAGTGTCGATCCCATGATGGCGAGCCACCGTCCGCCTCTTACGCTCTTCCCTATGTTCCGTATTTTTTTCCCCTATCGGCCCAACACGGAAATTACATATAATTTGTTGATTTCGCTTCCTGCCGATACTGCTTTGCGATGCTGCAAAGTGAATTCCCCAATGCTCGCTCCGGGCTCCAAGAAACAGAATCCTTTGGGGCTATATTTAGGTTACATGAGCGTTCGGCAAAAGTTATTGGATTTAGAACGCACGCCCCAGCCTTGGGTAAATGACCCGCTCTTTAGTTTGAGAAATCCACCGTTGAACTATTTAAAGGGACCGTTCGATCAATTTGACACTTCCTTTTGTTTGATAAAAGTTTTCAATTGCGAATTCAGTGTTGGCGTCTTTCTCAACTTAGAAAATGATTGAAAGGTCGTATCATCATGCGCTCCGTTTTGTTCAAACCTTGGTCAGTAGTCGACGAATCATTAAGAAATGACTTCCAAGCTCTCGATATTGAAGGCATTGTATTCTTTCAATCTCTCGCCGGAGGGCCGTTGAAGTGTGGATTGTATCAGAGAATATGCATCTACATCTGCATAGTACCCCGCAAGCCACCGCAAGGGCGTGTGGCGGGGGTTGTCAGGTCACCACCTATAATTAAGAATAAAACCGCATGAAAAAACCCCAAATTCACGCCAATATACGCACAAAATCGTATATATTCATGCAAATGTTGAAATAATAAATATTAGAATAAGTGTATAGATGGATATAAGTTATTTTTCTTATCGGAAACTCTTCCATATAGCAGTATTTCTGAAGCGTTTTCCACTTAAATTTAAGTACATGTTATTAAAAGGCCGCACGCCAAAGAATACGTAATTGAGCATGTTTTTGAAGTATGTTACCACATTTACATTGCCCACACATCTAACCCCATCTGCGTGGTTGAAGAAAGGAGCGCGAAGACGGAACTCGAACTTTTCTATTGCTAGGATAATTCAATGTTTTAAAAATAAAATATGCGTAAAAGGAAAATACATTTTGTAGCCATGCATGAAGCACGTAGGCGGTAAGGCCAAAAATAATGCGAGGGAATATGATTAATTGAATGCAACATTGAGGACCATTTTTTATATTCTATCCAATTAGAAAAAATCTTTCAATATATTGTCGGACTTTGTTGAAACATGTACATTTGACATTTTTTTAAATTCAATCTCAAGTAATCAGACTTTTTGGTGACCAGAATGAAAATGAGAATTTTTCCTAGGAAATTGATCTTCTTATTTCCCATGGATGAATATTTATCATTTGAAGGTGAGCTGTTGAAAGATGGTTTTGGATGGGAACAAAAAAGAACGGCCGCCATATTTCTAAGCATCGTCTAGCAAGACAACCTGATGCATCATATGGAACTGTTTTGAAACTGCGCATGCATTCAACCTCCCTCCATCCCGTCCAACATGCCTGCCTCCCCTCCCCCCTTCCTTGCATACCTCCTCTCCTCCATCGTAAGATTTAGCTTTCTTTATAGCATTCCATCCACAAACAAAGTACTCCACATCCACATTTCCTGCCTCTTTTGGATTCCTCCCAACAACCCTCTCACCTCCCCCACCTTGCCCAATATTTTGTTTGCTTCCATTTCCGTTCATTTTATCGCTTTCGTCTCCTTCGCGCTCGTCTGCAGGTTGGATTAGGAAGAGCGTGGATGAGCGCCGCGGGGCGCACTGGTAATCATGGGCCGCCCGCCCCCATCTCCGATCCATAACAATCCCTGTCTGAGCAGTTAGAGGCGAGCACGGGCGCTTCTTTACGTCATACGGACAAGGAGAACAAACACACAGCTGCCAACTCATAAAGTATACTAATCGAGCCAATTAACATATTGCTTGGCTTCTTTCAAGGTGGATCATCAAACGTACTCAAATAAGCATTCAAAGACTTGGATACCCAGCACCAAAAACAACCATTATTTAAAATCGCCATTTACAGAACATGCACGAATTTATGTTGCACACAATAACAAAAGCACAAATTAGAAAGCTCCTACGAAACGTAGAATTGACTGCATTAGATATAAATATGGAATTTATGGTTAATGAAAGTAAAATTCTCCACTTTGAACAGGAATATGGTAAGATTCACACCACCGGCCACTCACGCCTAGTCTTACGTAAGATTTCTTTGAAGGATAACATGCTTTCCCATGAATGGCCTCGTAGATGAGGCCCTGTAAGATATTACCGACGCCTGGATGATGATGGCATTCGTGGTATATGCCACTACCAAAAGTTTGCCTTTCTCCGAACACCTCTTGGAAGTGTTAGATCAGCGACTCGCCCAAAACAAGTTGAAGCCAAGATGAAGGAAGCGAGGAAAGAGGTTGGGAACACTGTGGTCGAATCGAATATCTGAGCGTATATGCATCAGTTCTGTGAAACGCATTGCCCGTGCTATATGAGCACACCAACATGCACTGAGCAAGATGGTGCCGCTTCCCATCACGTGGCACGATGTGGATCAACTGCGAGCGTCCATGGCGGCCAAGAAGAAGTTTGATCGGGAGGACCAGGGCCCGGAAGGAAATCTCTGCCGTCTTCCCTCGACTGCCCAGTTCTTAGTGACCTCCGACCCTGAATTCCCGCACCGTGGACCGAGGAAAGAACGTTTCTGGAAGTTGCGTTACAACGAGGACATTTAACGAAGGAACCAGCTCTATCCCTTTTTAAAGTTCAATGCAATCGCCGCCGAACAGGAAAGAATGCAGTACAATACTAAAACGGGTTGGCTCATAGAGAACGCCGGGTGCATCCCAGCTAGTAGAGCTAGAACGGATGCAACTACGGCCGGCATGTACGAGTAGGAGGGCTCCCGCTCGCACGTGGCCCGACGAAAGGATAGCCATCTCTCGGATGTCGGATGGCGGCGGACGTGGTCAGCCACCCGACTTTCGAAACGAATCTCCGAATTTTTTGACGGAAATGGTATCTGATGCTTGCCGGAGACTCGGAAGAGTTCATTACTGCATTTAATATTAATTAAAATTATGCTGAAGCCTCTTTTATAATAATAATATTATTATTATTTAAATTTTTTCGAACCGCACTCTGGGGAAGAACTTTTTCGCTTGACTTCGCTTCGAGTACGCTTGTTTGTGCTTGCTCGGCTCAGATGCAGGCCGGATCACGTTGTATTTCATGGTGCGTGGGAAGGCTTTTATAGATAGATGATTGAAAAGTAAAATACAAATACTTGTATGATACAAAGATATTGGTTGACAAATAATCTCTACAAAATTAGATTGCTTGCAAATGACGATAATTTTGCTTCCAAGTTTGTTTTGTTTGTCTCTTTCTTTTAATAAATGTGGAGGATGTTATATGTTAGTGCCTTTAACACAATTTGGAGAGTCGTTACGATTCAGTTCAGCGGTCCTTGGGATGTGACATTGATATCCGGGCTCCGTGCTCCAAAATGGTTTAGATTAATAATTTTTATAGTTCTGGTCCAATGTTCACTTTTCTGGATATTTATTGTTCGGCGTAACTTCATCTCTAAAATGCGCGCCTAATATGCCTCTCTTTGATGCTTTCTCGCCTTAACAGAATATACGTATCTCGTCCGCGCAATTAGCACTAAGAGCAATTTTTTTACATGTGAACTAATTTCATATTAAATAACGGATTTTTCACGTGCGTTTTATTCACGGAAAGTACATATTTTAGGAGACCTTCTCTCGTTGGAGTATTTATATGAAATTTGATTGGCCTATATTTATTTATTGAATATTTTTTATCAAATAAAATTCGCTTTCACTTTATTAGGCTACTTTGCGTTCTCTCAAAGTCCGACGTTCCCCGTATCACTAATTTATTAAAATCTTTTAAAATCTATTTTCATCGTGCCATTAGAAATAAGAGTAGATATGACCGCGGGCGCGAAGTAAATAATTAGTATTGGCAGTGTCTATATTTTATCGATATACTTCATGCATTTTAAATAGACTCATATTTTCACGAATGATGAGGTCTCAGGCGTGATATGGTGGAAGCGTAACATATTAAAACCACAGGTATTGCAATGATTCTCAGTATTCTAATTAATTCTCAGTATTGCCCCCAAAAAACCCCCCACCCCATGGAATTCCCACTGTTCCTCCCCGCCTCTTTGACCCCTCTTTTCATCCTTTCCCCTCATGGAATTCCCCTGTCCCCCTTTTTTTCCCCTCCTTTTTCCCCCCCTTAAACCCCCCACCCCTTGTATGCAACTATATATGTGGAGAAGATACGCACTTGTGCTCACACCTGATGATGATGTGAAAACATCGAAACCGGTAGTGTTGAAATAAAATATCTAGTGGAACATTGCAATACCTGTGGTTTTCATATTTTCACAACTCCTCCCGCATTATTGGAGTATACTTGTCCTCTTAAGGAATATCCTTGCCCGTAATTACCGTCTTTCGTGTGATTAACTTTGTTCCAGTGCATGATCAAACTGCTATTTGCATAGAGTTGTCATGATTGTGATTATGCATGCATGGCTGGTGACCGAACGCCACCCGCCACGCCCCTGCGCCGGCTCGCATAGTACCACGTACACTAAAATTAATTCTAATATTTGATTCAATTCAGACGTAGGCGGGAAACATTCCTGTGTCCCTCGAGTCAACTGATGGGACGCGACGGGTGGATTTTTTCTTCTCGCCCGAACATAAGCACTCCGTCTTGCGCCAAACGAATCCATCCCACCCCGACTCTTCAGAATTCGGCGTCCGAAAGTAATGGGGCGAATTAATCTTTATCATCGTATACCTGGTCATTTTATTATTCAGGACTAATGGGCACTTCGCACGGACACTCCGCGAAATGAGACATCGGGTTTGATTCTGGAACGGCCGTGAGAGGTGATTCGGCGTAAGACGTTTTTTGGCTAGCAGCACCTGTCTCACTTTCCCACGGCCTGCAAGATGAACAACCGTTAGCTTCAAATGGAAAGAAGGCCCCATCCTCGGACGCCCCGCTCCAAAGTAAATGGCGATTTCAATTTGGTCTCGTCATGCGGTGGTGGTCGAAATCCGCGAGGTAGCCTGAACTCGCATTCCATTTTCATTAGCGGAGGTCCTGGTGGAGAGGATGGGCGGAGGGGTTGGGCGGGACCGGGGCTGGCGGCTGCCTCCAGATTATTGCCTCGTTCACCCATTTCTTTTATTAGGTCGAAGAAGGAGCGAGACTTGAGGAGGAAACATTTTTACGTTTATTGAGGACAAATTTTATTCGTAACGGAAATAATTGGGGAGACCGCGGTCGAGTGTGGGAACATTCAACTTGCATTCATTATAAATACAGAATTGACGTATTTCTTGGCATATATCTTCCTCCTTTGCGCGCCCTAATTTAGAATTTGAAAGCAGAAAAAGGTTTAGGAATGCATTATATCGAATAATATTACACGCTGAAGCATAGCCTTACATTTTTTAGCGTGAGCTTGATATTCCTATTATTCTCACTGCGTCACTGAACTTAATTTAAGAGGACGAAAGGTGGTTTGTATGTACATTTTTAATGAAAAAAAACTCGTATAAAATGTCGGGAAACGATATAAATTGTTTTTAAAATAATATAAATTTTTGCATTATTAAGTATATTGTCAAATGATCTTTAGGGAAAATGTTGCTATTTATTGTAACTCCGGTGTTTCAATTAATATATTTAATGAATATATAATGATATAATAATATATTCATATAAATATAAACATATAATGATATAATTAATATAATGATATTATGAATAAATTACAGGTATTTTGCCTTTAATTTATTCATTGTATCATTATATTTGATTGAATTTATAACGTGTAGCCGTGAAATTTGTTGATATTTTCATTGTACTGTAGAAGAAGAATAATTTGCTTTAAACCTTTGTTTCTAAATCAGGCATTTATTACAGATAAACAAGTCATTCATTTGTATATTTCTGTGAAAAAGATACGATGATATGTTTACCTGAATTATCACAGACCGCTGTTCTTGCTGGTGTAATTTTATTGTTTCTGAGTAAATATATGAGGTTTACATAAAAAGTATCGGTTATGATTTTTTACTGACATGAGGGTGAAGTATTGGATTAAGACCGTCGATGAAGTGTCGAAGATTGCAGATCGTATTGGCATCGATAAGATGACAGTACACGCCATTATCACTGAAAATTTGGCGATGCGAAAGAACTGCGCTAAACTCGTCCTGAAGGGAAGAGTCCGAATTTAAGTGACTACCTCAAGATAAAGTCCTAACGACGATTCCCCAACCCCCGTACAATCCCGACTTGGCACCGGCAGATCATTTTCTATCCCCAAAAGCGAAATCCTCCGCCAAAGGAGACCACCATGGGACCCTATGTGCCGCCAAAAACGCTTGCTCGCGTACCCTTAAGGACCTTTCGGAATCCGCCTACCAGGGAGCCTTCGAGTCGTGGAGAAGTCGCTGGCAAAAGTGTGTCAACGCTCAAGGGATGTACTTTGAAGAATTTTGAGACATTGTAACAATATCTGAAATAAATATATTTTTCCGAAACTTTTCCCGATACTTTTTATTCAAACCTTGTATTTCAGTAATTATAGAAGGAAATAGGTGTAAGAGTGGGGACTCGGAAGAATGTTTTAATGGAGAAGTAGAAAAGAATGTATTACTAGCATAGTATTTAGAGTCGCAAAGAAACGGTTGATGATATTTATAATATGTGCGTAGGAAATGGGTCTGAACACCGGCCATTGAGGCTATAGGATGAGCGTAAAGTAGAGGAATTGGAAAACTGAGAAGAATGAAGGAAATGAGTTGGGCAGCGAGGGAAATTACCGAAGAAGTCGTAAATACTATGGGAGGAGAGAGGAAGGTGCGAGGGTGAATCCAAAAAAGGCAGAGAAATTGGGAGGAGGAAATATTGAAAGGTTTTGGGATGTTCAAGGCCGTGATGGAAGGGAGAATTGAGAAATGAGTCAGGAGTAGGAGTGCACTCAGGAAATTTGTTGGCATAATCAAGACGGAAGTCAAGAAGACTTGGAGAAGAAAATGGTGCAAACGAGAGGAAGCTATTACAATAAGTGAAAAGATAAGAGGCAGTAGGCGCCGTCCAAAACCTAACTCAAGCATATAAAATACTTAAAGGAACTTTGAAAACTAATCGCCATTCGTCTAATCTGCCGCAGTGGCGTACATGACAGCTAAATCTATTCCACGACTGTTCCCCGTGGTTTTTCGAATCCTGCCCCCTCTCATTCCACCGTCCTCCCTTGTCTCTGGCGAAACGTGAAATTTGACGCTCGATCCACTTTGGCGGCACTCGGCAGGGTAAGGCGCTCTGCCCGCTGCCCAGAACCAAGACCTCATTCGACCCCACTCGGTGCTTTTACTCCAGTCACGTGATCCTAAGACAAAAAATGCATGTCTCCGGAGTGAGAGCCTCCTTTTCCCTATCCTCCCCGAGTCGCCGAGGATTCCTCGGCGGCCCCGGTCTCTGCAGCCCCCACCGTCCCTCAAGCTCTCGGACCGCGGAGGATTTCTCTCCACTCCACCTTCCAGTTCCGTCCGAGTATTTATCTGCGACATTTCCGTTTTCTTACGGCTGAAGGGGTGCCGGTTTCCGTCTCCTTATGCTTTCCACTTCCAACTCTCCCACATGTTTTTTCGGGCATTCTGAAACAACCTCCAAAATCACAAATCGTTACCTTTTGTAATGCCATCATTCACTCTGTGTCAGCGTTAAATTTATGTGATTTAACCCATAAATGAATCGTCAGTTATGACTCCTTCCTGGCTAGTCGTTGACAAATAGGGAAACGCCGACCTCGGTGGCGGCGAAGTAACATCCTCGCCTGCCAGCCCTGGGGCCGGGCTTTTCACTCCCGCCTCGATTTGGTTTTCCTGCACCTAGAACATGAAACTTTTTAATTGCTAAAGAAATCTAGAGTGTAGGCCGAAAATTAAGGATATTCAATCAATAAATGGTAGTAACTATTCATAAAAACGGGAGAAATGGTGCCGTTGGCAGACCAGCGTTTTCCGCTAATCAGAGGATTTCGGGCACAAATCCAACTGATTCTTCTCTTCTTATCCCAAAAACAGCCAGTTGGATGCTCTGAAATTTAACATGTATCAAATATATTTTAAAACTTAGATATCCAATATCCTAACAGTTTTTTGGAAAAACGGGTCGAGAAATGTGGTGGGGGGTCTGCCCTTCTAACACAGCCGGTTGCCAGTTTGCTCCGAGTAGTCTGAGTGGAAGGAAGTGCCTCCGCGTGAATTGTGTTTTTCGACTTAGTAACACTGCGCAATGGAGCGTTCGCTTGAACCGCGATGCGCCATCAAGTTTTGCGTACAGCTTGGAAAGAATACAATCGAAACATTCCAGATGCTTTAAGAGGCCTTCAAAGACGACAGCATTTCAAGGTCACGTTCCGGGAATTGGCACAAGAAGGGCCGGGAGGGGGTCGCCGACGAACCCCGTTCTGGACACCCAACAACGGCCAGAACCGGCGAAAACGTGAATCCGGGGCGCGAAGTTTTGCGTTTCGACCGTCGATTGAGCATCCAGCAAATTACTGACATCCTACACACGTCCACATTCGCGATACATGGGGTAGTGACCGAGGAAATGGAAATGCGCAAGGTCTGCACGAAGCTTGTACCGAACGTGTTGCCACACGTTCTTCATCTTTACCAACTTCCTGGCCCGGAGAACCACCGGTGGCCCCCAACCCCCTTTCAGTGCTGACTTGGTTCCGTGCGACTTTTTTTTGTTTCCCCGATAAAAGAGAGAAATGAAAGGAAAGCATTGGAAGACCGTGGAAAACATCCAAAGCATGTTACAACGTTTCAGAGAGACATTCCCGTTGAGTTTCAGGGTATCTTCCAGGCATGGCAGACACGTCTCCGCAAGTGTATTGATACAGGAGAGTGTTTTGAAGACTTTTAAGCATTTTCACGAGTAGGACCAAGTAATATATTTTTTCCAGACAAATAAATAATGCAATGCGCATTGCTTTCATAATGCACGATGTAATCAATGAAGATTAAAGATGGCGGCACGTGTGTACGAATTATATATGTATTACGTACCCAGAAGGCTAGAATGACTTTGAGAGGGGAGGTAGATTGAGAATGGATAAATACCCAGGTTGTGCAAAGAATCATTTCATCTACATCTACAGAATACCCCGCAAGCCGTCGCAAGGACGTGTGGCAGGGGGTGGTGGGTAACCAACCATCCTACATACATGTATTCCCTCCATTTTTTCATGCCCATATCACCCCGCGATCCGCCCAAAAACCGCGTGGAAAGGGGAAGACAGAATAACATTCATGCAACATGTCTACACATATTACGAGCATTAAATGGTTAGCAGCTGTTCCTATGCCTACACAACGAGGACAGGAAAATCAGTAAAAGAGGGCAGGCACACATGCAATTCAGACACTTATTAGCGGGTAATATTCTACACATTCCCGACGAACAATTTGCAAATATGATGGACTTTATCTACATTCACCCACACCCAACCTGGCACAAGGGCGCACAGCATTAGGGCGCCAGACTTGGAGAGAGTTTTGGGCGGGTTTAGTCTTTTATAGCCCTAATTTCGACGGCGCGTGCCTATTACTGTCTTAGGTGCTCCACCATTTATTGTTGTCGCGAATAGTGTGAGGGAAAAACGAATGCTTAATTATAGCCGTCCGACAGTCTAATTCTTTTGTTTTGTGAGAATTATCGGCTCCTGCCAATGCAATAGGGGTTTTCAATGCATCTCCAATGTCAGATGTGAAACCAAACGCTTTATGTCTTTGTAATAAGTTTAATCTAGCCGAGTCTTTGCATATCTGAATGTTCCCACCCCAGATTCAGCAGTAAGGGTGTGCCGCTTTTGTCCTTTCGTACGAATTTTTCACGAACCTAGCGGCCATTCCTTGTACCTTATTCAATTCTGTAATCAATTTTTTTTTTCAACGGATCCCATACGCTAGCCGTATATAAGGTCTTGCTAAAGAAAAATAGCGTTTCCTCCACTGCGCGTTTCGTCGCCAAACCTTCCAACTATACGTTTGACGAGTGCCAATTTTTTTATGGCCCCTCCACAAATAGTGCGTCTATATTTTCCCCAGGTAAGATTCGATGCAATGGTGACCCCTCCAAGTATTTTACTTCATCCACGACGCTCATCCGAACACCTTCGAGTGTGCAAGTTGGTTAAGTATGGTCGTTTTTTCTACTTCAAGAAATGTATAACGGTACATTTTTTGTATTTAATTCCAGCTCCCATTCTTCACACCATCTTTTAATGCTGTTTAAGTCAGTTTTTATTGATTCACGATATGCGTAATTCGATTATTCCCTGTCAAATACAGTTTCGTTGGCAAAGAGTTTCACACCGCTTTTTGTTTTACAGGTGATAGATATCATTAATGTGTATAACAAATATGAATGGTCCAGTGATGCTACCCTGTGGGGCGATGGATGTTACTTGAGCATAATTGGAGTTTGAGCCATCTATCACTACCTTTTGCTGGCGGTCAATAAGGAAGTCCCGAATCCAGTTTATTATTTTGTTGTTTATTCCGTACCATTGCAACTTGTGAATTAGTTTAGCGTGTGGGACTTTATCAAAGGCCTTTTTAAAATCCATGAATATGGTATCTACTTGTTTGTTTCTTTCCCCCGATTGTAGATGGTCGTGTATAAAAAGTCCCGACTGCCTTTCCCATGATCTCTCTTTTCTGAATGCGTGTTTCCTGCTGAATAATAAGCCGTGAGTGTCGAGAAATGTTATGACGTTACTAATAATAATGTAATTACCGAGGTCTTGTTAATTTCTAAATTTAAAAATAGTTGTGGTGTTGGCTATTTTCCAGTCCAGGGGAACGAAACCTTCAGAAATCGATTTGTGAAATATGTATTCCAAAAAAGGCGCGATTTCAGTCGCGAGCTCTTTCACTACCCTCGCGGGAATATCCTCTGGTCTTGATGAATTAATTACTTTTTATGTGTAGGAGTTTTGTTCGTGATTCCTTCGCGCGTTATTCTAATGCCATCCATCTTAGCGATAAGTGACGTGGCCTTCCCTGGGAATCTCCTTGTTATTAGTGTACATGCTTTGAAAGAAATTTATAAAACATTCGTTTTTGGGTGCTGTCTGTATGTACAGTATGTTATCATTGTTACTTTTGAGGGACTGTTCGGTCGCACGTTTTCCCTGCAATTCCCTGACCTACGACCAGAATGCCTCAGAGTCATTTTCCAAGTAATCGCACTGAATGCTTCTTCTGAAATTTATTAAGGTGCTTTGTATTACTTTCTTTGTTTCCCTACGATGTTTTATGTATTTTTTTCGTGTACTTTCAGAAGTCGTTCCTTGGCCGTTTTTCAAGTTTATTTTTGTATTTCGAGTGCAATTGTTTTGCTGTTTATACTAAAAGTAAACCCTATTACCACGAACAATTAGAAAATCATTCGTCTGAATTGTTTTCTTCCGTGTAAGAGTAACTGTGTTTCTAGTTTTCATTATAACATATATTATTTGTATTTTCGTATCAATGGTTTTTAAATAAAACAGAAGGTTTTCCTTAGGACTTAGCTATTCTTTAATTAATCTTTAGCAACGTATTTCAAGAGTTGTACAAAATAAATGTGAATGAACGCCTATTTTGAAGCTGTACCCATTGATTTAGTATTTTTCATTGTGCCCATAAGACAGACTGTTATGAAAGGAATGTAACTTTATTAAATAATTGATTTTTGTCGGGGCTTTACTACATTGCCGTGCTATTGCTAAATTGCCGTATCATTTTTCGGGATTTCGAGGGATATTAAACTCGCATAATAAAATAACGAAATGTAATTCCGACACAGGAATGGACCCATTTAGAAGCACCGGTTTAGTTGAATAGAACAGAATTATGACGAGCGTGATCAGGTATATCTGATATTTTTTAAATTTATTTTACCCCTGCACTATTCCATAAGCACTTTCAGAGCCCACCAATTCGGCGTAAAGCGTGATGAGGACGAGAATGCGTCGTCGAGTTTGAAATCGAAAGCCCGCTTCTAGACCAAATTGATCTTTCTGCGACCGACATGCCTGCCATCTCGGCGGAAGTCTTTTCAACTACATACAGGCTCTTCGCATTCGTCCTCTTCAACAGACAGATGGCCTCGGAGATGATCTCTCAACGCTCGCGGAAATCGAGCGGTAATGATGACGATATGTCTAGAGATCTCGAAGATCTGTGATCATTTAGCCCCGTCGCCTCTAAAATCTTCACGACTTGATTCAGGCTGATTTTTTCTTTGAGCCAAGTCTTTCTTTATGATGTTATGAGAGATCTGAAGGGCTTCCTTGTTTACGTATTCCAATGGATGGAATCAACATTTTACCGGATCGCTGGCAAAATATATCTTTGGCGTTCATAAAATATGCTCATACAGGAGAAATTGGAATGTGTTTGGTTTCCATGGGGTAGCCCTTAAATGAATTAAGTGTTTTGGAGGGAAGGCAGGGATGTGTGCCATTTCATGATGTTCCCCATGAGGATGGCGGTTGGACACCCAGACGGAACCTTACTATTACTCTACTATTTCAGCCATTGCTCTTGGAGAAATGATTTTGCTAAAGTTTCTGAGCAAAGAAGACATCGTAAATATGTTCGGCAATGAAGATATTGCTTCAGAGATGTTTCAGAATTTATCTAACCATTAAAACACTTGGATGTGTTTATTCCATTTTATAGTATACAGTCTGACTCCGTGAAATAAAATACATTGGAAGTATGTCTTTTTTATTTCAAGCACGTAATTGACGTGACTAGCAGATTATTATTAGGTTATCTTCCGGTTAGCGTAGGTTTTGGATAGACAAAAATACCAAATCAATATTTTGTTACTCCTAAAAAAACACAATCCAGCAACCTACTATACATAAGGTCCCTTTTCATTCCCATGTACTTCCATCCTCACTTCATCCCGTCCAACAGCCCTTCCCTTCCTATTCCTGCCCCTTCCTCGTTCGCCTAACATTCTCCCCTCTATTTCAGTCTCCAACATCCCACTGCCGATCAATTTGCTTTTCATCCTTTTTCCTGCATCCTTATGATTTCTCGCAATAATCCCCTCTCCTCGCCAATCCATTCCTTGCACTTTCTCATTCGTTTCCCATTCGGGCCACCTTTTCTGAATCATTCTCCACACCCACATTTCAAAGGCCTCCTCCAATCTACGCCTATCAACCTGTTTCAGTGACTTAAGTTTCCGCACCGTGCCTAACTACGCTCCATATCAAAGTTAGGATGAGCCTTTTCTTAACATTCTTACTCAACGCCCCTGTCATCAACTCCCTCCTCCTCGTGAAAGCATCTTTGCATAGCGCAAATCTTCTCCCTCTGTCCCTGCAACTTTGGCCATTTTGTCCAAAACATTTCGGAGATACGTAAACTGCTCCACCAGCTCTAGTTTTTGCCTTCCTATTCAAATGTTAAGCTTAGCCTTTTTTTCTGAAAAATTGCATAACCTTTGTTTTATTTATATTTATTATCATACCACATATATCGCACTGGATTTTACATTCACTCAGCAATCCTTCAACCCCTTGGCTGTTTGATACACTAGAGCTTGGTCATCAGTAAACGTAGCTGACAAACACTGAGCAGTTTGAGATATATATATATATATATAATATATATATATATATATATATATATATATATATATATAAACATATATAAGGAAAAGGGATAGGAACACGTATAAAGGACGAACACAATAGAGGTGGGGATATATGACCCACGGATCTCAGGGTAAATTACATATCCTCGATAGCTCAAGTGGTTAAGAGCATCCGCCCGGCAAGTGGAAAGATCCGGTGTTCGAGTCCCGGTTGAGGAGATATTTTTACTCTTGTGATCCGTTCGATTCCGCCTTCCCCACCTCTATTGTGTTCGTCCTTTATACGTGTTCCTATCCCTTTTCCTTATATATGTTTCTGTATATATGAGTATTTATTCGCCGTTTGGCGGGATTTCGTGTTTGAATGTATATATATATATATATATATATATATATATATATATATATATATATATATATATATATATATATACATATATAGGTGCGAATTAGCCTCCAAAATATTCCTATTTTCTGCAATATACTCAGTAGTTTGTTCCTAATTTACTCTCTCAAACGCATTTTCTAGATATATGAAATAGGCAAATATATTCTGATTGTGTTCTATAATTCTCTCAATTAGTGATCTCATTTTTGCAATGGCATCGCGCGTGCCTCTCCCCTTCCTAAAACCAAACTGATCACCCCCTAAGTAATCATTTGCCTTACTCTCTATCCTTTTGTGGACGATCACGACAACAACTTTAGCTGCGTCGGGAATCAAACTTATTGTTCTGTAGTCACCACATGAGTTAGCCTTTGCCTTTTTCGGAACAGGAACCAACACTGATCCCACGAGGTCTTCCACCCAGATTCCTTCCTCATAGATACTACGAATCAGTCCATATACGTAGACTCTTTCTCCCATATTTTCCTAAACCTTTTAGTAGTTTTAGTAGTAGGAATGTTGTTTGCCCCACTGGTCTTATTTGATTTTATATCCCTTAATGCCCTATCTATCTCATCGTCGGGTATGCCTGGACCTAAGATATCTTCATTTACGTCATGTTCTCTTTCTCTTTAAGCTTGTTGGCCTAAGTTCTTTACCATACAGTTCTTCTATGTATCCTCCCAATCTCTCTAGGATCTTTTCTGTTTCAACTCTGTCTTATCTTACTCTCACGGTTAACAGAGATCTTCCATTTTTACTTACCGATAGTGTTGGTAATGACTAAGCCCTGTCTCCTGTATAATTCAATTGTCTTCTACCCGCGGTCATTCTTCGCACCTAAAATGTAATCCCTCGCCTCATTACTTTCCTTCGCCAACCGTCGCATGCCAATCCCCTATCACTATCAAATGTTTTCATGCAGGAATACCCGCGATTATGTCCTCCAGCTGATCGTATATCCTATCAACTTTTTCCTCCTTATGATTGCTTGGCGGCATGTTTACCTGAACAATGACCAAGTCCATCGGTTCTGCTTTTATCTCTGCTAGTAATGCTCTATCCGTTGCTTGCTTCATGTTGTGGTCTACGATTCTTTCTACCTTTTTATTCAATATTATGGCAACCCCTCGTTGGCACTCGTCACCTCCGCAGTATATTACTCTGTAACTATCACTCCAATAATCCCCACTATCCTTCTATCTTACCTCTAGACCTAAAATATCTATATTTCCCCTTTCCATCACTCACTTTATATTCTCTAATTTTCCTGTCCTCAACATTGTTCTAAACTTCCAAGATCCCATTCTAACTATTTCGTACTTCTCCTGCATCATCTTTTTTGCTGCTGTCGGTTTTGATTTTAAAGCTTTTCGTGAGATGACGACCGCGGAAGCCTTGCCTCTCCCGCTGCCGGGCACGACACACGGCCGCTGTGGCCGAGTCCCGTAGTTGCCAGGACTCATGTTCTCTGTAGTGTCCATCATTATGTCTTGGGAATGATAATTGAGATGGTTTCTCTTTGCCTTCCTCAATAGTGTTTGTAACGTGGCATCATCACTCAATGGCCGCCCCACTGGCGTCAGACACCTTTGCAGCCGCATCACTGAGGAACAGATACTACGTGGACCACCTTTCGTCTGGCTCCTAACCTTGGACCTATCTGACCTGGGTGACCCTACCAGGAGCATTTATCATTACTCCCGATAGCACAGCTCTAGGGGTCATCGGATCGCACCAGTCCTCCCACCACGTCAAGGTTGTAGTCCCTGGGAGGGGACTAGTAGGTTAGCATTGCGAAGAACGATTACGTCAAACTTACATTCGCTCGTTCCTGTTTTTTTGTAAAAATGCGTCTGGATGATTTTAATGCTTATATTGAGGAGTATCATTTAAGCTAAATCAGGGACGAATATAGGATTTAACACTGCTGCACTACTATGCGTCGACTAGTAAGATACAACCTTATACCCAAAACTGCGACAAACCCTTCTTCAGATCCGCATTCATTCAACCTCCGTTCAGGACAATGTATCCATGCATTCCTCCCCTCAATTCACTTTCCTACCGCTCCCGGCTCTTGTCAAAGTATCCAGCATTCCATTGCCTATCAAAATGCTCTGCACATACCTTTCCTCCTCACCTCCCCACCAGCTAGTACTTCCTCGTTAGTTTTCCTTTAAGTCCTTTTCAACTTTTCCATTATTCTCCGGGCACGCACACACACACATTATTATTACCTTCACAATCCGTGACTATCATCTTCCTACACCAACAACTAAGTTTCTGAGATTTACAAAACCACGCTCCATGGCAAAGTTTTCACAATTACTACCTCCTCACTTAACATCCAATCAAAGGAAAGCTGTCTACGGTCAGCAAGTTATTTCCGATTCTTTCTGTTCATTATCAGATGCTATGAAAATTTAATAGACCAAGTCAAGAAACCATTCTGGATCAATTGAACCTGATCACACTTTGATGAATAGCTGAAATAGCATCATATACTCTCATAATATCGCTGAAAAAACGTCGTTTATGTGTCGCAAGACTAACACCTAATAATCCATCTGCAATTATATATTATGTAAATGGTCCAGATATTTAAAAAATATAATTGTTTTCTTTTCAAGCAATGGATATAGGTAATTTGGAAATTTTCCCTCATTATTGTCATTCGTCGGCATTGAGGTGAATAAGTGGAGGAAACATTTTATGGTGAATTGTCGACGCAGCTCTCGCAATCAAATTCCCTTGGCTAATGATCGAACGGTGTTTCCCTCCTCATCAATCGGAGTTTCATTTTGAAGTTCCTCGTCGGTATTTCAATGTATGTCTGCTATCCATTTTAGTAACAACCCGATCCGGAAGAAGTTGTCCTGACCGAAATGAATGCACGCTTTATATTGCGGTGCAGAGCGATCTAACAAATACAAAAGGCTCCATTCCATCCAAAGGCTATCCGGAGTGCACGCGGAGGAAGGCCCGCTCCAAGCGATAGGGATACTGGGAAATCGCGGCGGATTTTAAATCCGGAGGGATACCGAAGGAGGTAAAAGCCTGGCCATAATCCACCCACGGATACGGCGGGGAGTGCGTGCTGAGAGTACTTGAGTGAAGCTTCACGCAATCACTCTTCTGTCGCAGACGCGCTGCCCTTGAAGGCTCAATCGGGACATGATTTGACACATTCACTTTGTATGTGTCACTCCGAAATGTTACTCGGGTTTTTGTTGTTTCCGTTATGGAATCGAAGTCACTCTTTCCAAGGTCTCAATTCGTCGGAAGCACAAGAGCAGACCAAGGGCATATGCAGATACTGAAATAGTTCAACCCTTCTCGTTTGCCCGCCGCGCATGCCATGGACATAAAATTCTGATCGGTACCGATTTGAAACTATAATATTTTATAAATTATCTGGTCGAGGCGGGCCTCAGCAGTTCAACTAAACCTTAACGGGGTAAGAAGAGCCCGCGGCATGAAATGGTGAGAGTTCAACGCTTACACTGAAGGAATAATTTTAGTGCCACAATACACTAATGGGTGATACCAATGTAAGAAAGGAATGGAAGTTGGCTGTCGAACCAATCGATCTAAGGAATCGTTTTCCTCCCACGTAATATGGAACACCACAGCAATAAAAAACATAACTCACGGCAATTTGAACTTCCTGAATGCCATTAATCACTCAGAGTATTTATATTACCTCAGTCAGAATGTTTTTGGCTGTCTATATTATCCATTTCGTTCGATCACCGTACCAAAAAACTCTATTTAACTGGTCGATATGATCCATCGATCTTAGTTCCTTCGCTGCCCGGAGTGCAACATCTTCTGGTGAGCCGTGGCAGGGTCTAATAACTGTCATCAGGTATCCTGCCAATATCACGAGGTATCAATTGAAATTTATCTGCTGACAACTGAGAATGAAATTGATATTGAGATGATCTTGCATTGATATGATTGAAAGTCAAATCTACAAATTGGAATAGACCAAGATTTGTCCCTGTTAAAAGGCATGTTTTAGGAATGCTTCTAATCATTAACAGGAAAAAATATAAAATACAAAAAAGAAAAAATCTTATACAGCCATACCCACATCTTAGCTTTGAAAACATAAATATTACACTGAAATCCAAATTTACATCTCAATAATTGTTTACATCACAACCACGACATTTACCATGCCTTTAACGGTGTCAGTGTATATATATATATATATATATATATATATATATATATATATATATATATATATATATATATATATGCACCATCAACACAGTAATCAACCCGAAGTTCGGTTTGGTAGGTAATGGTAGAGTTCACCCAGTACTAAGCCCGACGGCATGTGAAATTCACTCTTCAGGGTAGGGGGGCCAGCTCCTTTCCTTTTAAAGATAGCTTAGGTCCAGACATACAAGACGATGAGAGAGAGAGGGCATTAAGGGAGATGAAACTAAATAAGGCCGTGGGGGTGGATAACATTCCCGCGGAACTACTGAAATGTTTAGGAAAATATGGGCTGATTGGTAGTATTCATGAGTTTAGACACCACAAAAGACGCAGGTATACATGGAAAATGCCAGATGACTCAGAAAGGTATTAGCTAGATTATTTCCTGGTTAGACACAGGCTTAGGAACAGTGTAATAAATTCGCACAGCTTCCCGGGAGCGGATGCGGACTCTGACCACAATTTAGTTGTTATGAAATGTAGCGCCCGTTTCAAAAAGATAAGGCAGGGGCGGCGAGTTAGAAAATAGAATGTAGAAGCATTAAATGGTTTGAAAAGGAAGGAATACAAACAGGCGGTAGAGGAAATCATGGAGGATGGTAAAGGGCTTAGTACTATCGAAGAAAAATGGGAAAGTATCAAGAAAGGGTTATCGAAACCGCAAACGACACTATTGGAACCGTTAACGCCAAAAGGACTAGGAAACCATGGATCACGGATGAGATGATTAAAAAGATGGATGAGCGGCAAAAATGGAAGAATACAACTACAGAATTAGGCAAAATTAAGTACAAAGAATTAAACAATAAATTGAGGCGGGCAACAAATAAGGCAAAAGAAGCATGGTCGAAGACGCAGTGCGAGGGTATGGAAAGTTTGCAGAGGAAGGGAGAAATTGGTGCGCTGCACAGCAAAGTTGAATGTTTATCGAGAAGTAAGAAAGGGAGATCAACGATAGCAGTTAGAGATAAGGCGAGTAAGGTAATAGTTGACGCAGGAAAGATCCAAGAGAGATGGAAGGAATATATAGAAGAACTGTATAGTAAAGAAATTATACCCACAAAGTTAGACATAGAAATGGAACATGACGTAGAGAAAGATAGCTTAGGTCCAGGCATACTCGACGATGAGATAGAAAGGGCATTAAGGGAGATGAAACTAAATAAGGCCGTGGGGGTGGATAACATTCCCGCGGATCTATTGAAATGTTTAGGAAAATGTGGGAGGAAAGTGAATGAAGGGAGTGTTGACCGGTAGTGGGATGTTGAAGACTGTGATAGAGGGGAGAATGTTGGGCAAAAGAGGAAAGGGAAGGAACAGGATAGGGATGTTGGACGGGATGAAGGGAGGAAGAAAGTACTCAGAGATGAAGAGGGACCTGATATAGATTAGGATGATGGATTTTGTGTTTTGTTAGGGGTAATAAAATGTTTGTTTGGTAGTTGTGTCCATCCAAAAACCTACCTTAACCGGTAGATTACCTTAAAAAAAAAAAAAAATATATATATATATATATATATATATATATATATATATATATATATATATATATATATATATATATTTATTTATTTATAGAATTCTGCATGTCCGGGTTTTCACCGCGTTGTTGTTTGAAGCCGACAACAGTTTCGCCGAAGTTTCATCCGGCGTCTTCAGGTCGAAGATCTTCGACCTGAAGACGCCGGATGAAACTTCGGCGAAACTGTTGTCGGCTTCAAACAACAACGCGGTGAAAACCCGGACATGCAGAATTCTTCAAGCCACCGCCGCGAAAATCTACGCAGCCATATATATTTATATATATATATTGAAACACGAAAACCCGTCATACTATATGGTAGGCAAATATTCCCTCACATGGGAATAGATATAAGGAAAAAGGATAGGAAAATATTTAAAGGACGAACGCAGGGGAGATGGGGAAGGCAGAATCAAGCAGTTTACAAGTGTTAATTTACCGGGACTTGAACACCGGATCTTTCGGCTTACCGGGCTTATGCTCTAACCACTTAAGCTATCCCCCCTGAAATCTACGTGGGGTTTATGCAGCCAAGTGCCCCGATTCTTTGGCCAAGTGATGACGTTAGGGAGCTGTTTCATCCACCAAAGGAGACATAGACGAAACAAGAGAGGAATTGACAGTAGGAAGGCAATCACACAACGCCATAAAGGATTGTAGCAGTGCGTTTCGTGGTAAGTATAGCCAGAAGGAGGAGACGAGCCACATTGGCCAAATACACATTCAAGCGATTTACAACTCCAAATGAAAACACTGTAATGAATCTGTATTGTTATTTATTTTTTCAAGGGAAATGTCAATTTAACCCGCTGTTATTTTTTCTATTACCTGCCAATAAAATAAATATAAAACAATTACAAGCCTGTAACTGAAACAGTACTCGTAGTTCAGTCATACCATATTACATAACTATACCCATAGGTTTACTAAAACTGCATATTTACCTCATTCATTGCTGATTAAATTTACCAGCACTAACTAATGATTGAATTAAAATATAGGAAAATGACGTCTCCTGTTTTTGAAATATATTCTTTGCCAAATTCATCGTTACGAACGCACAAAGAAAAAGACATTCTCAGGAAATGACACCAACGTTTGATGTTATTTCCAGCGTCAGTTTACGATTAATTTGTCTGCCAATGGAGAATGTACTCTTGCACACCTTTCTGGACATTCTTATCACAGGAATAATTTCAAAGAAGGCAAACTAGCAGCGAAATGATAAATGAGCCAGTCATCAAATTTTTATTATTTTTTAAAATATGATATTCAACTATCATATAAATCGAAGTTTCTGTATTACGAGGGTCATCCGGAAAGTAGTACCCGTTCGTGCCGCATGAAGTGCTGACGACGCGAGTAGCCGCTGGACGAGGTCAGATAGCTTCAGTGGCTTGTCTGCCTTCTCTGAGCCAAGTTGCGTGACGCTAGCATTGCCTGTGTTGTTTCTGTGATTGTTTACAATGTTTAAAAAAATTGAGAACGCCGCCAGTTGTGAAGTGAGGGCAGTGATTAAATTCCTCAATGCAAGAAACGTTCGCCCATGTGATATTCATCGCCAATTAAAGGAGGTGTATGGAGACAATGTAATGGACGAGTCGTCTGTTCGGCGGTGGTGTCGCAACTTCAACATGGGGAGGGGGAACACACACGACGATGAGCGTTCGGGGAGACCGTCTGTCATTACAGACCAACTGGTGAGCTCAGTTGACGAATTCGTGAGGAACGATCGGCGCGTCACAATTGATGACATCTGTGAGCATTTTCCCAATGTTTCTCGAACAATTGTTCATGAAATTGTTAAACACCATCTGCATTATGCAAAAATTTGTGCAAGATGGGTCCCTCGCGTATCTCAATGAGCTGGCGGCGAAGGACTATGCAGCAGGAATACAGAAACTTGTCACACGTTATGACAAATGCCTTAATTTGCTTGGAGATTATGTTGAGAAGTAGTTTAAAGTATCCTCTTTCAAATAAAATTTTTTATGTTTGTTAATATTTACTTTTGTGTCTTTATTTCACGAACGGGTACTACTTTCCGGATGACCCTCGTATATAATATTATTATATACATATATTATTTAGTGTCACTATTTCAATCATCACGACCAATCGGACACATTTGAAAAGTTGATCCAACTCGAATAAAGCAGTTTAATGAAGTTTTCTCGGGTCCTGCTCTTCCTGATCAGGGATTCCATGTTAGCCGAATTTTCGAAGATCGATTCGAAAGAGGGTAGATCTTTTTATCAAAAGATATTTAAATGCATGACTACAGATAAAAAATATGCCCCGAGGACAAAGTTCAATTAGAGCTTCGAAACGTCGGCCAACAAGGGAATCTCCCGAGAAAACTTCATTAAGCTGGTACCCCGCGAAAGCATCGAATAAAGTGGTGTTCTAAAATTATAATGAGCTATGTAACTTTTAAAAGTATACGCAAATCCCACTTTTCAGCACATTGCCACAAAGATAATTTTCTTGAAAATGCATAAACTCCTAGGCCAAGTGAATGACTTACCAATTTTCCCTCCATGACTCTACAGGTCATTTCCTTTCATGATAGAATCAATGTACATGCCACTAGAAATATTATATTTTCTCTTCATGTTGCTTGAAACATTCGCAACAATTTTGAAACTTAATTAACGCCGAATACTTTGTATTCAGTGCACTTCAAGTGTACTAAACATGATAAATATTCCCAATAATTACGCTTCATCAAAGTACATTTTCTTTTCAGCTCTCTGATCAATTTGTGAGTTCTGTTTGTCCTCTGTTACTTGATGATTATCAAAATGTACGCAAAAAATACTTATTAGCCTTTCCATTGTTCCTTATTGAAAAATTACTAATTATTCGGATATTTTATTCATACGAGAGATTTTGTTCATGGATATCCATTTATCTTAGAGTTGCCGGAAAAGAAAAACACTTCCTTCTGGTGAATGTTTCACTGGAGGGAATCTTCCGATGCACTCGCTTCCTGGAGTTCCTCTACAGCTATTTTAGCTGCAAGAGAAACAGATGAATCTGCAGTTGAGTTATACTCAAAATGGATGTTTCAAATGCAATTAATATATCACCACATTATCGTGAGTGGGAGAACACATTTGTACTCCTTCAATTCCTGCAGATAGCCAGCATCAGAGTACTCGCTACCGCTTCTATTATTTACTCATAAACGCTATTAACATTATTATAATTAATATATGATGAGACTTCAAGGAGAATATAATCCCATTTTTACAGGTAAATATTGAAAAGTATTTTTTAAATTAATTTAACTCGAAGTATCATCAGAAGCGGAATCTGACACCTCTTGCCACGACACACCCGGGGCGCACTCAACCATTTCACGCGAATTCCTTTGCCCAATATTTCACGGAATGACTGTCCCCCCTGGCTTATGTCCAAATGAAGGGTTCTCTTGGTGGGTGACGGGTGCGGACAGGTAGTGATGGGAGTGAGGTATGCAGCGGGAGTGGGGTCAGCATTCGTGGGGATGTCGCAAACGAGAGCACAGTCGGGGGATGTTTGCAGAGGGTATGGAGTCCGTGTTCGCAAATATTTCAAGACACAAACTTGAAGCGCAAATTTTTAAAAGATAGCTATTTTACGTGCTACACTTCTTCGGAACTCTTGATAAAGTAAGCCCTCCTAGGTAGATAGATAGATAGAGGTCTTTATTTGGGCGAAATTAAGACCAAATGGTCCCTTCTTCCATTTAACCCATAGGTAGGATTCCCCTATCCTATAAATTTATTACTGCACACTTTTACTACATGGTCCGAATTTGCATGTGTCGCACCAACGCTTTAATTGCATCAAGGTCATCCGCTGATGCTGCCTTGTGCCCAGGACTAATGATATTTGCATAAACTCCTTCCTCGTCGCCAAATAAGCATATTTTAATATTGACCACCGAGTAATACCACTAGTACAGCTAACATAAAGAAGGAATAAAAGAGGTCCGATGGAACTTCCACGTATATTCTATCTTATATTTTTTATGCTTTGGAAATTCAATGCAATAAATGTTATTCCATAAAAAAAGTAATCTCTACTGGCGTTGAGGCAATATTTGCGCTTAGTGCGGATGTCTTTATTATCGTATTCACGAGAACTGCATACACGTATACCTATAGTGGTTGCTCTTAAGATCTTTAAATTTATAAGTATTTCCTCAGACCTACTCCGTAATCTACTATCTTGCGCTCGTGCGTTTGCGGGCTCTTGTATCCTGCGTGCTACCTTTTGCAAAGCCGTCTTCGTTTGCTAAGATCAAGGCACCGGGGAGATGAAGGGTCGTCCGGCGAGCGGCTTCCCGAGGACCCCCT
Organism: Hetaerina americana; assembly: GCF_022747635.1. NCBI lineage: Eukaryota > Metazoa > Arthropoda > Insecta > Odonata > Calopterygidae > Hetaerina > Hetaerina americana. Next base: position 595,714 of record NW_027286404.1, read on the forward strand.
TGGACTACTTCAGAAACCTCTGCTCTCGAACGAGATTTCCTCGGATCGGTCGGAATGCAATACCGAAGAAGAGTTGTGCAGCGGTCAGGACTATGACTTACGGAAGGTGGTGCCTCGGTGGGTTGAAAATTCTCGGTTGCCGGATTCCGTTATATTAACAGTAACTAGTAAGACGTGATTCTTATAAGAAAGAAATACGGCGATTCATTAGAAAGATCCGTCGTAGGCAAGAATAGAAATGTGGCGTGCACAGGTACGGGGGTAGTAACCAACCTGTATATAACCAACGTAATTTTTCACAATGGGCAAGATGCTCATCTTTGCAAAGATTAAAAATGTAGCGAACGCATGAGTCTAGAAGGAGTTCACTCTTCATCCAACCTCCGCAGTAATTCTCATTCGCTACCCAGCCTGCCCATCTAAATTCCATTATTCTTACGTGGCATCACATTTCCATCGCCTCAGACAACCCTTTCTTGATACCATCCCAATTTCTTCGATAGTACTCAGCTCTTTACCGTCATTTATGGTTTTATCCACAGCCTGGAAGCACTCCTTCTTAGTTAATCCATTTAATGCTTCTACATGTCATTTACTAACCCGCCGCCCCTGCCTTACCTTTTTGAAACTGACACTACATTTCAGAACAATTAAAATGTGGTCACCTGTGCCTAACCAGAATATAATCTAGCTGATACCTCTCTGAGTCACCTGGCATTTTCCATGTATACCTGCGTCTTTTGTGGTGTCTAAACCAAGTGTTGGTGATAACTAACCCCTGCCTCCTGCAGAACTCCACTGCTTTCTCCCCGCAGTCATTCCTTGTACCTAAACCGTAGTCCCCCACCTCATCCCCAACTCTTCCTTCGCCTACCGTCGCATTCGAATCCCCCATCACTATCAAATGTTTCCCTGCAGGAACACACGCGATTATGTCCTCTAACTGATCGTATATCCTATCGACCTCTTCCTCCGTTTGGTTGCTCGGTGGCATGTATACCTGAACAATCACCAAGTTCAACGGTTCTGCTTTTATCTCTACTATTAATATTTTATGCGTTACCTGCTCTATATTGACTACGCTTCTTCCTACCTCTTCTTTTAGTACTATGGCAACCCCTCGTTGGCTCTCGTCCCCGCCGCTGTATCTTATTCTATACTTATCACTCCAGTAATCCCCGCTATCTTCCCATCTCACCTCGCATAGACCTAAAATATCGATATTTCCCCTTTCCATCTCTCGCTTAACATTCTCCAATTTCCCTGTCCTCAACATTGTCCTAACATTCCACGTTCCTATTCTAACTAATTTTGTCTTCTTCTTCTGCGTCTTCTGTCCTGCTGCCGCCGGTTTTCCCTTGCAAGGGTTTCGTGGCATTACGACCGCGGAAGCCTTGCCTCCCCCGCTGCCGGGCACGACACACGGCCGATTGGGTCGAGCCCCGCAGTTGCCAGGACTCAAAATCTCTGTATTGTCCATCATTTATATCTTGGGAATGATAATTGATGTGGTTTCCCGTTGCCTTCCTCAATGGTGTTTTTTTAACGTGACACCATCATTCAATGGCCGCCCCATTTGGGTCATAGGCCTTTGCATTCGTCTCACTGAGGAACAGACGCTGCGTGGACTACCTTTCGTCTGGCTTCCAACCTTCGACCGATCTGGTATGGGTGACCCTACGAATAGCAATAATCATCATTGATCCCGCCAGCATAGCTCTAGGGGTCATCGGAACGCACAAGCCCTTCGACCACGTCAAGGTTGTAGTCCGGGGAGGGAAATATATATATTTTTCAATTTGTTCATTTGACTCCCTCCAGCATCTGGCTGTCATTCATCCCCTTGCCGAATTTAAGATGGCATTTAATGGGACTTAAATTGCGATCGCTATGAATATCTACCCCCGGGTTCCTTCAGCAAGCTTGCATTTAGGTCATATATCTATGCTTCATGGGGGTGAAATGAACATGATATCTGATAATATCTTCCAGGATTGTCTTCGTGAATGGTTCCGGAAGAGTCTGTTTACCGCTTTTTATTTTTGCTGTTTGAAGAATTCCAAACGCCTTTCTCGTTTTCCATTTCGCTTCCCTGTACCAGTAATTCCTGAATACTCTCATTTTTGGCCGTCTCCAACAGTCAAATGTTTAATTCTAGTTTCCTTGTATAGCTAAGATTTTCTTCTCCTTCTAATTTGTCATCGCTTCGGCGATATCAGAAAACCCCTCCACCACTTCGTCACAATCATAATCTGCTGTTAGAATGTAAACTTTTACACCTCCGGTTTGATCAATGGTCCTGGCTAAAAGATCATGTAGCAGCCGCTCCAAGAGACTCCCTCACATTTCCCTTCACTTACAACAAATATGCCTGACTCACTACACTACATTCTCCCGACCCCCACTCGCGCGAAGTGCCCGGACATTACAAGTGCAAATCCTTAATTGATTGACACATCTGACTCAGATGCCCTCTGAAATGTTCCAGCACGTGTTTTTTAGTAAAATAAAAGAAAAATAAAAGGACCAGTTTGTTATCGCTCCTTGTAATGGTAATGTGGTAATTTCCCGTTGTCTTCCACATCACACACTGCAGCCGTTATAATCATTGTTACCACGCCTTCAGCTGGTCCCTATGCCGAACTCTGTGGTCTCCACATTCTCTCATATAAATTACGACTACAATGCTACACTTTCAAAGTGTAAACATCATTCGCCTCGACCGGGTGGGTTATTTTTACCCTTTGAAATTGTTGCATTGCATTTCGCATTAGCGGATGACTCTCGTTGACTCCTTGGGTGACTTACTAAAGCTTGATCCTCCGCAAATCCCATTCAACTTTCATTCGTATCTCCAGTTCATCCCATGCCTCACTTACCATTTCCCCTTCATATGTACAAGTTGAAAAGCACAGGCGATAACGGGTACTCTTCTCTTTTACTCTTCTTTCGAGCCACGCCCATCCTGACTCTCCATTCTTTACTCGCATCAGACCAGTCCGAGAAATACACCGGTTTCGGATAAAACGCATATCCCTCCAGTCAAGCTCTGTCATCTGTAATACAGTAATGAGTCTCTGCCCCATCTTTTCTATCAAACGCCTTCTTGAAATCTAAGCAACAAACAAATCCGTACTAGTTGTACTCGATATTTTCTGTATTAGTAACGTCATTAGTGCTATGGCATCACGCGTGCCTCTCTCCTTCCTGAACCCAAACTGATCGTTGCCTTAGCAATTATTTGCCCTCCTCTTAATGCTCTGATTAATGAACTTAATTACCGCCTCAGTGGCGTACGAAATCAAACTAATGGTTCTGTAGTCCTCGCATAAGGCGTCCTTCCCCTTTCCAGGATGTGATATAATACTGATGTAAAAAAATCTTTCGGTTTTATTCCACCCTCATAAACGATAAAATTTAGCTCACAAAAATTCTTCAATTAACCTCTTCTTAAATCCTTAAGTAGTTGGACGAGGATATTATCTATCCCTTCGGCGATATTTATTTTTAATAACCTTAATGCTTTTCAATCTTAATTCTTTTCTATTTCTATGCCGAAATCTAAAGGACTTCAATCAACGTCAAATCCTCTTTCCATACCTTAACTTGATTGTCTTATATTAAGATATTACCCTATAAATCCTCTATGTTTGTGGTCTTTCCAATTCTCAAGTATTTTTCTCGGGCAAATTAGTAATTTTCCTTTCGTATCTTAGATGTTTGCACGGATTTTCCCGTCTAGCGTCCGGATAGTGCTTCGCCTTCCTGTAAATCACACCCATTTCAGCCCTCCTCTGTACATTCTGTGTCCTCGCCCTACGTATTTACCACAATTCTTTGGTCATTTAGCCCTCCGTCTCAGTTCATTGCTAATCTTTCTGTTCTCCTTTCTCCTTATCTCTGAGTTTCCATTCCTCCAATTCCACCTTTTATCTCTCTTTCTGAATATTTCAACTGCAATCCATGGTTCCCTTGTAGTTTTCCGATTTGCCGTTATTATAATTTCGTTTGCGGCTTTCGATATCTGTTTTGCGGATGCGCCCGTCCTGCTCCTGCTCGTCCTTCCCCCCTCCCAATCCTCGTCACTCGAATTTTTTCAACTGCTCCCCAGTACTCCATTCATTTCCTCAGTCTTCTCCACTATTAATCCTCTAGCATCGGACGTTATACTCCTTGACACTAAATTTTCATCTGAATCCTTATGCGTTCCCGGGAAACTATGTGTATTAATTATGTACTCTCTAAATTTGTATCTAACCATAATATAACCTAACTAATATCCAGCTGAATCCTCTAGAAATTTCGCAAATAGCGCTGGTTTTGAATTTTAAACGATGCGTTCGTTCTGATCCAACCATTTTTCTTACACTGAAGCCGTATTCCTTTCTCCTCACGCTCATTTCTTGATCCTAAACCGTATTATTTTATATTATACTGAGTCTTTCTGAGCTGAGTCTCCCGTAGCTGCCAGGACACATTTTCATGTTTTTGTCCATCATTTTTTCGTGGGATAAAATTTCAGGGTCTTTATTTAAATATTTATGAATAATTGCAGTTTACCTTTGCCTTCTTCAATATTTTTTTGAACGTGACGCCAAGGCTGAAGTGGCCGCCCCAATGGAGTCAGATGCCTTTGCAGGCGCCTCGCTGAGGTACGCGGCGGTTCGAGGACCACCCTTCGCCTGGTTCCTAACCTTCGACCTCTCTGGCTTGGATGACCCAATAGGAGCAGTTATCATTTCTCCCGCCGTGACAACCTTTGGGATCATCATAATGCGCAAAGCCTTGGGTTTCAATGAAATGGGAGCGTCCCTATACATATTGTAGATGTTTTCCCTTCCCAAACACACTTTTTACCACTCTTTTCCCTCCTCTTACCTCCTCCATTTGCCAGCTCACCATCCCCTCCCCCTTGCTCATTAGCAAGCAGTCACCTTGAGATAGGTCGGAGATGATCCTCACTCCTATTTTCCGCTAAGTAGGGCGACTCCTTACTCTTTTTCGTCATTTCAAACACTCAAACGTCTCGACAAAGTTGCCATATTCCTAAATATTATTAGAGCACCATCATAATGTGCAGCGTCGTTACGGCCGCGTGTGGCGTCCCGTGGGGCGACGCATTCAAATCCCCTTGACTATCAGGGCACCAGCACCTTGAGCACCCTGGAGCTGGTAACCCTATGATTGAGTGTACGGTGTTTTTCTTTCTGTCCGCAGCTAAATTTATATCCGCATGACATTTATAGCAGTGCATACATATCACCACAGCGAGGAGCATTGTATCACATATATAAGGGAAGGGCCGTAGTTTCTTTCGCTTACAGCATACTTCTGTTTTGGAATGCTTCGTCCAGCACCTTTGATATACAAGACATATATTGCGAACTCGTATCGTATTAGGTCGAACTCGGAAAGTTCCCTCGTATGCAGTGGCTTGGAGGCAATCTGTGCAGCCTTTGCCGAATGTTAAATTTGTCTCCAGCTTCCGGAGGACTCATTACAGCCCTACCCCGTTCATCTTAGAAGATTACACAAATGAAGAATGGAAAGTATTTCCTCTTTCGTTAAAATACAATCGCAGATTGTTTTGCAAATAGTCAGCTTATCTGTGAGTAGTCAAATATGTTGTATGTAACGGGTAGGTAACCTGTATTTATGTATGCACAAAATAAAATACTTCTAGGGAAGAAGTAGTATCCAACCCATCACCTATCACACCTCCTTCACAATTCGCAAGGTTCGCATTTCAAATGCATAAATTCGTGTTTAGCAGGATTTCGATGCGAGAGATATTACGGAGCTTCGCTCCGCATGGACGCCTTCAAGCCCGCCTTCCCTTCTCCTCCGCCGTCCCTCCACCTCGTCACGAAACCCATTCTTGTAAATAACCTCCTCGATGCATGCAATGCATGATTATAAAACCATTAGTAGTGGGGGTGAGGGTAGGGAGTGCGGGTCGCTGCCTCGGGAGGGTGGGCCGCGTCTCCGGGCGGGAGAGGGGATCGCCTGCGGTGCATCGCCTGCGGTGTTTGCGGCCGCCTCGTGAGGTTTCCGAACAAGCGTCGTCGCGTCTTCTATCTCAGCGTGGTGCTCCCTCTTGCACGCCACGGTGGCGACTCAGAGCGATACCCGCGGGAATCGGTGGCGCCTTTTCCCATTGCGGGGGGAAACACCACCCATCCGCCTTGGCTTTGACTTCCCGTGCCACGGAACTGATGCCAAAGCATGGCATTTGCGAAAAGACAATCTACGAGTGGTGCTAGGATCTTGTCAAATGAGATTTAACTTTTGCAATTTCTTTTCTTTTTTTTCGAAAATTATCTGCGCGCGGAAATTTTGTCTCTAAGATCAATGCGAGCATAATATAACATTTCAAACTGTATTGTTTGCTTTTTGGCGACTGTGCCGGTGATACCAGTTTTGAAGTATTGTCCGGCGAAGGAAATTGTGCAAACTCTACTGTATTCATATTCGTCGCCTTATTATTTATTCGTTGGGGGTGTACTTTAAAAGTGCCATAGACCAATACCAATAGACCAATAGACCAAGTGCAATAGACCAATGGAATAGACCAGTAATTGAACCTCCGGACTAATGCGGGAATGTCATGTAGTATATTTTCTCGTTTTTACATGTTTTTTTGTGGGTTCAATATAGATTTTTCTTCTGTGCATACACTCTTGTTAGCGAATGCATCATAACAATCTGTATTTACCCCCATTCGTGTTCCTTGATGATTCATTTTTATGCAATAAACAATGATTAAATTGATAATTGTTGTAGTACGCCAAACAATCGAATGCATAAATAAAAAGTGTCGCACTGTATGTCTCCAAAAATATTTTGACCGTGTTCTTTCTTTCTCGGATCATTTACCTAAATATGACTCGTAGTCAACAAACAAAATAAGATGACTTTTTCGTGGCCAAACGTTGAGCACACGGCTGGAAAAATTGAAATGTTCTGCTTTAAATGATGTCCACCTCGGTCAATTCCTGTGTCTTTTTCGCGTCTCATTAAATTTCTGTCTAAATATTTTTATTTAGTCAATCGTGTATTATTTTAAAAAATATTGGCACGTATTATTTTAAAATATGTAAGTATCGACAGTGTGGCGGCTTCGGCCGCAGCCAACTTCTGACGACGTTTCGGCTACTGACAGAAGCTTCCGACTCCTGTTGAGGAGTAGCATTGATCGGAAAAGTGCGACAATCTCTGGAGAAGTTGTCAGTTTGAAGACGGCTAGCTCTTGGTGGGTATTGGCAAAAGCGTCTGATCCACGGAGAGAGACGGGGAAATATCCGGGCCGAGCGCGGAGAAAATGCGATCGTCCAAAGGGGCAACTCTGATCTCCGCCATAGATTTTCGCTTTTTCGAGCCATTATCGCAATTGGTTGTCGATCCGATGATTCGTGAGCTCTCTATATAATTCTTCTATCCGCCAATATCATACATTTTAGTCTTTCTTAATGACTACTGTCCTCAATTACCTGGTTCTCGTCTTTCATTGGCCTTCCTATCTAAATCCTCCCTCCTCCGTTTCCTTCAGTTCAGTAAAATATCGTGGCCCTTGTTGTAAGTGCCCTCCATTGCCTTCTCCCTTCACCCACACTCGTAGTACGTGTCCATGCATCAATCAGTCTACCCATCTCATTTGCATCATTCTTCTGTAGCATTTCCTTTGCTTCTATACTTATTTCTTCTGATGAACTCTGATCACCTGTGTTGCAAAGTCGTAGAAAGTACAATTCCATCTACAATTTTTTAAAAACTGCTTTCTTATTTATAGATGAGTGCAATGCCACCATTACTACACGTTTCTTTCTGCAGCAAGCCTTCTCCGCCGTAACGATTATTTTTACTCTGTCCCGTTTATTTTGCCATAGTTACTGATTTTTTTGCCTGAATTTTAGAATTCTTTCACTTGTTTAAGTGCATCTTTGCCTAGTTTCATTTCAATACTTTCTTTGATATTTTGGCTTCAAAGCATTTTATTACCTTATTTTTGTTTACTTTAGATTATAGTCGTCAATATACAACTCCGTTAATGCTAGTATTTTTTCAAGTATTCTCTCTTCCCTACAAAGATTATTTTGCCAAGGACGAAAAGCAGCAATCTCAAACTCTTTCCGTGTATCCATACGCCGCCTGTTCTTTTCCTTCGCGCCAACGGCTCATATGATCGTAAGATTTACATAAATGCCCGGTCAAAAAAGAATGGGCAGATTATTTGATCATTAGTATAAATGCCTTGGGCAATCAATACAGTCGAAAAATACTTAAGTATATATGCAGTAAGAGTGAAATTTACGTGTTCCAGTGACGACCGTTCAGAGGGAGTGGGCTGCAGGCGTTTGGGCGAACGAAATCCCACGAGCAATGAAGGCCACGTCGCACGGGCTCGGTCGCACACCTCGTGTCAAGTAAGGAGTCGCCTCTGGGGTTGCATTGAAATCGTATGATGACATGATAATATAATAAATAACCCTAGCTGCTTTGCGTTTGAAAACGCCACATTTATTCAAATTGCACCGAGGTATTCAGCAAAAAACGATGGACAGAATAGGAGAAGGGAGTAAGTTACTGAAGGTAGGTGTATGAAGACAAAGAGGGCAGAAAAATGCGGGGTCAGTGTGCTGTGGACTCTTACGGAGGAGAATGATGGATGAGCGTGGCAGAAGAAGGGAAAGAGAATCAGCTCCTTGGACGGAATGGTTGGCTTTATACGTGTAGTATTGTGTGGTGCAGAGGTATTCAGGGTCGTCTTTGGCGGAGCTAGAATTTTGAAAGTGCTTAGGTTTGTCAAGATTTACCCATGCCGGCGGATTATTGTTTCTACTGTTTTCTCGAAAATCTTTAAAGCCAAGCAACTTAGCATAAATATGCAAATACGTACCTCATCATCATCCGTAATCAACGGGTCATGGTCCAGGTTTACTTTTCCGGTTTTCGGTTGACCTCATCGTATACTGAAACCGTTTCACTATGGGCATGCACTGGTGTCACAAAATATTCTGTTCACATATTGGTTATGGGATTGTATTTCCCACCGCTTGAACATCGATTTCACCGTGCTCATTGCTGAAAATACGTGAGATATTTTTTCTAGCCCAAAAAATTCAAAAATCGCTGTCGCATTCCAAACGGGAAGAGTCCAAGCGGCACGCAAAACAAAAATGAGACACATAAATAAATACTGGAATGTTGAAGTCTACGAGCAATTATTCCATCCATTTCAGCAAGTGTTCTACCCACTGTTTTGCATCCGTCGTGAGCTTAGTTTCGGTTTCAATGACTCTGTCCATTTTCGGAAGCGTATAAAACCTGATGGCATAGTTGCATGTATGAAAAATAGTCAGTTATTTTAATATAAAACAAAGTGACTCAATGAAAGTATTATTCACTCCAAAGGTCCGTCAATCGTCCGTCTTTAGGAAGGTGAGGAGGAAATCTGTTTGGCTTCCTACGGCAAACTAAGCAACGGTTTCCTATGGTAAGGCATGAATGTCCAGGAACGTTTCAGGATTACCGTTACTACTACTTGAGTTACTTTATAATCCTCTTGAGGCCGTAATGGTTCTTCTCTCACGGCTCACGAGCAACAAGGCAATTACCCTATTAGGCCTTCTTTACCGATTCACAGAAATTAAAGATCCAATAGCACTCCATCTGTACTTCCAACAATTGCCCTCCCCATAGTATCATATTGCTCCCCAATTTGGTCCACCTCAGCCCAAACTAATCTTAAATCCCTCGATTGCATCTCTCACTTCTTTGCCAAAATAGTCAAAAACCGAATCCCACATTTCCACAATATGTCCTTAAATGCTGTTCTCTGTTCTTTATCCATTTCTAGTCCCCAAAACCGCAGACAAAGCTGATTTAAAACTCCTCCACAACACTTTAAACTCGACTGCTGATTGCCCTGAACTGCTCTCCTTCTCTCTTCAACTTCAGCATAGCAACTCGATCCACCCGCACCCACTCCCTCCCTCCTTCATCTGCCTATTCATGGGATATCTCTCACCAAGCGCTCACCTTTACTATTTCGCCTCTCCTCCCTTCTAAATTCACTCCCCCTCACACTCTCCATCCTTTTTATTTATCATGAAACAATTCCACCACCCAAGCTTTATCCCACCTTTCAACAAATTAAGTATTTCCCTTGTCCATGTTCGGCTCTCGTTGTTTATTGTTATGCTGTTATTGCATTTTTTCCTCTTTCATATTTTTGTTATATTTTTCACTATAAATTGGCGCTACTGCTGTATGTGAACAATGTTTTAAATAAATAAGTTCTTATATTGCGAATGCGAAGTTTAATTTGATTGCTTTTTCCCCAATTTAACGCAGAAATTAAAATGTTTTCATGTCCCCATGACGAACAGCGTCACCGAAATAATGAGAGAATAGACCCATCTATTTGCATCATCACGCCGGCATTCCGTCGCCGAAAATCTCGCAGTTTGATTTACGTTCGGCGAAAAAGACAGAGATTACCTCTCATAGCAAATGTTGCATAACTTGCCATGATCCCAAACATATATTACTGCTGAAGGATTCTGTATTCTCGGGTTTCACCGCGTTGTTGTTTAATGCTGACAACAGTTTCGCCGAAGTTGCATTCGGCGTCTTCAGGTCGAAGATGAGGGACTCGGATTTTGGCCACCTTTATATGGGTGGTTCCGTCTAGTGGCTGCTCGCTGATTGGTCCGTTTCCGGAGAACTGTGTTCCATCCTAGTCCCTTAGCTTCGACCTGAAGACGCCGAATGCAACTTCGGCGAAACTGTTGTCAGCATTAAACAACAACGCGGTGAAACCCGAGAATGCAGAATCTTTCAAACCAACGCCGCGAAAACCTAAGCAGCCATATATGTATATATATATATTCAAAAAATATTATATATCGCCTCTCCTGTAACTTCTGCCCTGCCTTCTACGTGGGCGAATGCACGACCGCACTCTCCCTCCGCATGAATAACCACCGATTATCCACCAAATCTCCCACAATTCTTAATTATCCCATTCCTACTCACACTGCTTCCCACAATCAATCTTTTGACGACTGCTTCTCCGTTTCGGTGATTGAAATCCTTCCCAAATCTGCTAGTATAATAGAGGTGAGAACCCGCGAGATAGCGCATATCTGGGTGGCCCAATAATTTAAACCCCCCGGGCTGAACCAAGCCCACTGAATACATCATATGGCTGCCTACATATTCCCCCCCCCCCTTGTTCATTTCCTATTGGTCCCTTACCTCTCCCTACCCCACCTCTCCCCCGCACATCCTCTCCGCTCTTCCCCGAGAACGCCATTCTGAAGACGACAGCCGTGCTGTCGAAACGTCAAATAACATATTGTCAGTGTCCTTTCTATGTGTCTCTATATTCTACAAATCTACATCCGTGTTTATATATATTTTTTTAAGGTAATCTACCGGCTAAGGTAGGTTTTTGGATGGACACGACTACCAAACAAATATTTTATTACTCCTAACAAAACACAAAATCCATCATCCTACTCTATATCAGGTCCCTCTTCATCTCTGAGGACTTTCTTCCTCCCTTCATCCCGTCCAACATCCCTATCCTGTTCCTTCCCTTTCCTCGTTTGCCCAACATTCTACCCTCTATCACAGTCTTCAACATCCCACTGCCGGTCAACACCCCCTTCATCCACTTTTCCTGCCTCCATAGGATTGCTCCCAACAAACCCCTCTCTTCGCCCACCATACCAAGTACTTCCTCGTTTGTTTTCTTCTCTGTCCATTTCACCTTCTCCATTCTTCTCCACACCCACATTTCAAAAGCCTCCAATCTACGTCTATCCTCCTGCTTCAATGACCACGTTTCCACACCGTACATAGCTACGCTCCATATCAAAGTTTTTACGAGTCTTTTCTTAACATCCTTACTCAAAGTCCCTGTCATCAACTCCCTCCTCCTTGTGAAAGCCTCTTTGCCTAGCGCAATTCTTCTCCTTACGTCCCTACTACTTTGACCGTGTTGGTCCAAAACACTACCGAGATACGTAAACTGTTCTACCTGCTCTATTTTTTGCCCACCTATTTTAATGTTAAGCTTTGCCTTTTTCTTTCTAGAAAATCGCATAACCTTTGTTTTATTAATATTGATTCTCATCCCATACCTGTCGCACTGAATTTCCAATTCACTCAGCAATGCTTGCAGCCCCTTGGCTGACTGACAAACTAAAGCTTGGTCATCAGCAAACCTAACTGATTTTACGAATTCCCCGCCCACTTTCATTCCTACCTCGAGTTCTTCCCATGCCTCTTTGATCATTTCCTCTGCATACAGGATGAACAGCAACGGTGATAATGGGCAACCCTGCCTTACACCCCTTCCTAACATTGCCCATCCTGACTCCCCGTTTCCACCCGCACCTGAGCAGTCTGAGACATGTACAGGTTGCGGATTAGCCTCCTTTCCCTCCAATCTATTCCTATTTTCTGCAATATACTCATTAGTTTTTCCCAATTCACTCTATCAAACGCTTTTTCGAAATCTACGAAACAGGCAAATGCCTCCTGGTTGTGTTCTATATTCCTCTTGATTAATAATCTCATTACTGCAGTGACATCACGCGTACCTCTCCCCTTCCTAAACCCAAACTGATCATCCCCTAAGTAATCATTTGCCCTACTCTCTATCCTTTTGTTTATGATCCTGAGAACAACTTTAGCTGCGTGGGATTTCAGTTTATATATATATATATATATATATATATATATTTGTGCTTTTTTGATTTTTCGAAATCGTTCGTTGTTTTCTAGTAAATGTCCTTTCTGTTTAAATTATTTTACCATGCTGTACTTATTGAAGGAAAGGAAATATGCAAAAATAAAATTATGAAAAGAAAGGACATGGACAAATACGAAATCTTTGTATTCAGAAATTTCAGGATGCTACTTTGATGTGTAATTAGTGAACATTAGGATGCAAATCAAGTTGCAGTGTGCCCAATCGAGCAGGAAAGGTGAGTCCCGCTGAGAGTTGCATTGTGAATATTATCGACGAAATGAAACGCTTCCGAAGATTTTTTTAGATCGTTGGGACACGAACATTTGACAGCACTACCCGAAGTTGAAACAGTAGTTATTAAAATAGTTATTTGAGCACAGACGGTTCATAAGTCACGGGAAGAACAGAGTTGAAATAGAATAAGGGTAAATTTCTTCCAACTAGGTAGGGATGGGGATAAATACATTGGGATTCTGCAAATAATCGAGTTTCACGCTTAGCGGAAGGAACCAAATGGGCGCTCCCCCACGATCTCCTATCCCCACCCGTGCGGCGCACGTGATGCGTTGGGGGCGTGTGCAGGGGTCAGGGGAAAGGGGCAACGGGAGAGATGAGAATAAGATAATGGATCATGTGAGATACTCGAGATGGTGCGAAGGATCGGTTTTGGCGTTTTCATAGTAATTGGTCGGTGTGTCGTCACAGAAGGGATTTCACTGTTTGCAAGGATAAGCGTGGTGTCTGAGTCGTGTACCTATCTACATTGACTACCACGTCCCATAACGTGGTCCGTCCCTAAAGTAGTATGACTTATTTTTTCCCGGATAGACGAACGGACGGGCGGCGGTTTCTCTGGCTGGGCTCCAGGGAGGAAAGTCTCAGGAAAGACTGGAGGCCGGTAGCAGTTGGCTCCCAGGCTATGCAGAGTTTGAATAGTTCGATTGCGAAACCTCTAAAACGTGACATAGTTACACTACGTCACAAACCGGTCATTGGAACAGCGCTAAGTCATCAAATTCTGAATGAAGCTGGGCAAAGCCGGAAAAGGGACTCATGGCATGCTCAAAGCAGCTTATTGTGATAACACTATAGGTAGTTCGGGTGCTTTTAATGGAACAAGTTTTTTCGGGACGGTAGAGAAGATGTTGAAGACGCCGAACGTTCAGGACGCCCTTCGACCTCGAGCAGTGACAAAAATGTTGCAATAGTGAAGACTTTGTTGGACAGGGATCGCAGATTAAACGTTGGCATGGTCTCTGATGAACTTGGCACCCCTAAAAGTCATATGCAGCGACTTATGACCGAAAACATGGGAATGAAAAAAAATGTTTGCGAAGTTGGTGCCGCGAGTACGAACAAAAGGAAACTCGCACGCGGATCTGTCAAGGGCTTCTCGACCATATGAGGGAAGATCAAAATTTTCTCTAGCCCAACCAAATTTCTTTCTCTTCCCTCGCCTCAAATCTGTGCTGAAAGAACGTCACCACGGCTAGGTGCAGCGTTACAAAACCGTGACGAGGGAGCTTAGCAGCATTCCGGGCGCCGTCATCCAGGAGGAGGGGTACGGACGTACAAGGGTGCCACTTGGTAGACTTTTGATTGAATGTATCAATTCTGACATTACATATTTTTTATGGACTCAGTTCTACTACTTTTGGGACAGGTCTTTTGTATGCTGAAATTATATGTAGGTCTGGTCGTAAAGGATCGAACCATGAAATATTTTGAGAAAAATGGCCTACCTAGAACGATGAGGCCTTGGTCGCCTTCAAAGTATTCCCCTTGGGAACTCACTCACTTATCCTTGTGTCCCTTCGACTTTTAAATACAATCGCCAAAGTCCTTTTTATCGGAATAGTCATCAGCTGCCACGTTGCATTCTCTTTTATCTCATCAAAATCAATAATTTCGTGCTTCAGTGCAGGGGGCTTGCACCAAGCCGCAAGCGATGACACCGGTTTTCTAAGAAAGGTCATAACTGGGGATGGGTCTTGGGTCAAGGGCTATGGCCCTGAAAGAAAAGCTCGGTAGGCACACAGATATCTATTTTCGTCGGCTCACAACCGGAATAAAAGCTGGAATGGAAAGAGCTTTGGAATCAAAATACAATTATTTTATTGTAAAAGTTTTGACACTAAAAAAGAATGGAACAGGCATTAACAGAATATATTCATTAACCACATCGAATGACGAGGAATCAAACCATAATTCTACAAAAACATTCTGGAAGAAGTAATAGTCAAAGCAGCTGCAACAGTGTGGAAATTCGTCGTGCAGTAGAGGAATATGCGACTTGGTTAACACCCGTCCCGCGATCAAAGGACGGCAGGTTTTGAGCGATAATTACATTAATTAGAGGTAAGGTAAATTATCATATGTACATTACGTGGTAACGAAGTTCTCGAAGATATCCAGTTATCCTCGGAAAAGCACTCATCATGGAATGTATCTTAGCCAACTGATTTAGCCGAGAGTCACCTAATTGGGTGAATGTCAGTTTGTCAGTCCACCTGGATGACACAATTGATTGATCAAAAAATAATATCCGCACCGTATTACACCCATGAGTGTGAATTTGCATTCTGTATTTTTACAATTTCCTCCAGCATGTAAATAAGTTACTTCACTAAAAACAATCTCTCACTGCTGGTGAGAATTAATTGTCCGATTCCATCCAGGTATTTCCTGCCCACTCTTCAGAAAGCGCCCGTTCTTGCTCTCTGTAAACGTAATACAGCAGCTAATATCGAGGATATTCCATTTAATATTACTTAGAGCGCTAATAAGTACTTTCAGGTGTCACATTTAGAAAATCTTAATCGTGATTTGTGGGTCGCGGTGGCCCAGAGGCCGGTTCGATTTCCGGGCAAGCCTCTCTGGGCTCCACCCATGCTATGTGATTTTTCGGGTACCAGATCTTCCTGGGAAACCATTAACCGGCACAGGAAAAGGCACTGGCCGGCCAACCCTGATGTATAAATTGCACACGCCGTCGGGCTTAGCTCTGGATGAACTCTACCATCGCCTACCCGTCCAGATGAGATCAGGCGAGAGGAGAGTCAAATGTTTCATTCGAATCTGCACGTATCACACTGAAGAGGAGTGGTCGAGAGATCAATTTGTGGGCGCGCATTCTCCTGTTAAATTGTTGGTTCAACTCATAATGGAAGCTTGTGAAGCCGCTCCTATTAATAAAATGAGTTTGCTCTTCGCTTATCTAATTTAAATTTTAGCCAGTGTGATATCCATTGTGAAAGCCGTTTCATAATTTGTCCTTGGTGGATTGGAGATGAATGCAATCAAGACAGGTTTTGCCTGAGATTTATCCGGGATTGGTGTATGTGCCTCATTACCGTTCTTCTTAGATTGGGCATGTTAGCATGTTCATTGATTGAAAGGGACCATTTCATCATTCCATTCCAGGCTGATTATTTCCGCCAGGCACCAGAAAAGTCTGCAAAAGCAAAGGACATGAATACCCATGAATGAAGTCCGATATACCTCATCTATGGATCATTTTGCAATCTTTTCATTGCAGATCCACGAAAGAAATTTCTCAACACGTTCTAATCATGGCTGCACTGTAATTGATAAGCTTCTCAATAAATGGAATGACATCGCTCACACACCTGCACGCTTCCGAATGCATGTCATCGTCTTTTGTTTTCTCTGCACACAGAATTCAACCCGAGGGTAGATTTTGGTCTGATAGTATAGGGATTTTCAATTCCATCCACAATCAGCTAGATCGTCTTCAGAAGAAATTCAGCTCCTCAGGTATATAGGACGTACGTAGGTGCAACCAGATTGGAAACGATAACGCCTCCCCAAACACTTTGGATTGGAATTTGCAAAGGTAAATCACTATGAGTCAAGTATGTGCATGTGAATTTTCGGAATCCGTCCCATACGTGACGTCCCGCGTCGGCCTGTTCATCTGGTGTCACTTTCCTCCAGCGCGGACGTCTCTATTGTACGCGTACATGTGCTAGTAGCAGGGGACACGTGAGCATCGACGCAGTGGAGCAACCGCTGGCGCGCATTGCCCTCCCGGTCCCTTCATTCGTGCGCCACCCACAAGTTTCGCGGATGTTGTAGAGGTGATTGTATATTGTCCTGCATGCGAAACGTCTCGTTCGTGATCTGTCGGACAAACTATCATTCTACGACATTGATCAGCGCATGAGCTGGCCGAAAACCAGCCCGTGAAGTTTCTACGCAGATAGAGGGTTGTTGCATGAAACGAGATGAACTGCCTCAAGGTACGCTCGTCAAAATCCACATGAATCGTACTTGCGACCTACTATCCGAAGCCAAACTAGAGGGGATCAATCCGAAAGTTGGTTGGTTTGATCAGAGAGGACAAATCTCACCTCTTCACCGAGGAAGCCTTTCGTTCTACTTTCATCTAATAGGGGGCGTAAAGGGGCAGATCCTTTTTGTACGCCGCCTCTGATTTCTCAGACATTTCGGGTGCGCATGGGATCACACAGCCTGGGATGTCATTGAGAGTGCCCGAGAGACCGCTCGGGATTCGAAACCGCAGATGCGAAGTACTTCACCAATAGGGCTGAAAGATTAAAGCGTCCTGCTTTCATGCAATTAATATGGACGCTAACATTAATAAAAAAATGTAGCCTTTACCATTGGAAAAATGGTAATTCCTCGTGAAATTATTAAATATTTCGTGGAATGGAAGGTTCAAAATTTTTTCGGTACCCCTAAAATATAAAATAGATGCAGCACCTGATCCGAGAATATCAATACGAATTTTTTCATGACCCTCTAAATAATTACCCATCCAATTTTTAATATTCATGACTGACTTTCAACCTTGTGTTGGAGGTGTTTTCCCTTCGGTTCGCTGAAGAGGGCCACTTTGTGGCCGAAACACGCGTGTTCGACGCATTTCCTAGTTGCTCTTTACCTGTGTCCACATTCTCCCAGAAGTTGGGCCCTTTTGAGTGTGTGTTTCTTGAGTGCTTGTGTGTGTGATTGGTCTGTACCAGTCACAAAGCGTGTGCTTGAGAATATCCTGGAATCTTGAACAGGGTCTACTCTACAGCCTCGTGAAGGATTCCATCTCCATCTGAAATTCTTTAACAGGGTCTCACAGCCTCGTGAAGGATTTCAGTCAGGATAGTGTGCGTGTGGCTGTGTGTTGGTCCCTGACGCGGATTAATTTCCCGTAAACCACCACAGAGGGTATTCTGGTCGAGAGGTTGTGGTTGGTCCCTGGCGTGATTCCCGTCACACCAACACAACAATTGGTCTGACGAGAGATTGGCAACTAATTTTTACGGCCATTGGAGTTTTCTTCCCCATTCTTATTTAATTGAGAGGCCGTAGAGCTCATTATTTCTTGCTATTTCTTGCTATTCATGACTGAAACTGTAAAAATAACATTTTTTAGAGATTAAAATTTTTATTGTTGAATGTTTTTCATAAAAACGTAATTATTTTGATTTTATAATGGGAGCAACGAATATCAAATTCCTCTTTTAAATAAGCACCCAAATCCAAATGTCATTTCAAATGGCTGCTGAGCTGTATGAAGGATTTCCACTGGCCAATTGCCTTTCTGCCAATGGTATAAAGCCACTTCGGTAAAAAATTCAGGAGTTTTAAGCACCCGAGTCGTTTAAATTGATTCGACGGCGCGTCGCTCGATCAGCTAACCTCGTCTACTCTTTCATACTCGGTAGCCCATTCGGTAAGCTGTCAATCTTCTGGAAAGTTTCCAGAACTCATGCGAATCGGAATAAGTAACTTGCGATGCAATTGGGTTATTTCCACCTGTGGGAGTCTGGGATGACGACAGATGTGCTCAAATCTAATGCCATTCGACGGTCAAAGCGGAAGATTTTTAAACGAGAAAGAGCAAGAGAAACGGGCGCCGTGGTGCAATCACTCTCCTCACCGACCGCCGATTACTCCCCACCTTTCTCCAGGAATTTCGTACCTTGACATACGCACTTGGGCGGTGCAGTGCACGACACATTATATTTCACGTCAACGGACGGATTTTCCCTTCGGAAATATCAAAATGGCGGCCACCTGAAATTTAAAATGATTAGTTAATTTGAAAATACACATATATTTTTATGAGGGACTTAAGTATATCATATTAGACGTGCGTTCTCAGTACCTCAATAGTACGAGTCTGCTGAATTTCCATCCTAATAGGTTATGGCATATATTTTTTGATCTATGAGACAATTTTCCTAAAATAAGGCCGAATGCAAAAGGTCAATTCCAAGGTCGAATATAGTTATGTGAGGCAGTAGTTAAGAATTTGCAAATTTGTATGCTATCATAGTTTACAGGGACTGCCCAAAAATAAAGAGAACAAACGGGGAAAAATAATATTGCAGATTCACGTACTAGTTAATAAAATTCTTCAAAATGGGCCCTTTGTGGATCGACACACCGATACCGGCACCTCTGCCAGTCGCGGTACGCTTGCTCGAAGAGTTAACGGGAACGTCTTTCAAGCACCTCACAAAGACCTCTTTGACGTTGTCCAGCGTTCCAAAATGGTTGGCTTTCAAGTTAGGTTTTATTCTTAAAAACAAAAATATTACCAGTGGTGCCAAATCGGGGCTGTCGGCCACTTTCACAGCGGTCCAAGAGAACACGCGAGGTTGTCACACAAGCAGCCTTCCGACACCACCTTAGGGACCATCTTGGCACGCACTGTTACTGGAATATTAATCTCCTCTGCTAGCATTCTGCCACACAGGCGTTCTCTCATTTTTTGCACCCTTTCGTCACACTCTGCCGAAGATGGAAGTCTCGTCGTCAACCTCCTCTCTACCCTCCCAGAGCATCTTGCGCTAGTGGAAAACCATTCCTTGGGGCATTGCTTCATCTCCGCAGCCATCCTTAGCCTTGGTCATGGTCCTCGGACCGTATTTTCCGAGCTTCACATAGAATATTATCGCGAATGCGCTCCAAGAAACGCGCAATCGTGAATTCGTGACGCGGCACTTGAGCAGAGGTCCAGTCTAGCAGCGACCCACTCACTGAAAAACGAGCACTTCCGGCATGGTAATGGTCTAAAATCTTCTCGCAATTTTGAGAGGATTTACTTTTATTCCATTCCGCATGAGGTTTCACTGGGATCTTCCATAAAGGGACATGCGTCACAAGGCTCGCGACCATTTGCCCCTGCGCCCCTGTCACCCTCATTCTTACGTGTCTGTCTCCACTCTTCATCCACCAGTTCCGAATATTACATCGCCAGAACCGCTGCTCTTTAGAATTTTTTGGTGAGTATGCTGTTTGTCAGTCCCGGACTTCTCGGACTTAAACAGTGCCATGAGGCACCACGGATCACAAAACTTTGATTGCGATGGCCAAAATTCCGCTGGGTTGCCAGAAGTGCGGTTGGGGTGCTCTGGGGCTCCGGCGTCCATTTTCACAACCTCTCCAAGTCCTCTCTCTTCTGGATGCGAGCACAGGATTTGCCGCAAACATCCCGCGTGCACTCGAGGGACCGAAGCAGCAGCCTCTGAATCCATCTCGAGAGGCTTGTTTCGTGCCGTTTTATTGTATTCATTTTATACTCTTCTCCCGTCGGGCTCCTCCGATGACCCTCATCTCTCGATGAGGCACTCTGGGGTCGTCATCAGACTTCACTGGGGCCGAACCAATAGGCTTTAAGTAACACTTAACGCCCTTAAGCAAACGCTCGAACCCGCGGCCCTTTGGGTCAGCAGGCAGACGCGTTACTCACACGACTAAACCCGACTGACATCTCGCTATGCCCTCCCCGCTCTTGAATGCGCGGATAGAGTCCTTGGACTCCTTTCCATGCAAATCATAGGGAAAATCATAAGTTAATTTTGATATCCATGCATGTCCAACCGTTTGGGTAACGCGGGCCGAAGGCATAAATTATCCCGGTGAAATTTGAGAAAAATATAAGTTACATAGAATCTCTTTAGAAAGTAACA
Organism: Hetaerina americana; assembly: GCF_022747635.1. Taxonomy (NCBI): domain Eukaryota; kingdom Metazoa; phylum Arthropoda; class Insecta; order Odonata; family Calopterygidae; genus Hetaerina; species Hetaerina americana. The sequence goes on from NW_027286404.1 coordinate 616,435, forward strand.
GCAGTTTAGTGATATGATACACTTAGAAGGTAATCTAAAATTAGAGCTATGATCAAAGTTCGAAGAAAATCTTCTGAAAAATATATTACAGTGCTTGATGTCGTTATATATATAACCCCAGGATTGTTTTCATATGTTATGATAATTATAATGCGTCAAGGCATGATAAATGAAATGCACAAAAATATTCTCTACAAATACGATTGATTGAACGACAGAATGGAAACTATTGACGTATTTCATCAAGACTGACTACCATTTTTACAAATGTAACATAGCCTAAAGAGATGATTCGGCATTTGAAGTGTTAACAAAATCAAAATGAGAAATACTCAAATGAGGTGGAATGTAATTTGGCTGGCAACGTTCGACAAGAGAAAATATGGTTTGTCTCTAATATTTTTTTCCAATCAAGGACTAAGGACCTGGGGAAAGGGTTCCTTATTCGCTCAGTGGGACACTTCTCCATACTTATCGCTGTGTTAAGAACGAAACGTTCCTTCGTAATCATTGCCCATCAATCCAGAGATAACAGTCATTGGTCTTCTTCTTTTATATAATATTTATTGGTACTGAAATGTTTCCACTGATTTTATTTATATACTGCGGGACACTGTGTGTGCAAGTTAAGTCTTCCTGAATGTTAGAGCAAATCTGTCTTTTTGTTTTCAAAAACGGTTTTTTTTCTAGCTGCAGAATATATTTACGAGACACTGCCGTAAGCGATGTGATTCCTCTGTTCTGCGTTACGGGCTGAATGCCTCCCTGTCCATTGCCCCAGACGAAATTTAGCTTCCGGCTTGACCTTGCTCCGGAAACGTTTCCTCTACCTTCCCCCAATCGGGTTCACCAATGGACCCGATTGTGATGCTGTGCCCTGAATTTCTCATTACTCACGTATCTTACTCACGTATTTTACATTATTCACGTATCTCGGTAGTGTTTTGGACCAACACGGTCAAAGTAGTAGGGACGTAAGGAGAAGAATTGCGCTAGGCAAAGAGGCTTTCACAAGGAGGAGGGAGTTGATGACAGGGACGTTGAGTAAGGATGTTAATTAAAGTCTCATCAAAACTTTGATATGGAGCGTAGCTATGTACGGCGCGGAAACGTGGTCATTGAAGTAGGAGGATAGACGTAGACTGGAGGCTTTTGAAATGTAGGTGTGGAGAAGAATGGAGAAGGTGAAATGGACAGAGAAGAAAACAAACGAGGAAGTACTTGGTATGGTGGGCGAAGAGAGGGGTTTGTTGGGAGCAATCCTATGGAGGCAGGAAAAGTGGATGAAGGGGGTGTTGACCGGCAGTGGGATTTTGAAGACTGTAAGTGATGGGAGAATGTTGGGCAAACGAGGAAAGGGAAGGAACAGGATAGGGATGTTGGACGGGATGAAGGGAGGAAGAAGGTACTCAGAGCTGTAGAGGGACCTGATGTAAAGTAGGATATTGTGTTTTGCTAGGGGTCACAAATTATTTAATTAGTAATTATGTCCATCCAAAAACCTAAAATAATATTACGCATAATCTTTCATATTTCCTGTAATATTTTGACGCTAAAATGTAGTAGAATCTTGTAAATCAAAAACTTTTTCTAATCCAATACTTGAGTTTAAAAGGGTGCTATTTCTAATAGGGCATATAAATAGAAACAACGTATATGCTACTAAACATTCTTCCATAAGTATAGACCTTTTTTATTTTTTGCAGAAGTAGCCCAAACTGTCAAAACGTCGATAACTAGAAAATGTCGATTCCTTGTTGAATCGCCCCCCCCCCACCCCACCCCCAGTTTGTACGAAAATCGTATAGGCCAACACTCTTGATGTCGAGACGCATTGTTTTTCAGGAATAAACTACCAAGAGCAGTTAAAATCAAAACTGGAAGTGTGGTGAAAAATCATTTAGGCATATTTTCTATGGCAGGCATAAATGCAGTATCAGAAAAAATGTGAGCATGTGAGACTTGAAGCGGTAGAGAAGCATTGGAAGCGATGGAAATTTAATTAAAAATAGCAATTTTCCACAAAAATAAAATTTAATGCGACCGGTTTCAATGTTACTACATCATCATCAGGTGAAGATGATGATGTAGTAACATTGAACCCGGTCGCATTAAATTTTATTTTTGTGGAAAATTGCTATTTTTAATTAATCATGATATTCCACCATATCACGCCTGAAACGTCTCTTTTTATGCGATGGAAATTTAATGCTACCGGAGAACGCTGAGATGAAGTGGACGGATTCAACGGCTGTCTTCGAGATTCTACGAATGGGAAAAGAAGAGTGGAATGGAAACCACGAAACAGGAGAGGGACTGAACATTTTGGAGCTTCATAGAGAAAAGACGGCCGGATGGAGCCGGCCGACGGAAGAGAAAATGGCGGGAGGAGCCCCCAAGCAAGACCACGGGTGTGCGGCAGGCGAATCGAACTATCGCCGACGCCAAATAAGAGGAATCTGCGGAAAAGAAGATTTGAGCTGTCATCACTTCATGATTTTTGGCTACTGGCTATCGCAGTATTAGCAGCCTTGGATATCTATTTAAATATCAAATCAGTCTCTTAGCCGTATCGTGCTTGATGTTGGTCATTCTTTCCTAGAAGTCCTAAAGGACGAATTATAGGTACGAATAATTTAACGTGATGATTAATTTCAGTTTAAATAACATCTTCATTAACATTTTTTGTACATACATCTTCCTGATTATATATAAAATAGCATTCTCATTAGAATTGTACCGGAGGAGTGTTTCGTCACTCACTTGTGAAATCACATTTAACGTGTGTATTTTTGTAAAGGATAGGAAGGACCCGAAGAAGGAGTTAGCACTCATGGTAGAAGATGGCTTGTTGGATGAGTAGTTTGGGGGGAAACGCGTTGCGGAGAAATAAAGTTAGCCTAAATAGAACGCTCAAGAGGAGTATTTAAACCATCATTTCGCCGGGTACTACCTCGTCCGATGGGTCGCAGAAATCCGGGTTTCGCCATGGGACCGCTACGAGCCTGGACAGCCTACCAGCCTGGACACACAAGATCTCTTACAGCCAAGAAAAAGCCTAGGCTACTCTGAGCGGGGAGGAATTGAAACGCCTGACAACGTGGAAGATTTCTCCTCGCCTTATTAGCCGAAGCGGCTGGAAAGGCGCAGCGCAGGGGACCGCGCGTAGGACCCCTGCAGACGATGCTTCTGGGCCCTACTAATAAAACCAGGCATTTATTTAATATTTTAAATAAGCTGAGTTCTCTGAGCCCGTTAGATGCTTAGTAGCCGATATCTGCTCATGCAATGATGTCGCATTTTGCATTGAATGTTTACGATTTGTTGCGAATAGTTGCTGTCACGCCATCGCTTGGATAATTTGAAAGTTTTTTCAAAAAGAAAAAATATTTGTTTTTAAAATGGTTTGGTTATTAAAAGCCTTTAGTGCAGCAAAGTATATAGTTATTATAGAATATTTTAGACTTTTAGTTGCCACCATCAGATGTTGAATGGAAGAAAGTAGCAGGTGGATTTTATCAGAGATGGAACGTTCTCCATTGTTTGAGAGCAGTAGATGGCATACATGTTTTACTGTAATTTCCATTTCAGAGCGAGTCATAATTTTAGAATCGTGAAATCGTACAGCCTAATCCTTTTGGCGTTGTTTATTACGTTACAATTATTACCGTTGGTGCGCAGGGAAGAATTAGACACACTGGTGTCTTTTGCGTGCAAAAAACTTTATTTTAAAATGCTACGAAGAAACATGATGCCAGAGGTCATGCCAAGGGTAGCATTGATCGGATTTTTAACTATCGGCTTTGACGCACATGGAGAAATGTACCAATGTATTTGGCACAAAACCAATGCTACTACAGCCATTACAAAAAGTAACTCTGACTTGAATGTTATGTGTACTACTTCATAATTTTCTACTCGATCAATGCAGTGTTTGGCGATTTGCTGATCTTCGGCTCTGGATCCAGTTACTTCAGAATCTTTAACATTTTATGATTAAGTTCTATACATGGCCTTGAGTGATTCTTTCTTCTTTCTTAATACTACTAGTACATCGATAGTATTTCCCCTCGCAATATTTAGCCGAGCATCTACATCTGCATAATACCCTGCAAGCCACCGGGAATGTGTGTGGCAGGGGGTGTATCCCCACCAAGCAAGCATAGCAAACGAATAGACAATGTCATGCACCACGCATTAGCCTCACTAAAGAAAAATAATTCAACATAAAAAGAACTTATCTGAGTTAAGAAAATTGCACATTGTATCAACACCGTTTCTGGAAAAGTCGTGGCACAAGAGTGATATGTTTGTCGTTAAATATAGCCTCGACTATTTTACATTTATATACGCATACATCATCATATACACACAGATATAAACATAAACTAAAATACGTATTCGTACACATGCATACATACATATGTATGTTAATATATGGTTTGCAAAATTGTAACCGATACTTTTTCTACAAACCTTGAATACATAATGATGGTTGCATTTAATCCCAAGTTGATGTGAATAGCAGGTGTTGCTGTCTCTAATTGCTTTCGGGAGAATGACGTCTTAAACTCATCCGTTCCATAGCCAATTTATCTAATATTGAATGAACAATCATGTCTTCCATAATGATTTGGGATTTTTATGATTGTGTGTATAATAATCGGGAGGCTGGAGAAATTGTTTGAATTGTATGTGGGGAAATAAGGGATGGGGAGAGGTCAAAGTGAAAACACAAGCCGTACGTTGCAAAGGTAGGAGAGACCACACACATAAACTGAAATTGCTCTCTCAAAGGGGTGACATAAATAAATACTCGTCGCAAAATAAGGGCATAAGAGATTGGATTATATTATATGGATATATTTCTAAACCTTTTTCTGTAAAAGTCAGGAGCTTCAAGAAAAGACTAGCCGAAAACCTGGACTGAATAATTTTTCCTTCTGATGTTTTGATTTTTTATTTACCTGGCTTATTTCATTATTTAGTAGTTTAACATCACCTTGCCACTGGCCTGATTGCCAAATCGCATAGTAATAGTATTAAAACAGTAAACTTATGATTAAATTAAGTGAAAAATAACATGCCCCACTTTGTTTCGTTGGACAATTGAAAAATACGCCAGGACATTCATGGTCTACTGCCTTGGTTTGAGGAAAACAATGTTATAGCACACAAAACGAAGTCAACCTCGCACCAGAAGAGCTCGTGAGCGACATAGCATGGCCCTGGGAAAGTGTAGAAAACAGCCCCAAAATATTAAAATAAAGATAGGTCAAGGTCCAGAAGAAATCCCGGCTAGAGTACAGTACTGAAGGAATTTGCGGAAGATATCACTCCTAAATCCAGGCATATTCGACGATGAGATAAAAAGGGCATCAAGGGAGATGAAACTAAATAAGGCCGTGGGGGTGGATAACATTCCTGATGAACTGCTGAAATGTTTAGGAAAATGTGGGAGGAAGAGGCTATATGGGCTGATTCGCAGTATCTACAGGTATGAGGAAGGAATCTGGCCGGAAGACTTCGTGAGATCAGTGTTAGTTCCTATTCCGAAAAAGGTAAAGGCTACATCATGTGAGGACTGCAGGACAATAAGTTTGATATCCCACGCAGCTTAAGTGGTTCTCAGGATCATATACAAAAGCATAGAGAGTAGGGCAAATGATTACTTAGGGGATGGTCAGTTTGGGTTTAGGGAGGGGAGAGGTACGCGTGGTGCCATTGCAGTAATGAGATTATTAATCGAGGGGAATATAGAATACAGCCAGGAGGTATTTGCCTATTTCGTAGATTTCGAAAAGGCGTTTGATAGAGTGAATTGGGAAAAACTAATGAGTATATTGCAGAAAATAGGAATAGATTGGAGGGAAAAGAGGCTAATCCGCAACCTGTACATGTCACAGACTGCTCAGGTGCGGGTGGGGAACGGGGCCGGTGTCCGGATGGGCAGTGTTAGGAAGGCAGGGTTGTCCATTATCACCGTTGCTGTTCATCCTGTATGCAGAGGGAATGATTAAAGAGGCATGGGAAGAACTGGAAGTAGGAATGAAAGTGGGCGGGGAATTCGTAAAATCAGTTAGATTTGCTGATGACCAAGCTTTAGTTTGTCAGTCAGCCTAGGGGCTGCAAGCATTTCTGAGTGAATCGGAAATTCAGTGCGACAGGAATGGGATGAGAATTAATATTAATAAAACAAAGGTTATGCGATTTTCTTTCTAGAAAATCGCATAACCTTAGTTATGCGATAACCGTACGGCGCGGAAACGTGGTCATTGATGCAGGAGGATAGACGTAGAATGGAGGCTTTTGAAATGTGGGTGTGGAGACGAATGGAGAAGGTCAAATAGACAGAGAAGAAAACAAATGAGGAAGTACTTGATATGGCAGGCGAAGAAAGGGGTTTGTTGGGAGAAAATAAGAGAAAAAGGTAGGAACAGGATACATGAATGAGTGAGAAAGTACTCACAGATGAATAGGGACATGATGTAGAGTAAAATTTTGGGTTGTGTTTGTTACTTGTGTTGTACTTGTATTGTGGTTATGTTGTACTTAGAGATGAAGATGGACCTGCTGTAGACTATGTTGCTGGATTCTGTTTTGTTAGGCGACACAAAATACTTATTTGGAAGTTGTGTCCATCCAAAAACCTGCCTTAACCGGTAGATTATCTAATTATAAATTTTATATATATGTTAATATGTGTGTGTGTATCACCATTAGTTTAATGAAGCCGAATTTTTTAAAAAGCGGATCCGCATATTGTCCTGATATTCGCTCTCTATGAAAGTAGTGGTATTAGAACTACCCCCAAATATTTATCTTGATCTGCCGTGGTTAGCACTGAACTCTATATTTCATAATTTATATCCTTTTCGCCACTTCCTTTGTTTCATAATTATTGTTAACGTATCTCGGAAGTGTTTTGGACCGACACGGTCAAAGTAGTAGGGACGTAAGGAGAAGAATTGCGCTAGGCAAAGAGGCTTTCACAAGGAGGAGGGAGTTGATGACAGGGACGTTGAGCAAGGATATTAAGAAAAGACTTACGAAAACTATGATATGGAGCGTAGCTATGTACGGCGCGGAAACGTGGTCATTGAAGCAGGAGGATAGACGTAGACTGGAGGCTTTTGAAATGTGGGTGTGGAGAAGAATGGAGAAGGTGAAATGGACAGAGAAGAAAACAAATGAGGAAGTACTTGGTATGGTGGGCGAAGAGAGGGGTTTGTTGGGAGAAATCCTTTGGAGGCAGGAAAAGTGGATGATTGGGGTATTGACCGGCAGTGGGATGTTGAAGACTGTAATAGAGGGGAGAATTGTAGGCAAACGAGGAAAGGGAAGGAACAGGATAGGGATGTTGGACGGGATGAAGGGAGGAAGAAAGTACTCAGAGATGAAGAGGAACCTGATGTAGAGTAGGATGTTGGATTTTGTGTTTTATTAGGAGTCACAAAATATTTATTTAGTAACTGTGTCCATCCAAAAACCTACCTTAACCGGTAGATTACTTAATAATAATAATAATCACCCCTAAATTCAAAAACTATTTCCCCAAGTGGATAGAAGGTTCAATTTATCGCAATGCAAGTTACCTCGCATAACTCCCTCTATAAAAGCGGGATAGGGAGAATCCGGTGTAATTACATACCGAATTAAGTAATATAGACATCTTGAAAAATCATGGAACATGCCATTGTCTGCAGTATAATTTCCTTTCTCGGCGGTAAGAGCATACTCTGACGAGACTGGCGCAGATTTAGGAGAAGCAACCACGAGAAACAAAATTAGATCTTTTTATTCATGATAAACTGTAATCTGGGGAAGGGAACATATAAGTGAATGATATATGTTTATACTCCATGAAAGTCTCCAGCAAGGCAATTTCTCCTCTTGAGAAATGATGCACTGGTTAAGATATTATGGTGTTCAAGGGGAAGAGAGAAAATGATTAACTGGATTAAGGGCAGAAGTAATGAGAGCGTAGTCTAGGACTATAACTTAGATTTCACATGCTGCAGAGGTATTACTTAGGATCGTTACCAAAGGATCAAGATGGCTTAAGATGGGTTCAATAGTTTCAGCCTCAACTTTGTGGAAGTTCATTTTAATAAATGAAAAAGAAACACTTTGTTCCAATCCACCAATTTATAATAAATGAAAAAGAAACACTTTGTTCCAATCCACCAATTTATTACCGGTACGACTAGTTTCGACGCTACGGCGTCATCCTCAGGTACAAAGTTTAAAGTCACAATCATAGTATATATACTCTCTTCTGGAAAGGGTGGGGGAGTTGTGGGAAGAGGGGGCGGGGAGGGGAGTACGGGGGTAGGTACGAAAGTATGTGGGAGAGGGTAGGAAACACCAGGAAAAGCGTTAGTGAGTGGGGGGGATTGGAAGGTGGGTTAAGAAAGGGGAAATTAGGGGAAAGGGGAGGGGATTAGTAAGCTAGGGATTTCATTGGTCAGTATAATTTGAGTCAATGGCTAATGGGGATAAAGGTACGGGTTAGGAGTCAATGGGAGTTGGGGGGAAGGGGTTATTGGTTCTGTTTTTCTGTTATTGCTAGGGAGGCTTCCAGGAGAGGTGATACGTTTTCAAACAGAATGTCATTGAGTAAAGGATGTTTCTTCATTGTTCTCCGGATCTCCAACTCTTCCTTCTTGTCCATCCTCCTCCCTTTTTCTTCCCGATGTAGTATTTTGGGGATGAAATCGCTGGTGTGATTTTCCTCCCACAGGTGTTTGGCAAAGTGGGATTGGGCTAGGTTACACTTCTTGTAGCACCTCTTGTGTTCCTCCGCTCTTGTCCGCACCGCTCGACCACTCTGCCCGATGTACCTCGCACTGCAATCCCCGCAAACCATTTCATATATCCCACTGTTTTCCAGTGGCTCAACTTTATCTTTAGTTTTGTTTATGAAAATTTTAAGATTTTGTTTGTTATAGAAAGCAATTCTAAATTTGTCTTTCGGGAATAATTTGCTAATTTTTTCGGACGGGACACCATAATAGGGCAATTTTACCCACTTAAGTTTTTCCTTAATAGTTACCCCTGAATTGTAAAGTAGCTGTTGGGCTCTTATGGAGCGTTTCTTGCGGAGCATTTTGTCCACCATTTTTTCACTGTAGCCATTTGTAGTTGCTATAGATTTGATTTTCATCAATTCCTCGTTAAATTTTCCTATCGAGAGGGGAATATTAAGTAGTCTATTCAGTAGGAAGTGAAATGTGGATAACTTTTGGGATATATGATGGCGGGAGTCAGCAGGAATTACATGGTCTGTAGTGGTGGTTTTGCGATATAATTGAAAATCGAATCCTTTTTCCCTTTTAGTCACTGTAACGTCAAGAAAACTTAGTTTTCCTTCATTTTCTTTTTCACACGTAAACTTAATATTATTACACTGAGAATTTAAAACCGACAAAAAACTGTGCAGTTGTCTTACAGTGCCAGTCCATATTGCAAAGATGTCATCCACGTAGCGGACCCAGAAGTAAATGTTTTTTGTGTTAACTGAACTATTCATAAACAATTTTTGTTCGAACTCGTCCATGAAAAGGTCGGCTAGGAGCGGTGACAAAGGTGACCCCATGGCTAAACCTTCCGTTTGTCTAAAATAATCACCATTAAATTTAAAATAGTTTTGCTCCACACACACTTTGGCAAGGGTCACTAGGTCACTGACGACGTTTGTGTCCGTCACTGTATTTGATAAAACTTTCTTTGCCACATTACATAATCACAAATCACACAATTTTCATAAACAAAACTAAAGATAAAGTTGAGCCACTGGAAAACAGTGGGATATATGAAATGGTTTGCGGGGATTGCAGTGCGAGGTACATCGGGCAGAGTGGTCGAGCGGTGCGGACAAGAGCGGAGGAACACAAGAGGTGCTACAAGAAGTGTAACCTAGCCCAATCCCACTTTGCCAAACACCTGTGGGAGGAAAATCACACCAGCGATTTCATCCCCAAAATACTACATCGGGAAGAAAAAGGGAGGAGGATGGACAAGAAGGAAGAGTTGGAGATCCGGAGAACAATGAAGAAACATCCTTTACTCAATGACATTCTGTTTGAAAACGTATCACCTCTCCTGGAAGCCTCCCTAGCAATAACAGAAAAACAGAACCAATAACCCCTTCCCCCCAACTCCCATTGACTCCTAACCCGTACCTTTATCCCCATTAGCCATTGACTCAAATTATACTGACCAATGAAATCCCTAGCTTACTAATCCCCTCCCCTTTCCCCTAATTTCCCCTTTCTTAACCCACCTTCCAATCCCCCCCACTCACTAACGCTTTTCCTGGTGTTTCCTACCCTCTCCCACATACTTTCGTACCTACCCCCGTACTCCCCTCCCCGCCCCCTCTTCCCACAACTCCCCCACCCTTTCCAGAAGAGAGTATATATACTATGATTGTGACTTTAAACTTTGTACCTGAGGATGACGCCGTAGCGTCGAAACTAGTCGTACCGGTAATAAATTGGTGGATTGGAACAAAGTGTTTCTTTTTCATTTATTATAAATTGGTGGATTGGAACAAAGTGTTTCTTTTTCATTTATTAATGGCTTAAGATAATTACCAACGGCAAAAAGTACTCGTGAGTCGATGAGTTTGGTTTATCAAGTGCACGGACACGTGATGCTAGGGCAATAATGAGGTCATCAGTAGGAACACATGGCGTAGTCCGATGCTCCGTAGATTTTGAGAGGGCATTCTTCTGAGAATAGGTGTCCTACTAGGAAATAAGGGAGTTATGAGCCATGCAGTGCTAAAGATTGAGTTCTGACGATACGCAGGAAGGCCTAATGATCTTATGTGTCAAGCTAGCTAGTGATTATGAGTGCAGTGGTGTGCAGTGCTAGGGCTCATCAGAATCCTACCCCTAACCCGTGGTATACGGTATGTATTTTTGTACGAATGACAGACGCCCAACGACGTGTGAACTTCATATATCAGGGAAGGGGGGTCAGTTCCTTTCCCTGCGAAGCCGATGATTTCCTAGAGGATCTGGTACCTGAAAAATCACACAGCGTGGGTGAAGCTGGGTGCGACCAAAGGCGTTCCCAGGAATCGGACCGGGTCCTCTAGGTGGTAGTCCAATGCCCGGAAACCTTTTAAGCTTAGAAAAAAAATTGTTCATGGTTTTTCGAAACGAGACAGCGACATATTACAGGAACAAACAAAATAATGGTATTTGGTAACGAGGCAACGAGAAAAAAATAGACTCACTAAAACGCCAGTTTCACCATTAGGCACTGGTACGTCAGATGAAGTAGGTTGGCCGGCATCAGCAGCCACAGCTGCGGGCGAGAGTAAAGTTCACGGTATCGGCCGCGGTACTGCGATGTGTAAGGCATCGGGAAACAACCACATAATTCTCCCTAGAATATGTGGCCTGGTATTCAAATATATTAGAATATAGTAGCTTCAGTAAACCAATCCTAGGATTGAAATACTGAAAATGAAATATATACCATAAATATAGTAATCAGCCCGATGGTCGATTTTAGTTGGCAATGGTAGAGTTCACCCAGTGCTGATCCCGACGGCGTGTGAAATTCACACATCAGGGTAGGGGGACCAGTTCCTTTCCCTGTGCCGCTTTAGGCTTCCCAGGAAGATCTGGTACCCGAATAATCATCTTGCTTGGGTGAAGCTGCAGGTACTCAGAGAGGCTGCCCAGGAATCGAACCCGGGCCCTCCGGTCAGTAGCCCTAGGCGTTCTCCGATTAATTGCTCCTATAGATTCTTTTGCCGCTTCCTGTATCCCTTTCTTGATACCTTCCCAATTTCTTCGATAGTACTCAGCTCTTTACCGTCATTTATGGTTTTATCTACAGCCTGCAAGCACTCCTTTGTTAATCCATTTAATGCTTCTACATGTCATTTACTAACCCGCCGCCCATGCCTTTTCTTTTTAAAACGGAGGCTACATTTCATAACAACTAAATTGTGGTCGGGGTCCGCATCCGCCCGCGGGAACCTATGTGAATTTATCACACTGTTCCTGAACCTCTGCCTAACCAGGATATCATCTAAATAATAACTACCTTCCTGAGTCACCTGCAATTTTCCATGCATACCTACACCTTTTGAGGTGTCTAAACCAAGTGTTGGTGATGACTAGCCCGTCTTCTACAGATCTCAATGGCTTTCTCCCCGCGGTCATTCCTTGTACCCAAACCTTAGTCCCCCACATCATCACTATCTCTGCCTTCCCCTACCCTCGCATTCCAATCCCCCATCAATGTCAAATGTTTCCCGGAATAAACACATGCCATTATGCCCCCTAACTGATCGTATATCGCATCGACTTCTTCCTCCTTATGGATGCTCGGAGGCATGTATACCTGAACAATGACCAAGTTCGTCGGTTCTTCTTTTATCTCTACTGGCAAAATTATCTGTTGCATACTCAATGTGTGCTATGCTTCTTCCTAACTCTTAATTCAACAATATGGCAACCTCTCGTTGGCTCTCGTCCCCGCCGCTGTATATTGTTCTACAATTAACACTCCAGTAATCCCTGCTATCCTTCCGTGTTACCTCGCGTAAACCTAAAATATCTAAATATCCTCTTTCCAACTCTTGCTTAATATCCTCCAATTTTCCTGTCCTCAAAAGTGCCCTAACATTCCAAGTTCCTATTCTAACTAATTTGGTTGGTGAATTTCACACGCCGTCGGGCTTAGTACTGGGTGAACTCTACCATCACCTACCAAACCGACCTTCGGGTTGATTACTGTGTTCTCTGGCTTATATTACTGTGTTAATAAACTGTCTTTTTTGGAAAATGACATTACGTGGGCTGTCATTGAAATAACTGCAGTTTCATCTGGTTTCCCTTTGAAAAATAGTATATATATGCGTTTATATGAAATGAAAATTACAACCTGAGTTCAGCTGAAATCTGACAGTAGATTTTCATCTAATGTTTAAAAATATTCCAGGAAAAGTATTGGTTGAATTTGAACCCTTTCATTGGAATAATTAAGTTGACATAGCAACATCGTGACGATGGAACTAAAAAAAGGACACAATTTTGTTGATTGGATGTTATCGGTAGTATCGGTGCCAAAACCACCTTCTTAAGCAAAAGTGAGAATACCTCGGTGGGCTCCTCCCCCCGAACCCCTCATACCTCTACATCCAAGCACGCCGCCAGGGGCCAGAGGAGCGAGCATCCCTTCGAGGGGCGCGGATGAGCAGGCCCTCGTTAATTCGGTTAATGCGGAGGGCGGTCTATCCGAGGTGGGAAGAAGCGACAGTTTCGGAACGCGTCGGCCAGATGGCAGGCGTGTCGCTCGCTCCCCCTCCGGAGTGGGGCCGAGTGGTGTGGGGTGGCATGGTGTGTTGTGGTGTGGGGTGGTGTGGGGTGGTGTGGGGTGCATGGGCGCGCGGCTGAGTGGCGGAACGTGGGCAAGAGGGGGAGGGGAGGCGTCTGGGGAGGGGGGCAGGGTGCCCTCCGCGTGGCGACCGTGGGAAAGCCGCCTCTTGTGTATTCCCAAAACACGACTCTCGGCCCGTTTCCCCTCCTTCCGCCCGCCCCCCTGCCCCCGTCGCACCCTCTGGCCCTCTTCCCTTCGCCGTCACCCCATCGACCACTCGCTTAGAGCTTCATCGGCCTGCCGTCGGGTCGGCGGCAGCACATGGCTCCCGGGGAAGCGAGCGAGGGCAGCGTGCGTGCGTGAGCGGGAGTGTGAGTGTGTCCCTCCCCACTCCCCCGCGTGCCGACGCCTCCGAGAGAGAGAGATGGAGCACGTGGCTCGAGCCCCCACCCTCCTCCCCCAGCCCCACTCCTTACCAACAGGCGGCGGAGGGACCTTGCTCGTGGCCTGCGTGTGCGGCCCCCGGCATGATAATACGATGGGGGCATCACCTTGTCCCATGTTGGGGGGGTGGCGGAAATTTTCGCCAGTTTCCCGCGGGGGCCTACGGGGGTTCGACCCGCCACTCATTCAATTCCTTGGGGGAGGGGGACTGCGACGGGGACAACGGGACCCCTCGCGCCCCCAGCGAGGATTTCGTGCTTCAATTGATTGCGGTGGCTGGCCTCTGGGCACGCCGTGTGTCGAGGTGGGGCTCGCGTATTCCCCTTTCGTGGTAACATTCCCTTGGATACCAGTCATTGCCTATGTCATAGCGTAGCATAGATGAGCATACAGGCTGTGCCCGGCATTGCGGAAAGGTGACAATCAATGCTCATCGGTGAAAATGTTGGTATTAAATGGCTGGAAAGCACTCATACTGCGATTTTTTAATGTAAGTAAGCGGAGTCAAAGTGCATGCCGGTCGGTGTAATACGGCAAAACGGCCATTTTCCTGTTCCAAAATTCTTGAAAAATCGGTGAATGCCCATACACTTGGAAATAATATCAGCTCAGCACCCTTCGGCGTTTTTGTCCCTTCTTAGCAATCTCAAACTTGGGGCATGACCTCTGAAGGTTATCATATCGAGGCCGCTACTCAGATCTTCAACACCATCCACATTAAGCATCCATTATCCTAGAAAAAAGGTCCTACCTCCATAGTACCCGATTAGCCTATTCACGTATTCGTACTTTGTCTGGGCATGACCAGTTAAACTCAAGCTAGTGAACAAGGAATTCGGCAATGCGAAGCTTAGACAAAAAAAACAATATTTGTCTCTGAAGAAAACATGAGGTTACTTGATTCATCGTCATTGCCGGGGGATATCGATCCCAGGATTCTTTTTCAGCAGCTCTCAAAAATTACTTCGTCCAATTTGCCTAACTCTTCATTCCCTCGTAGGTCCTTCCATGGACAGATTCGGTTGCCTCTTTCTTGTAGTTCAACATCCTACGCTGTCCTCTTTAATTCTTCCCCACTGTCTCTCAATTTAATCTTCAGTAAACAATCATGCATCGGGATGGGCCCTATCAATGTCCCCCTTTTTCTTGTAAGTGTCCCTCACCCATTCATTGAAGTACTTCCGAAGAGGCAATGCTTCCACGAAATTCTTCATCATCACACGAAACCCTTGCAAAGAAAAATGAATCACAATAGAAGAGATGGCGCAAAGGGAGACAGCGTACCATTTAGAATAAAAACTTGGAATTTTAGGAAGATGTCAAAGACAGCGTAATAAGAACATGTAAATCGATAGATGGAGAGAGGATATATATATATATATATATATATATATGTGGATCTCGGTAGTCCATTGCTGGAGCGTTGGGCTACTGATCAGAGAGCCCGGGTTCGATTCCCAGGCAAACTTCTCTGGTCACCATCAGCTCCACCTATGTGATTTTTTGGGCACCAGATTTCCCTGGGAAACCATAACCGGCACAGGGAAAGGAGATGGCCCCCTACCCTGTATGAATTTCACACGCCTTCGGGGTAAGTACTGGGTGAACTCTGCCTGCCATCACCCATTAAACCAACCTGAAGGTCGGTTTGGTAGGTGATGGCAGGCAGAGTCATACTGCTTACGTGTGAGTGTACACACACACATATATATTTTATAATTATATATATATATATATGTATTTTATATATATATATATATATATATATATATATTTTATATATATATATATATATATATATATATATATATATAAGGCGGGTGGGACGCGGTAGTCCAGTGGGTAGAGCGTTGGACTGCTGACCGGAGGGTCCCGGGCTCGATTCCCGGGCAAGGCACTCTGGGCACCTGCAGCTCCACCCCAGCTAAAGTGATTTTTCAGGTATCAGGCCTTCCTGGGAAACCATAACCGGCACAAGGAAAGGAACTGGCCCCCCTACCCTGATGTGTAAATTTTCACGCGCCGTATAGGGCTTAGTACTGGGTGATCTCTACCATCACCTACTAAACCGACCTTCGGGTTGATTACTGTGTTTATGATTTATATAAGGCGGGTGAGATAATAGTTGACGCAGGAAAGATCCAAGAGAGATGGAAGGAATATATAGAAGAACTGTATAGTAAAGAACTTCGAACAACAAAGTTAGACATAGAAAAGGAACATGAGGGAGAGAAAGATCCAGGCATACTCGACGATGAGATAGAAGGGCATTACGGGAGATGACGCTAAATAAGTCCGTGACGTTGGATAACTTTCCCGCGGAACTATTGAAATGTTTAGGCAAATGTGTGAGGAAGAGGCTATATGGGCTGATTCGTAGTATCTATGAGGTAGGCATTTGGCCGGAAGACTTTGTGAGATCAGTTTTAGTTCCTATTCCGAAAAAGGTAAAGCCTACATCATGTGAGGACTACAGGACAATAAGTTTAATATCCCACGCAGCTAAAGTTATTCTCAGGATCATAAACAAAAGGATAGAGAGTAGGGAAAATGATTACTTAGGGGATTATCAGTTTGGGTTTAGGAAGGGAAGAGGTACGCGTGATGCCATTGCAGTAATGAGATTATTAATCCAGAGGAATATAGAATACAACCAGGAGGTATTTGCCTGTTTGGTAGATTTCGAAAAGGCGTTTGATAGAGTGAATTGGGAAAACTAATGAGTATATTGCAGAAAATAGGAATAGATTGGAGGGAAAGGAGGCTAATCCGCAACCTGTACATATGTCAGACAGCTCAGGTGCGAGTGGCGAACGGGGAGTCCGGATAAGCAGTGTTAGGAAGAGGTGTAAGGCAGGGTTGCCCATTATCACCGTTGCTATTCAAACTGTATGTAGAGGAAATGATAATGAGGCATGGGAAGAACTGGAAGTAGGAATGAAAATGGGCGGGGAATTCGTAAAATCAGTTAGGTTTGCTGATGACAAAGCTTTAGTTTGTCAGTCAGCCAAGGGGCTGCAAGCATTGCTGAGTGAATTGGAAATTCAGTGCGACAGGTATGGGATGAGAATCAATATTAATAAAACAAATTTTATGCGATTTCCTAGAAAAAAAAATTCTAAGCTAAACATTAAAAAAGTAGGGTAAAAACTAGAACATGTAGAACAGTTTACGTATCTCGGAAGTGTTTTGGACCAATACGGTCAAAGTAGTAGGGACGCAAGGAGAAGAATTGCGCTAGGTAGAGAGGCTTTCACAAGGAGGGAGTTGATGAGAGGGTCATTGAGTAAGGATATTAAGAAAAGACTCGTAAAGCTTTACTATGGAGCGTATCTATGTAGGGCGCGGAAACGTGGTCATTGAAGCAGGAGGATAGACGTAGATTGGAGGCTTTTGAAATGTGGGTGTGGAGAAGAATGGAGAAGGTGAAATGGACAGAGAAGAAAAAAAATGAGGAAGTACTTGGTATGGTGGGCGAGGACAGGGGTTTGTTGAGAGAAATCCTACGGAGTCAGGAAAAGTGGATGAAGGGGGTTTTGACCGGCAGTGGGATGTTGAAGACTGTGTTGGAGGGGAGAATGTTGGCCAGACCAGGAAAGGGAAGGAACAGGATAGGAATGTTGGACGGGATGAAGGGAGGAAGAAAGTACTCAGAGGTGAAGAGGGACCTGATGTAGAGTAGGATGCTGGATGTTATGTTTTGCTAGGAGTCACAAAATATTTATTTAGTAACTGTGTCCATCCAAAAACCTACCTTAACCGGTAGATTACCTTATAATAATAATAATTATATATATATATATATATAATAATTATTATATATATATATATATAATGCATATATATATATATATATATATATATATATATATATATATATATATATATATATATATGTATGCATAAATTTTAACTTGGGAAACAAAAAAAGTGTAATGGAGCCACATCTGGAGAGTAGGGTGGCTGCGGGAGCACGGAAGTTCCGGTCCTGGCGAAAAACTCTGTCATGAACAGCGCCGTGTGAGCCGGCGCGTTATCGTGGTGGAAACGCGATACATTGTTTCTCCACATGTCCGGCCTCTTTCGGCTCACTGCGACCCTCAGCCTCTTTGTAACCTTTAAGTAGATATCTTTGTTGACGGTTTGACCTTGAGGGACGTATTCGTAATGAATCAGCCCTTGCCAATCGAAGAAACACACCGGCAAGACCTTCACATTGGACCGGGACATGCGAGCTTTCTTTGGTCGCGGAGAATGAGGAGCTTTCCACTGAGAAGACTGGGCCTTTGTCTCAACATCAGAACCGTAAACCCAGGTTTCCTCACTGGTTAAGATAGTTTTAAGGAACTCTGTGTCGGCATTTGGCTCGATCCAGGAGTTCCTGACAAATGCCCACTCGTTTGTGTCTATTTTCATTGGTCAGCACCTGCGGGACTAATTTTGATGCGAAGCGCGTCATGTCCAAAATGTCTGTCAACATTTTATGGGAGGATCCAAAACTAATGTTCACTTCCTCGGCTATCTCCCTAACAGCTAAATGTTGATTTTCCCGCACCAATTTCACATGGTGTGGGTCTGTCGAAGTGGAAGGCCGCCCCGTTCGCGAATCTTCATGTGTCGAGGTTCTGCCCGATTTAAGACGACTGTACCACTCAAAACACTTGCTTCGACTCAAAGCTTCCTTAATGAAGGCTTGCTGAATGATTCCAAATGTCTTCGTAGGGTTTTTTTTCGAAGTTTGAAAGAAAATTTCACGCACACACGCTGTTTCTCTATGCTCCTTCATTGCTGCCGTTGCACACGACGACAAACAGATCAAGACACGTACCGCTGCTGCTGCGTAACGACTCGACGTAAACAAACACAACACCTCTCGTTTTAGTCGTTAAATATTTCGCTAGATGGCGCACTGTGTCTCGTGTCGATCCATTTAACGATTTACGCAGGATGAAAGCTGCCCGGTCTTTTCGTGATCACACCTTGTAATAAAAATATACTCCCCTTACCAACAAACTTACTCCTTGTGCCTATTTCTGCCCATCCGGACTCTCCATCCCCAACGCGCCATGCAGGTTGCGGATTAGCCTCCTATTCCTCCAATTTATTCCTCTTTTCTGTAGAATATTCATTAGCATCCCCAATTCCCTTTATCATATGCCTATTGGAATTCTACCAAACGGGCGAATACGCCCTGATTTTGTGCTATATTCCTGATTTCATTGCTGCAATGGCATCACGCGTGCTCCTCCCTTTCCTTAATCCAAACTGATCATCCCCTAAGTAATCATTTCCTCAGCTCTCCACCCTTTATGTTGATGATCCTGAGAACCACTCTAGCTGCGTGGGAATCCAACTTATTGTTCTATACTCAAATGATGAAGCCTTTACATTTTTCGGAATAGGCACTAACAATGATCTCATTGTCTTCCGGCCTGATTCCAACCTCATGGTTGCTACGAATTAGTCCAAATAAACTCTTCCTCCAATATTTTCCTAAACCTTTAAATAGTTTCGTAGGAATTTTGTCTATATATATATATATATATATATATATATATATATATATATATATATATATATATATATATATATATATATATACATAGGGTTCGTCCGGAAAATAAGTGTACTGAGCTCAGGAAAAAAAAAATTATTACACTTTTACATATCTTAAGCTAATATTCCTCAAAATAGGACCCTTGTGAGTCGATACACTTGTTCCAGCGGCGTTCCCATTCCTGGAACGCTCCCGCGAAGGCATCATCGGGAACCTCTCGAAGACTCGTCGTCGACCTCTTCTCTGCCCTCCACGAACATCTTGTGCCACCGAAAGATCATGTTTCTGGACATGGCTGACTCCCCGTAAGCCTGGTTAATCATACCGACAGTTTCGGTAGACGATTTCCCAAGCTTTACCGCAAATTTGATGGAATAACGCTGCTCCAAAAACTTCGGCATCGCGTTCCGTGACGTGGGTCGAAGCGTGGAGGTTCGCGTTAACAGAGCTCCTCACTACACCACAGCTCAGAGCCGACTGCCTTTTTCAGCGTCGCTTGCCAACATACCCCTCTCCAATCGCAGCCCGTCAGAGCGGTGCTGGGCGCGCCTGGAGCGGCGGGAAAAAATCAGTACACTTATTTTCTGGACGAACCCTGTATTGAATGTGTTATCCTTATAAATTACATAAATGCACAAATATAATGTTATGTATGTGGGCCGCGGTAGTCCAGTGGGTAGAGCGTTGGACTACTGACCGGAGGATCGCGGGTTCGATTCCCGGGGAAGGCACTCTGGGCACCTGCAGCTCCACCCAAGCTATGTGATATTTTGTAGTAGGGCAAAAACTAGAGCAGGTAGAACAGTTTACGTATCTCGGTAGTGTTTTGGACCAACACGGTCAAAGTAGTGGTACTAAACTGACCTTCGGGTTGATTGCTGTGTTACATATTCCTCTTGAGCGAAAGACATAGAGAAAGTAAAGCCGGGGGAAGGGGAGCCAGGGAGGTGCGGCAGGAGTAGTGAATAAAAGGAAGAAGCATGGTAAACATTTGGTAGTGTGAATAGCAGAAAATTATTAGTCGAAGTAAATATGTAAACTTTGTCATTTTCATGTGTATATGTCTCCAAGCAATCATCGAAAGGAAGAGGTCGCCAGTGTTTATGATCAGTTAGAGAACATAATTTCGGGTGCAAACATTTGTTAGCAAAGGGGCATTGGAGGGTGGGCGAGAAGAGATTAAAAAAATATAAATTACGATAAAAACCAATCTCTTTTAGAAGAGATTGGTTTTTATCGTAATGGTTTAACACTTCGTTTAAACACCGCCATAGATACAATTAGAAAATGTACGGTGTTCAATGAGATATCAAACTGTATTATGGATAGGCATAAAGAGCAAGATAATCAATTCCTAGAGTTTTTCCAGAGTGAATTGTGATCATCAGTTAGTACTAATTAATTGTAACGCCAGCTTGAAGAGGATGGAACAGAGAAGTCGGATGAGGAAATTGAATATAGAAGTATTGACCAGGACGAAGAGAAAGGCTTTCCAGGAGATAATAGAAATAGTTTTGAGTGAGGGGAGAGGGACTAATACAAAAGAAGAAAAATGGAAACGTATCAAAAAACGGAAATCGAACGCTGAAAACAAAGCTATGGAATAGCTTATAAGTAAAAGAATCGCTGTCGGATAAGAATAAGGAAATTGCTGACATTTGTCGGAAGATATTTGAGAGAAGGAAATGGAAGATTGTAAACAGAATTTGGCAGATGGAAGTACGAAGGGGTACATTATAAAACTAGGCTGGAGGTAAATTTGGTGAAAGAAGTGTTTTGGAATAAGTAGGGTGAGGAGAGTGGACAGCAGGCTGGTGAAATGGATTCACTGCTCAGAAAATTGGAAGCCCTCGCACGAAGGAAGGAAAATCCCTTTTCTTTTATTATTATCTATGAAAGGATGAGGAAGGTTTTAATTGACTGTGGAAAGATCCATGAAAGATGAAAAGAATAAATGTAGGATGTACTTGATTAAGAATTTTTCAAACATTTATCCACAAAAAGATAATATGACGCAGATGGGCTTAAATCCAAATATATCGAATCGTAATATAGAAAGGGCATTCTGGGAATTGAAATGCACAATACTTGGGGAGTAGATAACATCCCCGCGGAACAGCTTAAGGCTTTAGGAAACAAATGAAGAGTTTTAATAGGATCATTCGTAGCTTTATGAAGAACGAATTTGACCAAAATGTCATCTGAGATCAGTGTTATTTCCCATTCCAAAAAAGGGAGAAGTTAGCGGAAGTCGAATAATAGATGGAAAAAAAACGTCTTTACCTGGTAAGTCCCCAAGCAAGTGGGTTTCCACGGCAAAGTCGATATTTCAACCATAGCTTTAATATTTTAAATTTATCATATGAACGACATTTTTCCGATATTATTCATCATACAGGAACAGTTTTTACTATATTTGTAAAAATTCGCTGGTCTAGGAAAGAATCAATGAAATAATTAACGGGATGATCCAAGCTCATAGTTCAATCTGCAAAGAGAGTTGAATTCTCCGAGAAAGACTGGGTGCCCTAAGATGACTACATTGATGAAAGTAATCAAAATCGCATTTAATTTGATTGATTTAAAATTTACGGCTGGTTGTGTGCCCATATTGAAGAGCAAAAGCAGGCATAAGTTCATCGAATAATACCATACTATTCTATTATACAGGGTTCGTCCGGAAAATAAGTGTACTGACTCCTGGGCTGGGCGCGCCGCTCCAGGCGCGCCCAGCACCGCTCTGACGGGCTGCGATTGGAGAGGGGTATGTTGGCAAGCGACGCTGAAAAAGGCAGTCGGCTCTGAGCTGTGGTGTAGTGAGGAGCTCTGTTAACGCGAACCTCCACGCTTCGACCCACGTCACGGAACGCGATGCCGAAGTTTTTGGAGCAGCGTTATTCCATCAAATTTGCGGTAAAGCTTGGGAAATCGTCTACCGAAACTGTCGGTATGATTAACCAGGCTTGCGGGGAGTCAGCCATGTCCAGAAACATGATCTTTCGGTGGCACAAGATGTTCGTGGAGGACAGAGAAGAGGTCGACGACGAGTCTTCGAGAGGTTCCCGATGATGCCTTCGCGGGAGCGTTCCAGGAATGGGAACGCCGCTGGAACAAGTGTATCGATCACAAGGGTCCTATTTTGAGGAATATTAGCTTAAGATATGTAAAAGTGTAATAATTTTTTTTTCCTGAGCTCAGTACACTTATTTTCCGGACGAACCCTGTACTATCTATTGGCACTCCCCACTTTGGTTAAGCCAATTTAACGCCACACATTTCAATATTCTGCATTGAATCTCCTTCACTCGGCAGATACTGAAAGAGCAGCAATTAGCCGGCGTTCCTTTTTTCATCACATTCCGATGCTTTCGCAAAAGTTGAAGCCAGCCTTTAAAAGGTCCCATATCATGGAACATGATCAGTGATCATTGTTCATTTTAACATATTTTAATGCTACAATATACTCTATACTAATGACAAAACATAATACAAATATAAAGTATACATATAATTTGATTTATAAACATGCGTGTTTTTGAAATTTAAGGACAATCTCGAATAAAAAGGTAATATAAAATTTTATTATTTAAGGCATAACTTCATGAACAACTACAATTTTATTGAGTGTTATAAGCCCAACCGTTGCTTTTAAGTTTGGCATGCCTGATTCTCCGAAACGTTTTTTTAATTGCACCATTATGGTGCAAGTTGGGCGTAAGTCTTTCTCGTTTAAATGGGCTTGAGTGAGTACTTTTCATCCATTTTGCGGTATATCACAGGAGTTGGTAGACTTAATAGAATAAGAGGCGTGTTGGCAAGGAGAATCCTCAAGCTTTGCTCCATAACTGAGAAATTCAAAGAAAGAGGACTTAAGTGGTGTGGGCACTTGCTGTAGCGCGAGAAGAACTACGTCGGATAAAGAGTAGTTCGGTGGAAGGGAGACAGAATAGATCGAGGTGAAGAAAGGATGGATTGCGTAAGAAATGAAATGAGTGTTTTTACACTAATAAACGACCGTGGACAGGAATAAGGTGATCGAACGTGCCAACTCCAATTGGATGAGAGCTGCAGGAAGAAGGCTAGCGAAAGATTTTCTATGCATTATTATTTGGATGAAGTATCCGATGTGTCCTCGAATGATTGAATGCGAAATGCACCGTTCGGATGCTTCAATCCTTACACATTCAGGTTCCTTCCACAAAATTTGGTGAAATTTCTCCATCCCCTCCCTCCTCTGAGGAATCTCTTCCTTTTGGAGAAAACGGTAGTGTGATCACTTTTTTTTAAGAGCCAATTTTATTTCTCTCCATAAGCGCACGCATGGCGGAACAGCAGTTTGCTGAACAAACAGCTGTTAGTGTTTCTTTGCGGCGGTAATTCGGGAGTGGCTAGAGCAGCGAAAGGATGCAAAAACGATGTCCCTTATTTGTCACCCTCGATGTCGGGGCATTACCTGTTTGGAAAAGCAGTATATACTGTACCTCGGAGAAAAAATAATATCAAATCTAATGCAAAAATAATCGTCATTGGCAGCATTTTTCATGATATCTGTGGAAGTAAGGAGCAAAGAAGACGTGGGTGTTTACTTCCTTTTCTAGGATTCCTTTCATTGAAAGTTGAAATGTCTCTTGTTACTTAATTCTTATTATTCTACGTTAGAATCAATAAATGTGAGTTCATCAAACTATGTTTGAAAGAGGCGTTGTCGAAAACTGTTGAATTCTGGCACGTCTGATTCTCCAAAACTCCTTTTAACTACCCCTTTTTATTTAATTGAAGCTGTAGTTGGATATAAAATATAATTGTAAATAAATTTATTATGTCCAAAACAGTCTATTAATTTCAAAAATGAATTGAAATCATCCTGAGATTTTTTGTTAATTTTGGAAAAAAGTGGGATTATGTTCAGCATCGTCATTGCTGTTTATAACAAATGCCCAAACCTAACAGCGATTGCACCTACTGCATTATCAATTAATTTTCAATCAGAAATATAGGGTTTCACATATTACCACTATGAACTTAACTAAATGGCTATCTCAAAAAAATCAGATATTTAAAATACACAAATTGATTTATTTTTATTATTAAACACCTCCTACTTCGCTTTCTCAGGTTCATGAAATCTATTTTTTAAACATTTATTGCTCACCAAAATTAATGGGATTTTTCCTCATGTTGTCCAAATGAGAGCTTTACCCGACAACTTTTCTTAATATTTACAATCAGTTAAGGTCCCCGCAGTTAAACTTATATTTATTGGTAACAAATTATGACACCAATAACATAATAAGATGTATTTTAACGTACTATGATAGAACTAGTATAACATGGTTTTACTCTGCTTTTACAAGGAAATATATTTTTCTTATCAATGGTATTCACTCAATGCCTAGTTAACACAGAATGTATTTAATTGTCTTTTGAAGCTTCACTGCCCTCAAAATTTGCTTCCAAAACAACAGGACACTCTATAGTATTGTTAAATGTCAACGAAAGGAGTTAAAATGATTTACCTGCATATTCGTTAAGATTATACCAAACTGGCTACATTTGTTGTACACGTACAAAAAACGAATTTCTTCCAGTTATGGGAATTCACCACCGTATGAAATTAATCAAACTAAATGGGCTGTATTCTTTCAAAATCTTTATTATTTCATCATAGCATCACCTATAGATCGATGTTTCTAAGGAAATTGGATATTTTCTGAAAACCTAATAACTTTCGAAGCGTTGGAATTGGAGACTATTTTGCTGTCAGCACGTTTCACATTACCTAGTTCTTTTTCATGATGTAAAACCATGGGATGAAAGCCACTAACTTATGTATTAATGCTAGGATAGGCAGAACTAGTCGTACAAATAGGGACAATGCTTTCAACCAGTTTTCAACCCTAAGGTCTGTTTGGTCGGTGATGGTAGAGTTGACTCGACGACGTGTGAAATTCACACGCGAGGGTAGGCCGGCCCGATGCTTTCCCTGCGCCGCCTATGGTTTCCCAGGAAGATCTGGTGCCCGAAAAATCACGCAGCTCGGGTGAAGCTGAGGATACCCATAGAGGTATGCCCAGAAATCGAACCGGGGCACTCAGATCAGTAGTCTAACTCTCTGCACACTAGACTTTCCTAACGACGCTTTATTGGTAAAAAAAACAAAATCGCCTCGGAAATGTAAACATACCGATCCATTCCTTAGCGTTATCTAAGAAATACAAATACGCTTCATTGAATTCTGATGGAACTGACTAAATGAAGGAAATACTGAAAATTCCAGCAAGAGAGAGTGCCTCGTTACCCGAGAAATCATGACATTACTGCGCGAATGAATTTAAGTGTACGTTAGTTGATAAATTCCAAAGAAACTGCGGGAGATGCCGCAACAGTAACTTTTAACGGAGTCATCCGCTAATGTGCATTTCAATGCAACAATTTCAGAGTGTAAAAATCATTCGCCTTGACTGGGATCCCAGTCAAGGCGAATGATTTTTACACTCTGAAATTGTTGCATTGAAACGTTAGTTGATGATGAAACTCGTTTGTGTGTGACTAGCTACAAAGAGATTTCTCTAATTTTAGAATATTCAGAATATGCAATTCATAGTAATGCGAGTACAGCAAAGGGAAATAATAGTCAGCTTGAGGGAATGTGAAACGACTGGTATTAGTTCAACTCGCTAATTCGTCGAACTAATGGGCGAGAATTATCACTGTTATCGTCAAATACTTAGGGAACAAGTTGATGATTTTCAAAGCGAAAATTGAATATCACAATCATTAGCTACTAATTTTGTCAACTATGTCTGTTGATTGAATTTTGGTATACCGCATTTACCTTCCTAAAGCGGAGCACTGAGGAACATAGCCATATTACAGGAATGATGTTCAGTTTAGTCCCTATTAGAGGCGTCATCCACTAACTAAATAAGCTGTGTGTTCCTGAAACTAAATGGACGGGATCAAAAATCCGAACAGTGAGTCACTCTACACTTTTTATCCTATCAGGTAGTTAATAGTTATGAAGGACTGGAGCAGGGGATCATAATACCGAGGATGCGGCCCTTAATCATCTTCAAGGAGAGCTCAGTCATGCAGATTTTTTTTATTAGCGCCTCTGTTCTATGAATATGCTATTATGAGGTATCGTTTGTGAATGCGGAAAATTAATCAATTTTTTTATGAACTGCATCAAGTCGTTTATGCCCGGTTTTATAATGCCTCGCTCAACTTAGTTAAAACATTCAGTTATAGCCAAACATTAGTTTTATAATAGCTAAACAATAAATAATAAAGAAATAACAAACAGTAAAAAATGGCAAACCGGCAGTTAAATCCATCGTGACCCATGGTGAAAAACGTCTACATCCAATCAGACGGCAGTCAAATAGATCAAGTGAGCGGATAGCTGCGACCTTGTTAGATACATAGAGGTCGTTGTTTGGGCAAAGTGCCTTGCGGAGTACACCAGAAACTAGAGGCAAGTCCGTGGTTTTATATTCATTATGGATTAAATAATCGAATCAGGTTTCAAAGAGCTAAAAATTAAATTCATGAATAATGCATACTTCTAACAATAAAAGAAATTCAATTATAAATGGTCGTTAAGACTCAGCATAAACTTCGCCGGCACCAAAGCACCAAAATTAATGATAGACATTAACGAATTTATGTTCTCGTTCATAGTTAGGAAATTGTGTTCTTTTATTTAAATTCCCAACGAAAATTTAGAATTGAATAACGAAGGACCAAGGTTGTAGCGGGAAGATGCCGCATTTCGACCTGTTGTTTAAACCTTCGAGTGGGAATTCTCAAGATCAAATTATGATACATTACTACAAACCCTACCTGGTCTGTTTGATATGTAAAAATTCTAGAGCCAGAGCAAATAAACGACTGCCATTTCTTTTGACAGTCCTCTTACTGTGCAATTAATGTTTTCTTCCTGAACACTTCGTCCGCCAAGAAACGTAATTACGTTATTTATTATTAATTAGTTTAATGTTGGTCTGACGTATACTTCGGAATTGAACGGGCACATACTTCTTTATAAGATTCTTCCTTAACAAATATCCATGTTGTCGAAAAAAGTGTTTGTTGTAAGGGCAGTGAATTCGGAATATTGGCAATGCTTGGGGACAGCTGAAATGATATCCGCAAACCTGACGCTCTTAATAATATGCTAATGCATTGTAAAGCCAAATTTTTAATGGTATTATTGGATTGAACTATTTTATCTTTAAAGGCATAGTTAATTTTTTTATTGAATTCACTTATCAATAAATAATGTTTTCCAAGTTTCGTTTAGCAAAAGACCTTGGCCCTTCTCTAATTCACCCTCTCTATTGTACTTTGTAATTACTTGCGACGACTTGATGAATTCGTTCTGTTATACTGCAATGGTGGGACGTGGTTTACGATGCCTCCACAGAGATCAATGCAACTGATTCTCCACTCATAAATTATATCAAAAAATAGTTTTTGCCCCTTAAATTAATTTTCGGGTAGAGCGATAGTTTTGCAATATATTGGCAGACTCGAGAGACAGACTTTTCGGTTATTTTGAAAGAATGGCGCCGTGCTCAGCACACAGGAGCCACGGAGCACCAATTGACTGAATTCGACGGCCGCCACCCCTTTATGTCGTAGAAACCCGAGGGATTGCCTTCGCAGACTCATCCTACCCCCTCTACAGATCACCCACTCACCGTAAGGTCTCTCTGCATGGTAACTTTTTAAATAGGAAGGAGGTTCCTTTTGAGTAATATAAGAAGGTTTATTAGTTGAAAGCAGTCGCAATTCGCTATTAATCGTGACTCATTACACTTTCCAAAGTTTTTAACCTTTTTTTCTAACAAATACTGTCAGATTCTTCATAGATATAAGCAGACGGTGTACATAGCACTGGTAATTGGGATTGTTTAATGTATATTTCATATTGAAACTCCCCGATGCTTGGCGGTCTGAAATCGTGAATCCAAAGCAGTCATTCAAATTAATCAGTATATTAGGTACTTTCAAACTCATATGTCCGTGGTTCGATATTTATAACGAATAAGAGTAGATGTATTTGAATTGCACAGAATGCGGTACCGCGTTCGAAGCGCAACTCCGGAGATATCACGAGAAATAACCTGGGTAATATCCATGGAAACGGAGGCGGCACCTCATATGCCCTTAATTGATTTTATGCATGCATGAACCTGCCTTCATTTTGGGCAGAGTTTTAGTTGTTGCGTGCACATTTCCATTTTGGCACTAGCTCTCGCTATTCAGCCAATATTGGAAGTAAAGTTCATGCGCCAACACGCCGGGAATATACAGATGCACAAGAAATTT
Organism: Hetaerina americana; assembly: GCF_022747635.1. Classification (NCBI taxonomy): domain Eukaryota; kingdom Metazoa; phylum Arthropoda; class Insecta; order Odonata; family Calopterygidae; genus Hetaerina; species Hetaerina americana. The sequence continues at coordinate 645,119 of NW_027286404.1, forward strand.
AATCAATTAATACAGCTGTCTTTTATGATTGCCATGCAATAGTGCCTAATAATTGAAATCGTTTATCTGTAGGCATTTTTTTCAGGGATTTTGTCGCAAAATAACCAATAAAGGAATCGTACGCGCTTCACTTCATTAATTTTTTTTGTTAGGCGAACTCTTTAACTGCTAGGTTGAGTTTTATCATTCTTGGGTGTCGACATAAAACCCCGGTCTCTCCGGTGCAATCTTAATACACGGACATAATGAGTGTGCTCGAATAAACCATTCAACCACGATCTAAGAGGATGTCCGTCTCGAAATATGAATGAAATTTGTCTCCGGCCCTGGGCGATCTGGAAAGCCCGCCCACCATAGCTACTCACTCCCACAGGTAGGGCGGGATTAATTTATCTAAAATATGGAGGAAACTCTTATTATCTTCAGTAGGATCACACGCTCTCCCGGTGGGGTACAAGCGCGGCGTTGGTGTCGTCATGAGTACGCCCCACTCCTCGCAGCCTCACCCCGCGCCCGGGCATCGGGGGGCGCGTTGGGGGAGGGTGTGGAAGGCGGCGTGGCATCCGTTGGGCCGGACGCGTGTCAAAGAGCCGCTCCCGCGTGAGTCGTCTTTTCAGATGAGCCGTCCCGCTGATACTTCCGGGGATCACGGTCGGAATATACATTTTCGTTTTGAATATCGCCTCCGGGCATAATGGCTACTTCACGATTCATTCGACGGGCGATCGAGTAACCGGTTTGTGAATCAACCGATGAAAAAAGTTAATGGTAGTTGTTGCATCCCCGAAAAAAAAATAGTTCGCGTTTGTCCTCGAACTCCTTGTATTCTTTTTGTTTCGACACATTTTACGGTGGGGCTTGTAAAACCGCGAATGCGTTCCCAAATCATGAACATCAGGAGTCAGCAGTCAAAATTGATTTTCACGTTACCATTCGTATAGAATCCTACTCCTATTCTCGGGCTGATATTAAATAAAAGTTTAATCATATTTCATCGAAGTCAGTCCCCTGATTTCCCTCTGCTCGTCATAATTGTTCTGTTAAATCCTAGATTAGATCCTAGATTAATCCTTTAGAGTCCCAATAGAAAGCAATTAGTGCACAAGTATCAGTCGTAGATTGATTGAGTCAGCCACTGCTCGATAAAAAGTTGTTGCATTCGCTGATTAATTCTTGCGATGCTTGGTTAGCGCACCCAAGACCCTGGTTTCCAAATCTTTTGGAAACCTTCAGTGTAATTGGTAGGGCTTTCAGGAAAAGTTAAAATAAACGGTGCTGTCTCATTGGCCGCTCCCATCAAGACCAACTTACCTGCTTAATTCCTTGAACACGCAATTGGTAACAGCAATCCTCTGAAACGTCATAGGTGTTCATTCACAGTATGCGGGGCTAAGCACTTACCAACTGATTTTATTCACACGATTGCAAGATGAAGGTCATCTTATTACATTCTAATGAAAGGACTATAATAGGTCCAATTTGACTTAGGTAAACCGCACTAACTCAATATTTTCATTGATTTAAAAAAGTGTGTCGAAAAGAGATCAGGCCAACCAAGGGAATGCTGCTACTTTTCATTTCCTCGTCCGACATCCCGAGAATAAAATTGCATTATTTGATGACGATGGAAATCAGGGTCGGTGCGCCACATGTCAATTAGAATGAAAGTTAAAGCAGTATTTAACAACTAAATTTGGGTTATAAAGATTATTTGTTTAATGTTGTGAACCTCTTAAGCTCATTAAAGGAATTTTTATGCCCCGAAATGTACCGAAATAACAAGGGCAAACTCGATCAAATGTGTCGGTGTCTTAGGACGTGTATAAACTAGCAAAAAAGTAAGAATTACTAAAAAAAAGGCGTCGAGAGGGTTAAAGAGCGATGTTATTTTCACTAGTGAGACCTCATTTATAAAGTGCTGCTGAAAGTAGATTGGATCCTCATAAAGTTGGAGTGATTGCCGAATTAAAACGCCTGTACAAGAGAAGATCTAGCTTTTTAAAATAAGCATAGCCTCATATACGAGGGCGATTCGAAAAGTAAGGTCTCCTATTTTTTTTCAGAAAAAATCAAATATATTCTCAACTTTGCGTACATCGTTGGAAAGGTTGAGCATTTAGCTATTTTTCTACATAGTCGCCTTGACGATCAATCGCTTTTTGCATCCTTGTAAGCAGCTTTTTAATACCGGCGTCATACCTTTCTCCCGCCGCGCCGCGAAGCCAACTGACGACTCAATCTGAATCGCCCTCGTATGTTATAATAAACTTAATAGTGTATCGATTATTAGAGGAAATATCGGGTATCACTCACGGAGGGAAGGTGAAATTACAGCGACAAACCTCTTACATAAATTGGAAGTGGTTCACTTTTGGGTTGATGTTGAAAATGTAGTGTAAATTCCGTCGCACTGAGGTATAAGAAATTATGAAAGTAAGATTAGAGAGATCAACTGTCAAACTGGCAGATTTGCGATGTCATTTTTTTCCACAAATAATAAATAATAAGGGACCTGGGTAACTGCAAACGGTGGCACTAAGAAAACATTTGTATAACCTAGTGCGTTATTGCTAGATGAGTACATATGTTTATTTCCCTTACCAGCGGAAAATATCGCATGCAAAGAGAAATATTTGGCCTCTTGATACCGTAGTTTAAGTAGCTCTTTTAATGATTATTTCGATTATTTTATCCAACATATCTGTTGGTAACTATGGTAAGCTTAAGCAACAATCTAATTCGGTAATGAATACCTCTTGTGGAATCACGCCCTGCCATACACCCTGTACAGAGCTTGTAGGGTATCATGAAGAGAGACAGATATTATTATGTATTTAAGATGAGTAAATAATATCGATAAGAGACCAGATTAACCGAGAGAATACTACTACTCTTTCTTTCATCGTCACGTACACTGAGGGTAAAGTCGCATTGATAGATAATGATGGAAATCAGCGTCAGTACGTCTCATGGCAACTATGAAACTTGAAGAAAAGAAGTATTTAGCTAGGAATTTTCGGAATACATAGATACAAGGTCTGTCCCAAAAGTTGTATGACTTATTTTTCCCCGATTAGACGGGAGGGCGGCGATTTCCACGGCTGGGTTAGGGGGAGGGGAGTCCCATGAAAGGCCGGAGGGCGGTGGCATTTGGCTCCCAGCCTTTGTGGAGTGTGGATCGTTCGTTTGCGAAGCCTCTATAACGCGACCTCCTTACCCCCCGTCATGAACCGGTCATTGGAACAGTGCTACGCCATCAAATTTTGCATGAAACTGGGCAAAGCCGGGAAAGAGACTCAGGACATGCTCGAGGCAGCTTATGGTGATACAGCCACGTGTAAATCGGGTATTTTTGGTATTTCGCTTTGGGAGGACAGAGAAGATGTTGAAGACGCCGGACGTTCAGGGCCACACAAGCCATCTCATCCACTAATATGTTTCTTCAAAACAAACGAGCACAGTCACCGGCGGTTACGCCCCCCAGGTCGCGGATTTTCGGGAGTCCATATCTTGTTGGAGGAGTAGTGGGTGGCAAAGGTGACGTCGCGTGGGTTGAAGAAATTCCCCGATTCCCAATTCGGTCCCACTCTGACTTACTCTGCAGCAGTAACACCTACCCTCCGCACTCGCTAACGGCAGGCCAAAGTGCATGCATGCATCTTTTCCTTTCTTCTCTGAAGGAACAGAGGGAACGTGGTCTCAACGCGGGGAGCAGTGGGGTCGATATCTCTTAGCTTCATGGTTTCCCCAATACGAGGGCTGTCCAGAGAGTAACTTGCCTTTTGAAATGAAATATGAACCTAGTGACAAGACAAAGTTTTATTATATACAATTGAAAGGCACATTTAAAAACTATTTTTCAACATAATCGCCATTCAAATTGAGGCATTTATCATAACGATACACCAAGCTTTTCGATTCCGCCGCTGAAGAAATCTGCCGCCTTGCATTTTAACCAGCATGCAATTTTGTGCTGCATGCCACCACGTTTAGCGAGAGACCCTTTATTGTAAATCGGCAATTTTCACGAATGTTTTCCTTAATTTTCACCGTCAGTTCATCTGTACCAAGTCTAAGCTAACCACTGCGGTCCTCGTCGTGAACATTGGGGGGACAATTTTTAAACTGAATGCACCACTGCCTCACTCCACATTCACTCATTATTTCGTCTTCTTTCACCTCACAAAGTTGCCTATGAACTTAATTGGCTTATGATTTTTGACAAGTAAAAACCTAATCACAGATCGCACTTCACAACTCGCGGGATTTTTTATTGCAGCGCACATTTGAACAGTGCGGAGTAAGTAAAGTAAAAAACCTAGGTCTGCACACTACCACATGCGTGGACTGAGTGTAGGGACTTTGAAACACCAAAATAGTGGCTTTAGCCCTACCCACCGCTAGGCTGAAACGTAAGTTACACTCCGGTCGTAGTGCGCCTCTCCTCCGGCAAGGCCCTGGCGACCGTGGGCGCAGGGGGTGAAGGGGGAAGAGGGCTGCAAAGGACGACATGGATGTTGTTTGGTGTATATTGCAAGTTTTTTTTAAAGACTACCATTCGTTCAAAGTCGTTCAAATCGATCTGGGCTGTAAGCTATGGATAAAGAAATGAAATTAGGTATGTAAGCAAACTTCTCTATCAGCCGTGCGTCACCGGGTAACCTCTGTTTCAATTACTGATGAGACTGAGGCAAATTACTTGATACATCTGCATATTAAAATGCAAGCCGTCGCGATGCTGTGCGACAGTGGTCCTCGGACATCAACCATTAGGATATTTGGCTATAAATGGTATTGGGTAAGTTCGAATTACGTAAAGTTGTCCTACCGCTGTAGATTGGAGTAAAATTATTTTCACACCGATTGGGTTCGTACTCTATTTCCCTTTCCTTCTCATGGGTCTCGCTTACCAATTGCAGTTCATTGTTAGGAATACTCCCTCTATGTCAGCTTTATACTCGATTTTTTTTATACTCTGCTGAAGTTTGATTCCTATGTTGAGCCCTCGTGCATCGAATGTTTCCCAATAAAAGTTCAAACATGCTGCGCTTTCTGCATTGTGGCCCTGCATGACACGGATAGCTTTTCTTTTTAACCTGTCAAATTCCGAAATTAAGTCTCTGCCAACGGCCCCAAAAACTCGATGCATTTCATCACCTTTTTCATTCGAATGTTTCCACGCTATTCTTAGATGAAAGTTTTCTGAATGCAGACGTCTTAACATTCTTTCTCCATGCTGATAGCTCCGATGACAATGCAACACCCAGGTATTTCACTTGGTCAGCCGATCTTATTTCTGCCAAGCCGGCGAGCGTGGTGCCAGAATTTCTTTTCTCAGATAATCACTACTGCACGTTTAGAAGACACTCGTACATATTCGGAAGCATCGAATTCCAATTAGCTGTGCTCATCGAAATGTTAAGTCGTGCATAGGACCTCCACGCATCCAGTGTCTAGCCAGAGGAGTTTTCTGGGTGGAAGGAAGGTGAAGAAATGCGGGCGTTACAAATTCCATCGTTTCGAAGTGATATCGGGTGGCCGCTCAGAATGGCCTGTTGAATTTATCCCTCCATATTTGACGGCCTCTCCCCGAAAACCACCTTCCCGGCTAGATCCGTGACCCGGCGCGGCTCCGGTGCTCTCACTGCACCCGCAAGGCGCACGTGGGCCGATGGTGGCATCCCGGGGCCGCGGGTCGGATGTTGCGTGCGCTCTCCGCTCCCACAGCCCAAGACGAGTTTAACTGTGACTCTGAAGGAGTTATAATGGCCCCACACTACTTAGGTAGATCAGACCACAAAGGTAAACTAAGGGAGATAGATTCCAGGACAGATAGGTACAAATACTCATTCTTTCCCCGAACAATCAGTAATCATAATAGTAAGAAACCGAAGTCACTTTAGAAATATTGAAAACATTGAATTTACAAGTCGGAGCAAAGTTAAACACTGCAAAGCTGCTAGGTATACTTTAAGGTGCATGTGTATGTAAGATGTAGATCGAGTGTTTGCATGTGTGTGGGGTGTAAGTGTTCATGCATGAATGTATGCCATGTTTTTTTTGTGGATATATGATTTTGTGGTTATTGCATGCGGTGTTTTTGGTTTTTTTTCTTTTTCTTTTCTAAATTACGGGTGGTGTCCTAACACCCCCCGCCGAAGGCCCTTGCGGCGGCTTGCGGGGTATTAAGTAGATGTAGATGTAGATGTAGACGAAGTACGACAGCGAGCGGCCGAAAGAGGGCTGTCTATTCGTCGGAGGCGTTTGGAAGCCGAGGGCGTCGTCGTTTGGGGAAGAGGCCGCCAAGCTCTCCCGCGCTCGCCGGGGTCGTATGCTGAAGTGCGCCCGGCAGATTACCCTGGTTGGGACTGCTCCGAAACGTTACTCTCCTCCTCGCACGCATTATCCCGACTGATTCCCGCAGAGTGACCGCCGGGGTTGAGGGAGGGCGGAGCGCGGAAGAGAAGGCCTTCCATGAGCACTTTGACCAACGCGCGCCCGTCCCCGCTGACGATTCCACAGTGCACTGCAGAGCAATGGAGATGAGCTGGCGGTCAGTGTTTTGCTGGATCCGATTGTGCGCCACTTGGAGCTTCAGCGAAGCGGCCGCCGGGCATGGAGACCATGCTACCGGCGCGGTGCACTGTGGCAGGCACCTTGTGAGAGCAGCCTGCCTAACCCTGAGCACGCACATGCACCCGTCACTCCTGTCTAATAATGGAATCGACGCCCTCCTCATGCATAATAGTTCATTTCTGCCATTCGGTGGTCTTACGGGAGAGGGACGGTCCTTAGCAGAAACCGTCGACATTCTATCACTCGCCTCTGCACATTGAATTAAGCACTAACTATTCATATTTTCATTGGTGCAGGTCTCGGGTAGGATTATTTAACTTAGTCCGGCACTTCCACTAGCCCGGTATTCATAGTATATCCATAATATAATCTGCTAACCCGGTATTCATCCCGGTATAGTGCAGTCCTCACTGCTAAAACAGCTCTTCGATGGTTTACTTCTAGGAAGAGCCCGCTGGTTTAGAAGTCATATTATCCACCATCGGCATTCTTTCTCGTTTTTGACGTATTTTCATGATCTTTTTCCGTCTGCATAAGTAATTTTGCTGTTTGATTTTGTTTACATGGTAATGTTATTTGGCAAAGGGTTTTATTTTGTATCTTTAGGGCTATTAAGAACTATAGAGCATAGTCCAATGATTGTAGGACTGACAGTCTATCTGGAAAGTTTGAAGGTGGCCATGGCAGTTCTATATAATCTAAACATAGATTTTAAGGTCATTTTATGCATAGTGTACAAGTTATGACGTTGATACCATTATGAAGAGTGATCCTTGAAAGATAGAGGGTTAAGTAAAATTCTGTGACATTAAACATAGTTTTGAATCACTGACTGTTGAAGCAGATAGTTTCAACTGAGTTTAAATAAATCTAAATCAGGTATGCCCCGTATCAACTAAACCTTATCTGATTTGACCAAAGAACGTACTAATAACTAACATGGCAAGAATTTAAAAGAAAGTGAAAGTATAAAATACTCATAAAGAGCCCTGCATCTCTCAAAAAGATAGTATTATAGTCATAGCAAGAGAGTAATACCTTTAACATATGTGCCTGAGAGTAGGGGGTTTGTTTAGTTCGAAGTACCCGAAAGAATAAATATTCATATTCAAGTTATTTTGCTCTTATGCCTGATGAATTGCATAATGAAACCCATCAAACTAGTGTCTAGAAATAAAATCATTAACTTATCAAGATGAGCTTATGACTGAAAAGGTGTCAGGAATATTATGTAAAACCTGATTCTCAATTTTAATTTCATCGGCAGTTATTCGGCAATACTTGCCTTTAGTTAATAGCAGTATTTCTGTGGGTGCTGTTCTGTGAAGTCACCTCTCATGAGGATGAGTTTCCAGTTTCCAGTAAGTAATACCTTTAACACATGTTCCTGAGAGTAAGAGGTTTGTTTAGTTCGAAGTACCCGAAAGAATAAATATTCATATTCAAGTTATTTTGCTCTTATGCCTGATGAATTGCATAATGAAACCCATCAAACTAGTGTCTAGAAATAAAATCATTAACTTATCAAGATGAGCTTATGACTGAAAAGGTGCCAGGAATATTATGTAAAACCTGATTCTCAATTTTAATTTCCTCGGCAGTTATTCGGCAATACTTGCCTTTAGTTAATAGCAGTATTTCTGTGGGTGCTGTTCTTTGAAGTCACCTCTCATGAGGATGAGTTTCCAGTTTCAAGCTATTCGTTGATTAATCCACTTTCTTTGGTTCGGTTTTTCAGTTAATCCTCGCAAGTGATTTGTTCCAATGCGATTGCAACTTTCTGGTTGAGTTTGGATTTCGTCCTCCGTGTCTTCCTCCAAGTAATCCTTTAGAATTTAGAATTAACCCCGCGATGCCTTTTTCTCATTAGTCGTCGCGAATATGTTTTGATCAACCGTCGGGTTTGTTGCACCATGGGAAAAATACCTCCGCGGTAATCACTTGGGCGCCAACGAGCAATCCGTGCCTATCATTTAGCCGTAGCTTTTTTCATTTTCGTTCCACGTATCTCAACCGGTGAGTCACGCCAAGAAAGGGGAGGGAGGCTTGGTCGTAGGGCCCGCCCGCCCAGCCCCGAGGCTACTGGAGGGCCGTGGAACGCGAGGAAAGAATTCCGTCGTGGTCCATTGCCGGTAGTCATCCGTTCTCCAGCCCCCGGAATCTGCCCGGAGTCGTCGAGGGTCCGGCCGTACCCGCCGCTGACTCTCATCTCACCCGTGGCACGTTCCAGGGAGGACGCCGTTGGCCGTTGGAAACTCTTTATTAATGGCCGAAGGGCGCTTCAATTAATGGTTCGTAATAGAATAAAAAAAAATACGATTCAAGCGCATCCCATTTTCAGGCCTTTTCGTCCGGTGAAGGAAAAAGTATTTCCTGAATTAATGATCCCGCATGTTAATTGCCGAAGAGCAAATTTTATGGCTCAATATAACGGCTATAACTCAGGACGCGGCCATTGAATAAACTTGGAGTAAAATCAGACGTCGGATTTATTATTTTGAGTGGAATCGACTTCCCACCGCCGGTAAACATTATGGTCTATTCGCCAGATTGGTGTGGGGCATGTGAGCAGTTGTGTGTAACGGAAGACATTGCAAGATTCCAGTCCTGCATTCTTCGTGCCATCGCATCAGATGATTGGGAATTCATGAGTGATCGAATGCTCAGTTGGAGCAGCATCAGCTAGCCTTATGTTATACTGAAGCCTTTGAACCAAAATGACTAATGATAAATCTGAAAACGTTCGAGTTTGCTGAAATAATTGAAATTATAGTATAATTTAAAACTGAATATTATAATGAGGGGGAAGATTTTTGTTTCGTCAAAAATACTGTGAAAAATAAACAACACACCTTTGCTCCGTTTTTTTAAATATTCTGGACTCCATAATCACTTCAAAGCTCACGAAAAAATCTAGTTTACCTTTTTTTAATTTTGCTTTGCTCATAGTTTTGTGATCAACTGACTTATTGATATTTTATCGCGAATTTGATGGAATTTCCTTTGCTGCTGATACCATGAGGAGCAGAGGAAATTGAACCGAATGGACGACTACTAATTGATATCCGTGAGAAGTGTCTACTTTATTGTTTCCTTTCGGGGATCATGGCACAATATTGAAAAATATAGTGGTTTAATTACTTATTTAAAATTAAATGACATTATCATTTGAATATTGTGTTGAATTGCGCAACAACTCCTCTAGGATCTTTGATTTTTTTACCTGCTCATCTTTGCCCGAGTGCCTTACGGATTCTGAAGGGAAATGCGTAGTAATATCATTGCATGAAATTATACTCGAAATATTTACTGTGGTTTTTAACAAGAGTTTTTACGTGCAAAAATAACCTACGATACTAGAGGAAATGCACGATTTATCATATTTGAAATTCGTAGATTTAAAATTTGTTTCATCTCATGAAAATTTCACCGCAAAAATACTATAAACTTGCGGTCATCTTGGGGCCGATGAACAAATTACGTATTATTTGAAGATATATCGGGTGATTGCCAAAACCTTTATCACAAATATCAGTTTATGGAATTATGTTGCGAAACCTCGGAATTGCGCCAATTTAGCATAATATTATGGTTGCTTAAATTACTCAAAACAGCATACTTGGGAGACGTTTTGTACCTAGAGCGTCAAATAAAAACGATGGGCTTGTCAGGAATCATTTGGGTGAGGTCGCGTGGGTCGAATGGCTGCGTTCGGCTGAAGGAGAGTGACCCAGTGCTGACCGGACATCCTCCAACACGACTTGAAATAGAATTTACTTTAAACGCCCCGCAAGTTTTACAGCCATAATTTTTTTTGCAAATATTATATTCTTTCTCTACATTTTGGATTCAATAGTGATATTATATTTATGCATCAAATAAATGATATTTTTACTAGAATGTTTTGTTGACTTAGCATAGTAAAATGCTTTCTTATTCATCGATTTTTGTGTTTTGGTCACATTGTGTTCATCCGCTGCCCACACGGGCCACGGAGTATGGTCCAAATTAAGCCATGACATTTCTAGGCCGAAATTATTCCGCTTATTAAAAAGGTTGGGCAAGTTTCAGACGAGAATTAACCCAAGTTCTCTACCCTTGCGTATTTGCAACTCCTCTATGGTCAAAGGCATGCAAAATTCAGTTTTATGCCCCTATTTACATATAATCCCCGTACGTATGAGGAAAACGGTGGTCAGGGGAAGAGCTCCTTGCTCTCCCGATCAGAATGTGAGGGCATCATTGACGGCTTGCGGTTTTCTTGCCTCGGAAGAATGCACAATTCCCCCCCCCCCATCGCGGTTTCTTATAACGTCGATATTCAATCAAAAGCGCGAGGGAACGTTTCGCAGCCACCGCTGCGCTACACTTAAATATTCCTCAAGTGTCGTGGGCAAGAAGATTTTAATTATCCATTCCAGTCCACCTTACCTCTTTGCATTGTTTTTGACGACTTAAATGCACACGTACCGGGCGGCAATTATCCCCGTGAACACGAGGCAGCTTCCGTCATCAAAAAGATCGCCCTCCTGAGGGGAAAAAAATATAACCCATTGAAAGGCATTAATTCCTATGGACACAAACACTCGCCATGGCTCCGCTATCGCTCAGAGGAAAGCCACGCGGCCTTACCCTAAGCGGCGCCGACTCCCGACATCAACAAGGGGGTGGGGGCCCAGGCGAACGGAAGCACGAAACGTCATCGATGCCCCCACCCCCCCGGCGCAAGAACCGCGTCGCCCCCCTCCCTCGGCCCCCCCCCTCCCGGCCGCCTCATCCCGAAGGCCCCCGCCCGCCCCTTCCCGGCGGCCCCCGCCCCACTCCTGGTAGCACAGGTGGCGGCAGCAGGCAGCCACTGCTGACTGTGTGTGGGAATGTGCCCCTCGCTCACTTTCCCACGGCCAGAGAAGCGAGCCATCCCCTCCACCGCGGCGGCCTCTGCCCCCCGCCCCGACCGCCCCCCACTCCTCCTCCCTCCTCATCCTCCTCCGCTGCCACGGGTCCGGCACACACCTTGGCCCTCCCTCTATATATAGACCATGGCGCGAACGGAGGAACCGTCATTCCCGACTTGAACAGTGTGAAGGAGTGTGTTTGAGATAGAGAGAGAGAGAGAGGGGGAAATCGAGGAAGTTTTCCCGTGTCAGTCGTTTGATGTGTGGTGTGTTGTCGTGTGCGTCGCCGCGTCCACACCATCCTACCGGCGGTTGTTTCTGCAGCTGTAGTTCTCAGTGTGAATCGAGTGATTGTTTTGCATCCAGGATGAGGTCCGAGAGCGGAGGGAGCACGTTCGTGCCCACAAGCGATTTGGAAGAGCAGCCCATCTCCCGCACTTATCAGTACAGAAAGGTGAGTTTGTTGTTCCCAATGTGCCAAGACTGTTGTCATGCCTTGGCTAGTTACGTCAAGCTTGGCCCACCCGATTCCAGCCTTAATGGGATTTAACTCATCGTGGTCACCGTGGTGTAAGCGAGTGTTGGAAATTTAGACTCCAGTATTCGTGTCTGTGGATAGTAAACTAGTGTAGGCCCATAGATTTGTTTGCCGCCAAAAAGGAGTCCCTCTTATACCCTGAGAAATGCCCTTGGATGTACACGGGGTTGAATCATAGGGGATCACTATGGATCATTGTTTCTAAGTTAGACGTAAACAAATCTTTGACTTTTGCTGATTCCATCCTATCCATATGAAATGAACGGTAATCGGGATTTTAACGTCGAAATTGAGCCGAAATGTTGCCGAATTAAATGGACGAAAGAAATTGTAATGAACATGGTGACCCACGACGATTTAAATTGCATGTATGACCGAGTGTCAATAGTCAATATGAAATAGTAGTCATTGCCTCCGTAGAGCCATATTCTTACGCTGTCCTCTCTGTTATTTCCCCATCAGGTGATGAAGCCCATGCTCGAACGCAAACGCCGCGCCCGCATCAACCGCTGCCTGGACGAGCTGAAGGAGCTCATGGTGGGCGCTCTGGCCGCCGAGGGCGAGAACGTGTCCAAGCTGGAGAAGGCGGACATCCTGGAGCTGACCGTCCGCCACCTCCACCGCCTGCGCCGCACCCAGCGACTTGCCCTCACCCCGGAGGCGGCCTACGCCGACCGATTCCGCGCCGGCTTCACGCACTGCGCCGCCGAAGTTTCCCGCTACCTGGGCGCCGTCACCTCTGTGGGCGGCGGGGGCGGGGGGGGCGTGGAGGCCCACGTTGGAGCCCGCCTCCTCACCCACCTTGGCCACTGCTTGCAGAGCATCGAGAAGCCTCCACCCGCAGCCAGGTCTCCGTCGCAAGCGGCGCCCGGCGCCGAGGCGGCCCTCGCCGCCGGGGACGCGCCCACCGTGCACAACTACGCATACAACACGCCACCGACGTCGCCGCAACCCCTATCGGCGCATACCCTGTCGTCGCAGCCCCTCCTGTCGCCCGTGCAGGCTGTCAAAGAGTGCCCTTCCGACAAACTGACGAGTGCGGCCTCGGCCGAGGGCAACGGCTCCGTCTGGAGACCATGGTGAAGATGCGCCCCGCTTATCTCCCATTCCGGAGGGACCCTCCGGCGGCCCGCGGGCCTGTGATCACCAAAGACTCAAAGAAGCCCACACTCGGCAGTTTTTTTATTTTTATACGATTGTGATGCCGCTAGGTGCATGTTGCATTGTATGGCCCAGGAGCGTCCAGAGAAACGTTTTTTTTAGTGTGTACAAATACAATCAATCGCCTGTGATAGTCATGGTACCTGATTAATGAATCAAAGACGTAGTTTTATGTTCACCCTCGAGTAGGTTGAATAGCTAGTGTGTGATATTTCTTTATAACTGAGTAGCGCCTTTATATTGTTTATTGAATATATTCTAAAATATAATTTTTAAATTCTTTAATAAATACAATAATTTGATAATAACACTGAATGTTTTTCTTTACCTGATCCTACCATCATATGTCTTAGGCTTAGTCGTACTGATAACTTTTTCATTTATTCTTTATTAATTGTTACCTCATTGGAAGCAGATATGCATATTCATGAGACTGCTTCCAAAATTAGGAATGTTGTTTGCTGACGAAATCGGCTCCATTCAAGTTTTTACTTAAGTTAGCAGAAAATTTAGAAAAGATTTTGTTGACATGTATTACGAAAGGGCAGTCCCGGATGAAAATTTGTAGACCGGGATTTTAAGATGATCTAGTCCGCTGAAATATTTACCACGTGGACTGGTCATCTCTTGCCTGTAACTGATTCCACTGCCGCTTAATCTATCGTATGGCAGTAATTTTGAAATATATGCGGATGCATTGATGTTTATGGCAGCATCACGGTGTATGATCTCCGTCTATTTCTGATGCTCTCAGTATTAAACGAGAGATGATCGCAAAAGTTTTTATAGTTACATTTCACGGCCAATGATGAACCATTTAATTTAGTAAGCCAAAATCTCTTTGAATTTCAGAATGCTCTCATTTCGTTTACATCCGATTCCCTCTATGCCAAGGTGTTCATGCAATTTTGACAATGCTTCACGCAGTGCGTTCTATGCAGCAATAATATGCTAAAGTAGCTTCTATTCATTTAATTTACAAATGGGGTTTGGGCGTACGCGGCGAGAAGATGGCACATTGCTAAAATTTTGCATTTCGTTGACAAAAATGTATGTTACTTGGCAACCATTGACAAGCCGTTTGAAAGTGGGCACTTGTGCTTTAGCGGTGGTGTAAGTGTGCCGATATGCCAAAACAAGATTCAGGAGTAAACATTTACCGGGAAAAATGGAATGTTTTACCTGAATTTGGAACGTGTGTGCTTGTGTATGCAAAATTTACAAGCGAATATACTTTCATATATCAGGAAAAAACTCTTCATGACTTAATATTTCGATGGTCGCAGCCACCTTCAGCTGAGTATGAGATATGACCGACGGGAAGATTGGGACGTTAGCGATTTCCACCTTTTTTCTTGCATGTGTACGTAAATTCGGAAGTACATTTTGTTAAATTACATTTTTGTAATACTTTTTTGCAGTTCTTTATCATATATGAATATTTTTAACAAAGTAATATGAACTTATTAAACATAGCGACGCCGCGCGATACGTAATTCCGAGAGTTGAATATAATGCAATGTTTACGATTTCGCATATTTCATGAGCCCGTTTCTAGGGAGAATTGTCCATTCAATAAATAGAAAATACCGTATCAAAGTGAAGCACCACCACACCACTAGGTATATGAGCTCCAATGTTTTGTAAGCGTGATGCAGCAGGGTTGCACAGTGAGGTTGAACCATACACCGGAATTCAGAAATGGAACATGTGCTCGAATCAAGTACCGTAGTCTGTGCAACTCAAGCTGTCACGTAAGTCCCATCTGCATGCTAGCTTTGGAAAGGAATTGTGAGGATACGAAACCAGAGGAAGAAATATGAGCATAGCTAGAGGATGAAGTGTGCTAGGAATGATTGTGTTTTGGAATCACAATTTAAAATTCTATTCTGTAGCGAAAAAGTTTCAATGAATGGTAATTTTTCGGAGTCACCCAATTTTAAATGTGGGGGGGGGGAAGCCCTCTCATCCCCGGAAGCGTAAACAAAGGATGTTGGTTGCCCAAGTTAGTTGGCCCGCACCCGTCGAAGCACAAAGCAAAGATTTGAATCGGATGACTTTGAATTAAAGAGTTAAGACCTCTCTTGTCCTGGCGACTAAATAAGCTTGATGATGGTGGATGAAAAAGTACGCTCAGGAAATATAAACGTAATGGTGGCCGAGGCTAATATCAGCATAAGCAAAAGTAAACTTTTCCTGCTAAATCCTTCAATTCAGAGAATTAGTCGTGACTTGATTCTTCCTAGGCTATACATATGTATGTATGTAGATCGGTGGCTCGCAACCGTGGGTGAAAAACCCCCGATGCTACGATAACGTAAAACTTATGAAATAATCACGGAAACAGCAAGCAAATAATTGTTATGCGGTTTTTTTATGAGTTTATGCCAGTGCATTCATATTAAAGGAAAACATTTCTCATTGAAAAAACACCAATTTATAGAATATTCATGTAGAAATATGGGCATAATTCAATGTGGTGGAACCCCTACCAAACAAATAATGGGACTATTATTTGCAGCAAACGTATTGTTGAACTTTGGTGGGCGAAATATGCTCACATAATTTCCACCGAGTCCCAAATAGTAACTTCAAAGACATTTCAGATGTGTTTCGATACAATATAAGGAGAGTCAATACGCTCTTTACGACTCGACTTTTTTAGTCGAGTACATGAAATATTTTTCCACACACATAGCTCCCCATAGACTCGACTTCTCTGAAACTGTGTATCAAGTCGTTAAAATTTAGATAGCTATTACATTTACTGACTTGGTTTAACATTCGCATGAGTTCAAAGCATATGAAGCGATGTCTTCTTTCATTACTAGTTTTCCATTATTCACTGAATACTGGTTGAATGATGGATATCGAATAACGTAAAGGCTTGTATTGTGTTAACAGTGCTTTTTTCAGTAATTTGCCCCCTGAGCGCCAATGGAGTAATCTTAATCACATCATTTAAACGAACATCCGCTTAAACTACCACCACTCCAAAATTGCGAAGCAATGAAAGCTAGAGAGTGGAGTTGAAAAAAATCTTATTGTTTTATTGAAAACAATACATAATCCCTTTTTTCATTTTAGAATAATTTCTCAGTACTTATTTCATTTTGTATAACTGGAGAGTTTGTTTTCTGTAGAACTACCGCACTATTATTTAGCGAATGTGGGTCTACCTGTATAACTCAGGTAACAGTTTCCGTATACTTCATGCCACGGTAGAATGCCATCCGACTTACATCTGCATACAATATTCCACTTTCTACAAGACCGCACACGGTTTACTGTTACAAACATTTCTAATTTGTTTAACTTTTTAAATTTAAAGTATGATAATTGATCCAGTAATTACAATCGGATAATTTAAGGTTGTTGCGACATATTAAATTAATCATTTTCAAGCAAAATCTTATATTTCACTTACCCTTACTACGCCAAAGAAACGCGCTAGGAATGATGCCCATGCCCGATTTGGCATTGCTGACACAGCAGAGAAAAATATTGCTCGACGACCAAAATGCAAGTGCTGTTCCATCTACATTTTCAAACTCCGCTCTCAATCAGTGCAAGCTACTTGGACATTTCAATGAACAGCAAGGCGGTGGAGATGAGGGATGAGACACGCTTGATACCCTTACGCCCAAGAGAGCGCAATTTAGCACGAGTGCTCCGATAACTGCTTTCGTAGACACGTCATTTGAGAAACCCTTGTAACAAGTAGCATATCTATGTGCCAAGAATAAGAAGCGTTGTAGTGGAGGAAACGGTAAAGCCTTTTGCATTGGAAATTGTATTAATTGCTTTGGATTCGGAAGCGCAAAGGATTGGCATATTTATTTTTGCAATTTATGCGACTCGGTCTAGAATTTACATCAACATTGGCCGAAATATTTCAATGCAAGTAATAGACAGAAGGAAAGCTTGTACCGTGAGAGTCCCGAGGAGTGTTCAGCTTGATGAATCCACTGATGCTGATTTTTTTAGATAGCTAATAGTGATTTCCATTTTTGCGAAACAAAGAAATGTTGGAAGACTCTTTGTTTTTTGATCCGTTGGATGGAACCACGAATATGGTTCATTTTTGATCATGTCAATATTTCCTGGGTCACCAATCAATATGATTTGATCTCTATGCACTAATTGTGCTTCCGCTGTGTTAGACAAACATTATGGATATTTTGCACACGCTGACAAGTCTCCCAATTAATAATTACACATTGTACTCTACACCAACAGACTCTCGAGTCAAAAACATTAGCAAAGGATTTAGCAAATAGAAGCGAGCACGCTACATTTCACCACTGCTTGAATAAAATATTTGGGTCGTCTTTCGAAAAAATTGGATCTGGAATAGCGCTTCGCTCCGTCGCGGAGGTCGTCGTCGAGGACGAGGGCTTAACGGAGGCTTTGAATTGCGACAAGAAATAATTTACTTTCCTATTGACCAGCCTAATGATTTTTGAAGAGTATAAAATACGAAAATCAGTTCTCCGGTTATCGTATTTATCCGCTATATTCTCTCATCTGAATCAATGCATTACTCACGAGTATTTACCAGGATTTGGGTAGGATATATAGTAATGGAGAAAGGAAAATGGTAATTTTATTGAAAAATTCTCACGCTTGGATCAAACGTGCATTAAAAGTTACCTTCAACAATCAACCATTACGAGAAACAACTTTGGAAAAAGGAGAAGCCACAAAAATTTACGTGGAAATTGCATTAACTTGCATTTGAAACAGTTGAGTGACTATACCCACGGATATTTTTCCATGGGACGTATTGAAGTAGTTGATAGAAGGGCAATTGATCCACTTCTTCTTCATCCTCGTGGTGTCGGGATTTAATGAAAAATGACCTGATTGAATTAGGGCCAATGGCCACAATGACGTGGAGTTGAAAAAATGAAATTTGAGAATTTTAGGGGCTTTCAATTAGATCCACTTCCACAGTTCGCGAAGTTCACTGCATATACTTGTGACATTTGCTACTACCGATTGGTGAGATGTTCTTCGCTAATGACCCTAAAAATAGAGACTGACATTTGCGTGCTGATTTCAAACAAAGGCTCCCGTTTCAAAAGTATAATCGAGACTAAACTAAAGCAAAATGTCTTTAAGACTGTGCGAATGTCTAATTACACAAATGGATATGTATCCAGGCAAATATTTTTAAAATAAAAATACTAGTAAATAGAGTTGCATTTTTAATTTTAAAGCGAAACCGGCGGAAAGAAAAACAAAAGAAGGTGCACTAGGCATGGTGGAGAGGAGAGGCGGCAATTGGGAGAATTTGGAAGGTGGGAGGAAAAGTGATGGGGGGCACACTGAAAGGTGATGGGGGGCACACTGATTGGCGAAGAAATGTCGATGGCTGCGATAGAGGGGAGACTGTGAGGGTAGCGAGGGAGGGGATGAGGAGGCGCGTTGGCTGGAAGTAAGGGAGTGGGTCATTTCGAAGGGTATACTTGTTTAGATCAATTATTCTTTAGAAACCCCAAGATCTCGCTCTCGTAGTAACGGAAGGGGTTTGCTTTTAGTAATCCTCTCCTCTCACTAGATTGCTGTTAAAGCTTCAGCTATATCCACCGCGTGGTTTCATTTTCTTAGTCGATTGAAGCGTCAAATTTCTTTTGCACGAACGCTGGGTAGAGTCCACCGAGCTAAAAGGAAATTACTTGGAAAATTGAAAATAAAATCTACTCAAAAGTAATTTACTATTCTATTTGATCCCCATTGAATTATTGAACGAAGCACGTATTATGGTGCGGAGTGTCCTGTTTTTTCTTTTTAGGTGAGGCTAAATATATAGTGGCGGTTAGCCAATGAGTGCATCTAGGAAAACCCTGCCTGAACCAGTAGATTGTCATTAATAAGTAATTATTAGTGCCATTAATTGTTGGTACCCACCTTCTTGCTATCCAAAAGACATGAAATGCCATCCTCTACTCTGATTACTTCATTGTTTCCACATCGGCTTAAAACTTTCCACCTTCTCTAAATATTTCTAATATTTTGCTATGATTTGCGGAATATCCGCGACTCAGATAACATTGAGTGATTTCCTCAAATTTACTTTAGAGATATAGTCGGTAAAGTTCTAGCTTAATTTCATTTCAATTAAGATATATTTGGCGTTCACTGTTGAACACCACTTTAACTGTGGTCTGAATCTCGATTTAAATTATCAGACAAATCTTAACTCATTGTCATTCTAATCCTTAATATGAACGGTTCCCTTACATATTTGCGTGAGAGAGTGTATGAACAAGAAATATATCACTGAAGTTTGAATAGGCTTGAAGATCTCGGGGAAGATGATTCAAAACAGTTCAAACATGATTGCAAATCATATTGAGCTGTTGTGAATATGATGATAGTATTATATAGAAACCTTATATGAAATCGTGCATAAGCAACTGTGCATAGGACCGAACGAAATATTATGGAAGACAAGTAAAGATATGTTTCATGAGGATGGAGTTCGGCCTTATCAATGGAAACTTAGTTAGAGCTAGTAAAAATGACAGAACTTTTAGTTAAGGTAGCTCGGATTAGGTTAAAACGAAATTCGGCTGGTAACATCTAGTAGCGATGACTACAGTGTGAATTCTATTCGAAGGCCCATAAATTCGTACTACACCAGAACGTTAAGCCTCAGCAATATTATTACAGAAAGCAGTGACCGAATATGTTCCCTAGCAAATTATCATTTTAATTTGCAAATGCTCAAACTTACCTAAATTTGCGATGAATGCCTTGTGCTGTGAAGTTTTACGCATATTTTTTATGTAATCTGCAAAATAATCCCGATTCATCCCTCAATTCCACGATTAAGAGTATTATTGGACTAAAATAATGCTAATGTATTATACTTACTGCCAACTTAAATTGAAATGTATATTGCCACAATCAGGTTAATTAAAGAATTAGAAAAATCATCATAAAATATTCCCATTATATTGAAATATTCGTGAGAAATTACATCCACAAAATAGAGAGTTGCCCTATTATTGAAAACGTTCAGATTTTCGGGGTGTAAACGCCGTTGGGCTTAGTACTGGGTTAACTCTAAAATCACCTACAGGACCGACCCTCGGGTTGATTACTGTGCTTATGGTTATGTGCAATTTTAATTCTGGCGAACAGACAAAGAAGAATCTAGAAATTTTCTAACGGAGCTTTGGGGGTATCAAGATACACTCATCACTGGGGATGAGAAATCCGCACGCATATTTTCTGTTTTTGAAATGAAATCACAGATCCAACTCATTCATGTAAACGCTAGAGACAAAGTTGTGACATATTGTTTGCAAATTATATTTGGTCACCCTTTTTAATTGCTATGAATACAAAGTTTGGCTTTTTAGTATTTTGTTTACCCCTGGAAATAAAAGCGAAAACGTTTTTCGACATGCATGTTTAAAGCCTGTCCCACATCAACATCCCAAAATAACGTGTTTTCTGGGACGATGGATAGGTTATGGCCTGAAGGTTTCATAGAGATTTCACGGTACAGCCCTTCATATTTTTATGTTTCGTCGACAAAGGAAGCCGCAATGCTCATCAATGAGCAGCCAATATTAATGCCCTCAAGGAACCTTCAAAAATATATGCATATCAACTGCAGATGATGCCAGGAGAAAGTTTTCTATTTTAAAAGTTACACTCGGCGCATTATCCTACTGAGATTCCTAATACCTACATAGATTAATTACGCTTACGTGGCTGGTTTAGCATTTCTCTCGGTGATACATATGTTAGATTACTTCTTGCAGTAAATAAGATGCAATATTTATCATTGAATGAGTTACTATATTATAAATAAGATTTTATAATATATTTATATTTAATATAATAATAATATATGTATATTATTATTTTCTAAAAAAAATTAATTTATTTCATCAGATGATTAATGAATTTTACTCCATTTTGACATGAAATAATCTATTTCTCTTGCTTCATTTTACTATAAAAAAATAGTTTCTTCGAAAGAAACCAACTGGGAAACATTTTTCCATTCCTTCGAGATCGAGTTGGGTGACTTTAATAGCTTCAATGCAAAGGGTTAGGTCAACATGGAGACCGGCATGGGAAAGAAGAAACAAATGGTTTAGGAGCATAGACAATGTCAAAATAAACCAGGAACATTATCACGGTAATTTATCTACAACCTGTAAACGAACTCCATTTTATCATTATGGCATATCACCTCTTACGTCGAGGCTCCGTGGTGCATCGTATTTACCGCGCGTAGAATAGAGTAAAACACGTTCGAGAACGTCGGCCGGCCGGCAGCGGTTTTTCCCGCAGGTTTCGTTCGTTCTCTCCGGCTTGCTCTTTCCTCCAAGTGTACTCGTGCATTCCCTTCACATGCGCACACTCTTGACGGAGTCAATCCCAGGTGCCATTTTCATCGTCACTGACAGCACAACTTTTACGGCATTTTCATTCTTTGAATACACCTCATTGAGTCTCTCAATAAAGTCTTGGATAACGGCGCCGATTTCGGTTCAATTTTTAACTGGAATTGTGCAAATATTAGCCGTGGTATCACCTTATGTGTAACCACAGGGAAGAAGGAAGACTAAATTGAAATTTTTTCATCGTTGAATCAATCCTTGAAGTGTCAAAGTTACGGATACGTCAGAAAAGATGGATTTCTGTGGGTTAAACCCTTCACACCACAAGATAATTTATGCGTGTTAAAATGGCAGTGGATGTCAATATTAATACTCATATTGTTTCCGCTTTTCTAATGAAAGGGCAAAGAGAAATTTGTCTAAGAATTTTAGGGTACATTAAATCTGAGGGAAATGTTTTAGCAATGAATTCCTAGTCATGTATTTGCGATATGGGAGCGTAGTTTCCTAAATCTGATGAGACTATAATAAGTCTGAGTGGTAATTAAAGTCAATGGTCGAATGGAATAACATTGGCAAACCTCATAATTATGTCTACATGGTTTTATAAAAGGTATCGGGACATTTTTTGGAAGAATAAGCATTTCAGATATTGCTATAATGCCTCAAAATTCTTCCAAGTACATCCCTTGAGCTTCGACACTCTTTTGCCAGCAGCTCTCCCACGACTCGAAGATCCAGATTCCAGAAAGTTCCTAAGGGTACGTGTGCAAGCTTCTTTGACGGCACTTAGGGTCCCATGGTTGTGTCCTTTGAGGGAAAATCTCACTTTTGAGAATAGGAAATAGTCTGCTGGTGCCAAGTCGGGACTGAAAGGGTTTGGGGAATCGTCACGGTTACGTTGCAGAAGGTCTTCGCAAGCACACACTTTGGTCGGCCGTCAAGTTGTTCGGAACGAGTTTAGCGCAGATCTTTCTCATCGCCAAATTTTCAGTAATGATGGTGTGCACTGTCTTCTTTATCAATGCCAATACGATCTGCGATCATGCGAACACTTGACCGACGCTCTGAATTCAGCACTTCACGCACACGTTAGGAAAGAATGTTTACCGATACTTTTATACACAACTTGTATTCCGTTAATCCATGCACTTAAAGTGTCATATAGGTTTTTTTTACGACGTCTTTGTCATATTTTATGCAAATTGCCCTTGGATTAAAATCATTTATGTGTATAACTGTATATATATACACACATATACATATATATATATATATACATATATATATATATATAACGATTGTCCGGAAAAACTCATACGAGCGGCACAATAATGGGCTGACACAACATAACACAAATAGAAAAGAATAGACACATAAAAGAACACTTACACGGTAAATTGTTCGAGCTTTCGGCCCTCTTAGGGGCCTTCTTCAAGAGAGACTGAAAATATGCTATGGATCAGGAGAGGGGAAAGAGTTATGGGCGTGGAGGGGAGGTGTGGAGGGAATGCTGGGAGGGAAATTAAATATGGCGGTTAAGGGTGGGAATTTTGAAGGAACGGAAGGATAGTATGTAGGCGGATTCACGAGTTCTCACCTCTATGTTGGTAGCTGAATCAGGTAGGGATTCTAGGATGCTGAGGGAAAAACACTGGTCGAATGAAAGGTTGTGGGAATTGGCGTGTGAAGGGATAGGAAGAGAAGAGAGTGAGGCAGAATTACAGGAGTACCGGTGATTATTCATTCGGATGGATAAGGGGGTAATGCATTCACCTATGTAGAAGGAAGTGCAATGTTTGCATGATAAAAGATAAATAATATTTTTTGAGAGGCAATTAGCGTGGGAACGAGGTGGGGGGGCTATGAGGGGATGTAGGGAGAGGGGAGTAGGCATAATAAGAGGACAGGTTTTACATCGGGGGCGGTTGCAAGTTGGGGAAATATTGGGAAATTTGTCACGGGGGGGCGCCAAAGGGTTGGTGGATCTCAGAAGGTTTTTGAGATTGGCGGGTCGTCTGTATGCGATAGATGGGCATTGGGGTAGTAAGGATGAGGTCGCGTCATTGTCATGTAAAATTGGAAACAGTTCTTTAAGGAGGGTTTTCAGTCTGTGTGATCCGGGGTAATAGGTGGTGCAAAGGTTGAGTCCTGCGTCAGATGTGGGCTTGTTATTGTGTGGTGTGTGTGGTCGGGTAGGTAGCCCATTATATATATATATATATATATATATATATATATATATATATATATATACACACGTATGTACTTAGTGAAGGACGGCTAAACGAGCAAAATCGTCAGTTCAAGAAGAGAATGTGAATGAGCCACGCTATGATATATAGTATGTCCTTACAAGCTGAGGGATTCTCTTACGCTTGTTAATATTTTGTTGCTGAGGAAGCGCTTATGCTTCTGGAGGAAGTTATCAATCGCAAACACGGACTATATGCCTGTGCCGTCAGCACCTCCTAGCCCTCACCGCTCACCCTACCCACGTACATACACACACTCTCGCAAACTATTTCCCCCGAGCTAAGCCTTTAATCGCCATCCTTTACGTTACATTTTAGTTCCCCGAAGTGGTGAAATCATTGCTGGGAATATTTCCTTCCGGTAAGCCTTAGCTATTTTCCTGCGTCAACAACGGGCTAGCTGTCTACTTCAACCAATCGCGTTCATTGTCTAACTACTGTGCTCGATTATCAGTAACATTCACGGATATGAGAATGGAGGTGCTCACATGGAGAAATTGCCTCTAAGCCTCTTACATCACACCTCACAACCATATTCTATGACTGGTTGCTGGGAATGGGAATTTGGCAACGTTTGAATAAGAGGCGTTGAGCTGGAAATTAATTCCATAAGGGAGTATTAGAAACGTACTTTAAATAATTCGTTGAAGAACGCAAATTTTTGGCTGCACGTAAAATTGTGGAGCCTTCATCAGGCAACCATTGGAAATGCATAAGGGCCATAAATTGCTCACAATTTAGATATTGGCAATCGTAGATGCTCGCACTTGAAATCTATTCTGCCTTAGACCACTTAATGCCCTAGAAAAGTACAATCTCTTTCCTATCATGAAGAAATATGTGCTTTGTTTATAAAGTTTGCCCATTTGGTATTGTATTTGCGAGTTTGCTGGCTTCTGATTAATTTATTTTCTGTTTATTTTTCATACTTATCAGAGCTCCGTGGGTCCATAAACGGTGCATAAACCTGTAGATACCCTGATGTGTGAATTTCACACGCCGTCGGGCTTAGTACTGGGTGAACTCTACCATCACCTACCAAACCGAACTTCGGGTCCATAACTGTGTTTACGGTTATATATATATATATATATATATATATATATATATATATATATATATATAAATTTAGCTATATATATATATATACTACCTTGATCAAAAAGTTCCCGGAATAACCACCGTGTGGCGCTCCCATCGTTCCGATTTGAGTTCTGTTTTTTTTGTTAAATTGGTACATCTGTTGTTGATATTCCCTTTAAATCTTAGTGTCATAACTTGACATTTGCAAAAGTTACGTAGCCAAGAGTACATCTATCTCTGTGTGTGTTGGCGATTTTTTACAATTTCAGAAATGGATTTAAATTTGCAACAACGAACTTGTATTAAATTTTGCGTAAAAAACGGATTTAGTGGCGCACGGACGTTGGAAATGTTGGAAAAGTGTTTCGGCAACGATTCTCTAAAAAAAACGGTCGTTTACCAGTGGCACGAGCGGTTCAGAAGTGGTCGTGAGTCAATCGAAGATGATGAACGCAGTGGCAGACCATCGACATCGAAAGTCGGTGAAAAAATTGATAAAGTAAAAGAAATGTTGGTCAATAACCGCAAATTAACCATCAGAGAAATAGCGGAGGACTTGAACATTGCCTATGGATCCGCCCAAGACATTGTGGTTAATGATTTGGGTTTCCGTCGTGTAGCAGCAAAGTTGGTGCCAAAAGACCTCAATTTCATGCAAAAAAGAGACCGTGTTGACGTCGCAAAAGACATGATTTGCGAGGCTGAATCCGATCCCACATTCATCAAAAGGATCATTACTGGAGACGAGACGTGGGTTTATGAGTACGACACGCAATCCAGACATCAGGCAAGTGAATGGCGTTCACCAAATGAGCCGAGACCAAAAAAACCACGTCGTTTTCAGTCAAAAAAGAAGGCAATGCTGACGGTTTTCATGGATTACAACGGTGTAGTGCATCATGAATTTTTGCCAGAAGGCCAGACAGTAAACAAAGAGTATTATTTGGGCGTTATGAGACGTTTGCGTGAAGCAATTCGCCGAAAGAGACCAGAAATGTGGGCAGAAAACTCGTGGATTTTGCACCAATGATAACGCACCGTCGCACAGTGCTATCATTATTCGTAATTTTTTGACGAAAAATGCAACAAATACCATCCAACAGCCACCGAATTCACCTGATTTGGCTCCCTGTGACTTCTTTCTGTTCAATCGAGTTAAAAAACCATTACGGGGAACGCGTTTTAGCAGCCGAGAGGAAGTAATGGAAAAATCGCAGGAAGCACTGATGGACATACCGAAAACCGACCGTAACTTTTGCAAATGTCAAGTTATGACACTAAGATTTAAAGGGAATATCAACAACAGATGTACCAATTTAACAAAAAAAACAGAACTCAAATCGGAACGATGGGAGCGCCACACGGTGGTTATTCCGGGAACTTTTTGATCAAGGTAGTATATATAAATTTAGCTATACATATATATATATATAAATTTAGCTATACATATATATATATATAATGTATGCTAACATTTTTCATCTGGAAAAGTTAACGAAATACAAAACTCGCCGTTGAATAATTTCCAATTGAGAGGTAGTTTTTCGCCAGTATTTGATGCAAAATATCTCCAAAATGGGATCTACATATTTCGGAGAAAGATGGCAGAGGTGTAACTTCCTTCGAGGCTGCCATGAACCACATCAAAAATCGCGATTAACCCTAAGTTAAAAATGTGATTCGTTCCTTAATAAAAATGAAGAAATAGCAGTCTTCCGTCCATCATTCACGTGCTCCCTAGGCGTCCCAGGGGCAGAGCAAATGCCAAGTATTGCAAATAGCATAATCGCAAGGATATTCGCGAGCTTGATCTATCTCTCCCCGATATGCCGTGGCTAACGTACTTGCTTCCCACCCAGAGGGCCCGGGTTCGATTTTCGGGCGCGGCCGATTTTTTCAGTGGTACGTATCTCGACCCCTATTTGAGGTGCTTTGTTGAGAGCACATTGAGTGAGTGCGCCGTCGGTCGGATGGGACGTTAAGCTGCGGACCCCTTGGCGCCTTTCGTTAAGAGCAGGCCAATGCCGACGCCGGGTTTCTCTCCACCCTTCATCCTTTCCCGTCCATCCCTAATGCCGCAAAGCCTTAGCTGTCGGCCGCCTACCCTCAACTCTGTCTCCCCGTCGAATCTTGCTTCGTAGCACCTCAGCAAGTTTGCTCAAATCGTCGGCCGTATTCTATTGAGTCGGTGCTGGTGACCAAGTGAAGCAGAATTCCGCTGGCTTGCCCGTTAATGCTTATGTTCACCCTAGCATACGGGGAGCAGTAATCAACCCTTTGGTAGGTTTAATGGCTGAGGTTAGAGCTCACCGTTTTGGAGGGAAGATCTGAAAGTCAAGAAATTGATAATCACTCGTGAGAGCTTAAAGATAGTACACGCGGACTTGGTTCCGACGACCAGCAGTCGAACGCTGTAACGCTCCAATGAGAGTCAAATCCGTGAGGTCTCGGCAATTTTCCCAATTCATCTAGTCCTCCCTTTCCTTTTGCATTTTGCTCCCGTCGCCCGCCCCTCCTCTTTGCAGACCTGTTCCCCATTCTTCACTTCCCCTGCCCACTTGTTCTTTTCCATCTCTCTTCAGCGTCGGGTGTCGAACTCGGCTCTACTATTCTGCCTATTAGCGCGCCCAATGCACTCGGTTCTTTTTCTGTAGCTTCATGTAGATTTTTTTATTTTACACTCTTTGTTAATTACTTGAATATTGTACATGTAGTCTCCATTAGCCTGTCTTCAGGAGACCGTCTTCGATGATATATAGTATTCCATCTTTTCCCCTTATCTTTACTTTCTATCAGCTTATCCCATTCACTACATCCCATGGACTAAACCTTGACGTCGGGGAAGGGCTTGTGCGTTCCGACGACCCCTAGAGCTGTGCTGGCGGGAGCAATGATAATGTCTCTTAGTAGGGTCACCCATGCCAGATAGGTCGAAGGTTAGGAGCCAGACGAAAGGTAGTCCACGCGGCGTCTGTTCCTCAGTGAGGCGGCTGCAATGGCGTCTGACCCCAGTGGGGCGGCCAGTAAGTGATGGTGTCACGTTAAAAACACTATTGAGGAAGGAAACGGGAAACCACCTCAATTATCATCCCCAAGATAAATATGATGTGCACTACGGAGAATATACTGGCAACTAGGAGACTTAGCCCAATCGGCCGGGTGTCGTGCCCTGCAGCGGGATAGATAAGGCTTTCGCGGTCGCCATCTCACAAAGAGGTTGCAAAGCAAAACCCGCAGCAGAAGGACAGAAGATGCAGAAAAAGAAGACAAGAATAGTTTGAATTCGAATGTAAGGATAATGTTGAGGGCAGAAAAATTATAGAATATGAAGCAAGAGATCGAAAGAGGAAATATAGATATTAAAGGCCCATGCGAGGTTAGATGGAAGACAGCAGCAGCTGGACAGAAGATGCAGGAGAAGAAGACCAAATTAGTTAGAGTAGGAACGTGGAATGTTAGGACAATGATGAGGAAAGGGAAATTGAAGAGTGTTAAGAGAGAGATGGAAAGGGGAAAAATAGATATTTTAGGTCTATGCGAGGTGAGATGGAAGGATAGCGGGAATTACTGGAGTGATCAGTATAGAATAATATACAGCGGCGGGGACGAGAGCCAACGATGGGTTGCCATAATATTAAATAAAGAGGCAGGAAGAAGCGTAGTCAAAATAGAACAAGCAACGTATGGAATATTACCAGTAGAGAGAAAAGCAGAACCGACGAACTAGGTCATTGTTCAGGTATACAAGCCACCGAGTAACCGTAAGGAGAAAGAAGTTGATAGGATGTATGATAAAGTTAGAGGCCATAATCACATGTGTTCCTGCTGGGAAACATTTGATAGTGATGGAGAATTGGAATGCGACGGTAGGCGAAGGAAGAGATGGTGATGAGGTGTGGGGCTACGGTTTAGGCACGAGGAATGGCCGCGGGGAGAAAGCAGTTGATCAATTGATTCTGCAGGAGACAGGGGTAAGTCATCACCAACACTTGGTTTGAACACCACCAAAGGCGTTGGTATACATGGAAAATGTTAAGTGACTCAGAAAGGTATCAGCTAGATTATATTCTTGTTAGACACAGGTTTAGGAACAGGGTGATCAATTAGCACTGCTTCCCGGGAGTGGATGCGGGCTCTGACCACAATTTAGTTGCGGTCAGAGTCCGCTAGTGAAGCGTTCGTTTCTAAAGGATAAGGCAGGGTCAGTGGGTTAAGGAATGGAATGTAGACGATTGAACTGGATTGATAAGCAAGGTGTATCAGCAGGCTATAGAGAAAATAATGAATGAGGGGTAAGAGCTGTGTACTATCGCGGAAAAATGGGAATGTATCATGAAAGTAATATCGAAAGCCGCAAAACACTATAGGAATTGTAAATGGAAAAAGGACTAGGGAACAAGGGATCACAAAAGAGATGATTAAAAAGATAGTTGAGTGAAGGATATGAAAGAATGTAAACACAGAGTTAGGCAGAAGGAAATAAAATGAATTAAATAATAAATTGAGGCGGGTAACAAATGAAGCAAAAGAATCATGTTGGAAGACGCAGTGCGAGAACATGAAAAGTTTGCAGAGGAAGGGGGAAACTGGTGCGCTATACATAAAGGTGAAAACACTATTGGGAAGTGAGACTGTAAGATCTGTGTTTACATTTGGAGATGAGTCGGAAAAGATTGTAGTTTAAAAAGAAAAAATCCAAGAGAGGTGGAAGGCTGAAGAACTGTACCATACTACAACAACTTTACCATAGAAGAACTGTATGGTAAAGAACTCAGGTCAACGAACGTAGAAAGAGAAAATGACGTAGATGAACATGGCATAGTTCCAGGCTAACTCTAACATAAGATAGAAAGGGCTTTAGGGAGATAAAATCAAATATGGCTGTGGGGGTAGACAACCTTCCAGCGGATCTGCTTAATTGCATGTGAAAATGTGGGAGGAAGAATGCACGTCATGGACCCAAATCGATGTAAACTAAATTTTGCAAAATAAAGTTTTTAACGCCCAGTTCGCGTATTTATTGGACAGGGTAGTTGATGGTTTTATTCGTAGCATATATGAGGAAGGAATCTGACCGGATAGGCTGAGATCTGTGTTAGTTCTGATTCCGAAAAAGGTAAAGGCTACATGATGTAAGGGACACAGAACAATAAGTTTGATTTCCCAAGCAGGTTAATATGGTTCTCAGGATCATTAACCAAAGGATAGAGAGCAAGGCAAATGATTAGGCGATGGTCAGTTTGGGTTTAGGAAGGGGAGATGCACGCGGGATGCCAGTGCAGTAATGAGATCGAGATCCCTAATCGAGAGGAGTACAGTACACATTCAGGACGTATTTGCCTGTATCGTAGATTTAGAAAAGGGGTTTGATGGAGTGAATTGGGAAAAGCTAACGAGTATATTGCAGAAAAAAGAATAGATTGAGGGACAGGAGGCTAATCCGCAACCTGTACATATCTCAGACTGCTCAGGTTCGAGTGGGGAACGGAGAGTCCGGATAGGCGGTGTTAGGAAGAGGTGTAAAGCAGGGTTGTCCCTATCACCAGTGCTGTTCAACTTATATGTGGAGGAAATGATTTAGGAGAAAGGGAGGAGCTGGAGATAGGTATGAAAGTTAGCTAAGAATTCGTATAATCAATTAGGTATGCTGGTGACCAAGCTCTAGTTTGTCAGTCAGCCGAAGGACTGCGTGAATTACTAAGTGTTTTGGAAATTTATTTAGATAAATATGGAATGAGAATCAATATTAATGAAGCAAAGGTACGAGTATTGCGATTTTCCAAAAGAAAGAAGGCTAAGCTTAATATTAAAATAGGTGGGCAAAAACTACAGCAGGTAGAACAGTTTACGAATCTCGAAAGTGTTTTTGATCAAAATGGTAAAAGTAGTAGGGACGTAAGGGGGAGAAACGCACTAGTCAAAGAGGAGGGAGTTGATGGCAGGGACGTTGAGTGAGGATGTTAAGAAAAGGCTGATGAAAACTTTGATGCGGAGCGTAGTTATGTACGGCGCATAAATATGGTCACTTATACATGTGGATGGACGTAGATTGGAGTATTTTGAAATGTGAGTGTGGAGAAGAATGGAGAAGGTGAAATGGACCTAAAGGAAAACAAACGAGTAAGTGTTAGGTATGGAGGGCGAGGAGAGGGGTCTGTTGGGAGAAATGATAAGGAGGCAGGAAAAATGGATGAAGAGTGTATTGGCCGGCAGTTGGATGTTAATGACTGTGTAAAGGGGAGAATGATAGGCAAGCTAGGAAAGGGCAGGAATAGGATAGGAATGTTGGACGGGATGAAGGGAGGAAGGAAGTACTCAGAGATGAAGACGGACTTGCTATAGAGGAGGATGATGTATTGTGTTTTGTTAGGAGATAGTTATTTGGTAATTGGGTCCATCCAAATCCTACCTTAACCGGTAGGTTACCGAATAAAAGAAATACAATTCCCATTTAGATTCTTGATGTCAGTGTATGCCTTTTTCCCTTCCCCGAGGTGACCTTCCAAAGTGCATGCTGTTGCGATACATCGCTCGTACACCGTTCTTCTCTTCATTTTGTCACCGACTACTCCTTAGAGGGGTCCAATGCATGAATCATTTGCATTTTTACGCACGTTCTAGCTCAACTTGAAAATTGGTGGCATGGGCTCTTTCATTTTCTATTTCCTTCTCAAATATCTTGTATCTCTATGGGCCTCCATAGTAGCCTGGTGTATACAATTAATACTCACCAGTTGATCTCCTGCTCCCTCCGTCAGAACATTCTTCTAAGTTATTCCATCCTGCTTTTGTTCCGATTTATATTTAATTCTCCACATTCCCAGCAACGTCCGCTCGCGGTGACCCTCCGTTGTTTCCCAGGCGAAATGTTTGTGTTCGCCTGTAAATCACGTTCTGCTCCCTTCATGTTTTATTGCGGTTGACTTCTGATGACGTTCACCATCGCGATTTATTGAGCCGGGGTAATTCATACACTACTGCACCTGATTCTTTCAACTTTACCTCACCAGGTTATAATCGAATAGGCATTTGGCTCTGTTCTCCGGTACACGTATTTTATGTGTGTCATCCCATGGATCAAGACGAAATGATTCGCTAGGCGATCTACGCCCATTATGACGTAGGCAGAGGTCACCTCGGGGAGAAGGCAATATGAATCCGAAGCGCCGTCGACCCATTGCCCATGTTCAGCACGGATGGTAGTGCTCTGGTGATTTAAGGCTTTTATCCGTTGAAAATTGAATTGAGCTTCAGGCAGGTGCCCACGAGGTGGCGAGGTGGGAGGGGCGCGTAAATGCGGCTTCACGCTCCCTATCCCGCTCTAAGGAAATATTTTATTACGCGATGCTTCATCACTTTATACACAATGGCACGTCGAGGAAATGATGTATAAATTCCATCGAAGAGTCCTCCAAGTATGCGAAATGTCAGATATTTTTGGCACGGAAGAGCGTGTGTTAAATAAGTAAGATATGCGGAAATGAAGAGCATGGTGGAAGAAATTTACGAAAACGAGTACTTTCTTTAAAATAACGGAAAATCAGAATTTTTTACTTTTCCCTCCACGGCGATAAAGAGCAGCGCTAGAGTAATTTATGCCTATGTGCATACGCCATCGGTTTCCGAAACTGGATTCCTTCGATATTAGTCTGTGTAAAACTTTTTATTGTGGTGGTTTTATTATGCATATTGATTGTGCCCAGTTTACTCTATCGAGCGCCTTCTCAAAATCTACTAAGCATACAAATACGTCCTGGCTGCATACGTTCCTCCTACTAGTGACCTCAATAATGCTTTGGCATCGCGTGTGTCTATCCCCTTCAAAACCCAAGCTGATCTCCTCCCGAGTGCTAAATTGCTCCATCCTTTTGTTAGTGATCCCACGTACTGCCTTTGCCGCGGAGAATATCGAATTTATAGTCCTCACATACATGTGATCACTTGAGGAATCACAAATTTTAATTATTTTTTTTGACAAAATATTGATCGTTCGATGCATTCTGACGTATCTTGATTCTAATGAACCAATTATTTCACGTTTTGAGTGGCAAGCGGAACTATTTTCATTGTCCTACCTTGATATTTATATGCATAATGAATACTCTGGATGTGTACATGGCGGTGATAGAAAATAAATTATGTATTCAGTTATAGATTGGAGAAATGCAATTTCTTTTGGGAGTGATATGTTCAATTTCCACAAATTAGAGCTCGCCATAGTTGTTCATTATTTAAGCTTTTGCTTGCTTTTCGAAAATACGATGATGCAACCTGTATGTTTTCCACTGTGTGTACTAAATCATATTATTAGACTCTTTCGCGTACCTTTATGGTCTCGAGTGGCATGATTTCATGCGGTTCTCGAGTGATAATAATAAATTATAGATGTAGTAGAAAAAATAATATAAACTATTGTCGAATTGAGAGTATGTACACAGGCAAATGGGTAAGTTCCTGAATAGATCCTGCGAGCCGCATTGCAGAGTGTATGTGATTGGCAGGACCACCAAACTCTTCATGTCACCGCCTCCGCATTGCAAAGACGGCGAGCAGGCCACCCGGAATGCTGAAGGCCAATTTGGATAACGGTGTAGGTTTTCATCCTTTTCGGAAAGTAACCAACGTTGTGTCACTTGTAGTCTAAATACTAGGTGTCGTATGAGGGACCAATTCCCCAGAAATTGACAATGATTAAATGGGAGGCTTAAGTATACAAATTGACGAATAAAATCTTGAAACAAACTAGGCGCCTTTCTACGTTCTCGCCTTGGAACGATCCGTGCAAAATAGTAGGAAGAAAGCGAGGGAGATGGAATAATGGCGATCACGGGGTGCAAAAACAGTGTGCGGCCGGGAGACGGCGGGGGTGGCGTCCGACGCTCGCGGCGAGGGAAACCTGTTGAGGGCGTCCGATTAGGGGATCCGGGGGCAGTGGGGCGGGCGGGCCGGCGCCCGTCGAGGGCACTTTCCCACAGTGAGGATAGGGGCGTGGTGATTCACTCGGGGGCACCTTTGGCCCAACTCCTCTCCTCCCTCCTGCGGATGCGGTGGCCACGGTCAAGTGGGCCGCGGGGCTCGGGTGAGGGGGCGCTCTCTACTACTCGTGTTAGCTGGCATCTGACGCGGAAGGTGCACCCCGGCGGGAAGATGGCCGCTCCCATTAGTGTGTGCCAATTGGGTCCTCCCTCCGGGATCGGGCTGCGGGAAAGAGACTGTCATTTGAGAAAAAGGAGTAATTTATTGCTCGTTGGGAAATTCTTACAAAGCACAGCGGCAAAGCCACACGACCCGAGTTTCAATGCTTGATATCGTCATCGTAGGATTTTCAGCGTCACCGTAGCTCGTATAATTTTGTCACTCGGTTTCTGAAAAGGTATCCAATCAATCAATGCTTTGAAATACAATACCAAATGATTTCGAGAGATTAACTTAATATGTAATTATGATAGAGTAATAACAATGCAATAATTTCAGAGTGTAAAAATCATTTGACCTAACCGGGATTCGAACCTGGATCCCTCGATGTCCGACTGATTTTTACGCTCTGAAATTTTTGCATTGTAATGAGCATTTAGCGGATGACTCCGTTGAAAGTTACTGTCACGGATCTCCCGCAGTTTCTTGGAATTTGTCAAAGGTAAGTTTAGTGTTCAAAGCTGGCTTCAACCTCGTGGACTGAGGCGCATAGCCCACGACTACGAATGCCTGTGACATTATATGCACGGTATTTCATCACAACATCTTGTTCCTTTAAAGCCCCTAAAATATATGAATGCAAGAGAACGCCATGGTAACATTACTGGTAAAAGCAATCGGCTGGATACCGAGGGATCCGGGTTCGAATCCAGGCCATGGTGAATGATTTTTACACTCTGAAATTGTTGCATCGTAGTCCAAATTTTGCCGATTACTCAGTTAAAAGTTACTGCTGCGACATCTCCCGAAGTTTCGTGGAATAGAGTGTTAATATTTTTCCGATATTGATAACCATTCATGAGATATGGTAAAATGCGAGGCACCGTGGGACTCGACTGGTGGGCCACACTGGAGGTGTCTCTACCCACGGCTGTGTGAAATTCCCTTTCGGTCTCTAGCGCGACCAAGTTCCACCAGAATTAAGCTGTTTTATTGCTTTAGTTTCCAAGTAAAGCATGAATATTTTCCGGAACTCATCTTAATTCCCGAAGAAAGTGAATTTTCAAGTATCCGTACAAGCGTGGAACACCAAGAAGGGAAGGTGATCACATCCAAGTGTGGAGCACGAGTGAAGGGAGGAGACATCTCCTGAAAGAGGCTCCCTTGTGATTATTGATTGCATCATTACTGCAATGGGTAATTCAAGTCCTTCATTTTTTGTACTCCCTAAGGTTAGATATCAGACCGCAATACTGATGTAATACTCGATAGAATCAATCAATTCCAAGAATCCTTCCGTTTGGATGACGGCCAATTAATTTTTATCGAACTAACTAAATTTTATTGAAGAAATGAAATGTTCAAATGAAAGGCTTGTATTTATAATTTTAGATGGTCGCGAGTGACACGATTTAACGAAAGAATATAGGGAAGCAATGCTTACAATCAAACCTCTCTCACTGCAGCCTTTGGACTGATGGCCGGACTTGGTCAAATAAAAAAATATTACCAAGACGCTTGGCGGAGGCGGCTCTCAATCCTCTTTGGAAAGAATTACCATTCACAATGTTGCTGTTAACACAGCAAAATTATGTAGGCATTGCGTATCATTAGGCGTTGACTTCATCAGATGTTAGCTCTGCATTTCATTCAACAGGCATATGGCCATATAACCCATAAACTTTTAACGGGATTGACTTCGCTCCGGATACCATCGCATCAACCAATCAATTCATTACCCTAAATAGAGCTGCTCATATGGAGCTCACGATTAAGTTCAATACCCTAGATCCCCATAGAGATGAAAGGAAATGTTAGAAAAAGTTACCACACCGGCAATAATAGGTCCATTTCCCAAATCTTTGAGGTCAGCGACCCAGAAATCTAGAAGACGGAAGTCAGAAACCTTAACAGAAACGCCAGTGACGAGGAGATGAGAATAAAAATATATCAAAGAGGAGGGCAGAAGAACTAAGCCAAACAATGAAAGGTATCAAGCATTTAAATCAATGTTGAGGTTTATGTAGGAATGAATAGAGGAAATAAAGAAAAGAGGCAGAAAAATTAACTTACCTATCGAGGAAAGTTCTAGCATGATAGCGGAAAGTGAAATTGAATTAAAGGTATCAGATATTTGTAGCTTGGGCGTGTAATGTTTACAATTGTAAAGGTGTGTCCACCCAAACCCACCTTGACCGGTATCATACCAAATGAAACGTGAGATGGAGACTGATTTCCATGCCTGGTGACAGATCAATAATATACATTTGTACTTTTCGTCCCACTTTATTTTACACCTCGTTCCAGCGCTATAACTATTGTCAATTGCAATATTACTCTTCATTCATAAAATAATATCACAATGTTACTGTCAGGACTTGCATGCTATCGCGGTGAATCAGAGATGGCAAACTAATAAGAGCATTTGTTCCAATTGATTTATTATCAGTAGAGATATCTCAGAGATTTGAAAATAAAATATTTAAAACTGATCGATTAATGAGAAAAATCATTTGATACGTTTTAGGTTCTCATCTTAAGTATTTCAAATGAAGCTCCCATTAACGTTTAGACAAATTCATCCCCGAACACGATCAATCGTACACATATAAAAGATTCAAGAAATGCATATAATTCGAAATGTTGATGAGCAAATAAATATTTTTCGTGTTGTTCACGTAGGATCGGATCTCGTTCACACATCACATCGCATCGGAGGCCCGCCGTTTTTCTCACCATCTAGTAAACGCCAGCACCGCTACTGTAATGGCGGGAAAGGGAAGAAGATCACCACGCTAACAAAAACATACCAGTTGCCTGCGGCTTTCGTGCAGGGTTCCCTTCGCGGGTTCCGGCTGCCTACTCCGTGAACTTCGACAAGCGGCGTCGTAGGTTAAACTCAATCCTGGAAGACTCGGTGAATGATGACACGGAGTTCTAAAAAGACGCCATCCTGGGCTTTTTTCACCCAAATGGTTAATTATATTGTTGCGGGAATTGATAAATGGAGAGGGTTTCATTAATATGGAAGTAGGAACGATAAAATGAAACGTCTTTGGGTTATTGGCATCCATTTTTCACTTTCTGAATGTATCTCTTCATCGCTTCGACACTTCGGGCTGATTATCCATTTTCCAACTTTATTACCACCATCTCATAAAAACTTACCTCACGGCCACGACTAGGAAGTGCTGATTCTTTATGAAAATTGAGATACACGCACTGCAAAAAATCATGAGGAACGCGTTTCATCTTCCGTTAGATTCATTATGGACTCCTTTACTTATGTCATAACGTTGTAAATCTCCATAAACATTCACCAGGTTTCTTACTTTGCGAAAAGAGAAGCTACTCCGTGGTCGTTTGATTTGGATTAACTTTTGAATGTTATCGTGCCAGCACTGATGAGGTAGAACTGATTCATGATGACAGGAGTTATTTCAATTTTCATTTAAAAATGTTGAGTTTGACTGGTTTAGATGTTTCTGCATCATTATCTGGAAAGTAATAATGATGAAAAAAAAGTATCGAAATTGGTCATGATAAATATTTTACAATCAACAACTGTAAATATTTTTTATTGCATAATGCATTGCTCTGTTGAATAGAAAATACTCAGCAGAGTGGCTTCTCGATTTTACTTTATGAATAGACATTGTACAGGTACTACGTCTTATGAATTCGCAGTGCAACCTGACTTTGTTTCCTC
This sequence comes from Hetaerina americana, assembly GCF_022747635.1. Lineage (NCBI taxonomy): Eukaryota > Metazoa > Arthropoda > Insecta > Odonata > Calopterygidae > Hetaerina > Hetaerina americana. Next base: position 682,840 of record NW_027286404.1, read on the forward strand.
GGTGGACAATTGCGTTAAACTTCGAACGCTTGATGCGGATTCATGGAGATACGGAGGAGTGTTGGCTGATGAAATGTTCATTGTTCATTGTTCTTCCTCTCAGCTACGGCTTAAGCCCTGACCCTTCTTTGCTAGGCTCTAAATGTCTAAAACTACATTATGAACTATCCGAATTCTGCTGAGTACGTTGTTTGCCCTATGCCTTGCGAGCGTTCCTGTAGCACGCCGCCCATTACCCTCCCTCGGTCATAACTAATAATTATACTGTGGCAGTCAAGGATTTGTAATTATTTTATGACTATCATTAAAGTTACAAAGAGCCATAGAAAGAAGCCTCGATGCCAATGTGTTTTACGCATGACGATAATTGAATAAGTGTTAATTATGTGTACACCAGTTTGAAATTAAAAATCAATGAAAAAGTTTAAGTATAATAAATCATAATTTTTTCCATAGAAAATTTGGTGAACAATCGAAGTCAGGAGCACGAATACCATAATCACAAATGCTCCCCGAATCATGTCTTTCATCACTTATGCCACTTTGATTTTAATGCAAATCATATGGATCCGTGGTGAATTTACTACAGAGGAAAAACATCGATCTTTGATTACACTATCCTGAAGATCTTTACTATTTCGTTCCAAAAATAGTAAATATTATTTCCGAAGTTTTCCTTCTTGTTGAAGCCGGCTGCGAATATAGCCTTTTCCTGAAGAACTTACCATAGAGAGTGAGAAGCAGGAAAACAATGCCAAGGTTATTTCCAGGACATCGGGAGACCATACCATGGACTAACTCGTGTTTATTTTTCCATTACAGCACTAGTTTATATTTCTGTTGTTAAAGTACTAAATTAACCTGTCGATATTTTTTCGGGAGATATGTTTCTTACTGGATCCAAAAATTTAGTACATCAGTAACTTTAATATCGCAGCAAGATGCCACGTAAACGAAATCAATCACATTTTATGACACGCCTTTTTTCTTCATACTCGTATAATGGTGATAGGATTAACTACTCAGGAAATATAAAATATGTGAGTCAAATCTTCATCGATATATATATATATATATACCTGTATGTATATATATATACCTGTATATATATATATATATATATATATATATATATATATATATATATATATATAACCATAAACACAGTTATCAACCCGTAGGCCGGTTTGGTATTTGATGGTAGAGTTCACCCAGTACTAAGCCCGACGGCGTGCGGCATTCACACATCAGGGTAAGGGGGCCAATTCCTTTCCCTGAGCCGGTTATGGTTTCCCAAGAAGATCTGGTACCCGAAAAATCATACAGCTTGGGTGTGGCTGCAGGTGCCCAGAGTGCCTTGCCCAGGAATCGCATCCGGGCCCCTCCGAGCAGTGGCCCAACGTTCTAGCCCCTGGACTACCACGACCCACACACACACACATACACACACACACAAACATACATACATATATGACATATATGTGTATATATATATATTTTATAAGGTAATCTACCGGTTAAGGTAGGTTTTTGGATGGACACAGCTACTAAATAAAACATTTTGTGACTCCTAGCAAAACACAACATCCAGCATCCTACTCTACATCAGGTCCCTCTTCATCTCTGAGTACTTTCTGCCTCCCTTCATACCGTCCAACATCCCTATCCTGTTCCTTCCCTTTCCTCGTTTACCTACAATACTCCCCTCTATCACAGTCTTCAACATCCCACCGCCGGTCAATACCCCCTTCATCCACTTCTCTTGCCTCCATAGGATTTCTCCCAACAAACCCCTCTCTTCGCCTATCATGCCAAGAACTACCTCATTTGTTTTCTTCTCTGTCCATTTCTCCTTCTCCATTCTTCCCCACACCAGCATTACAAAAGCCTCCAGTCTACGTCTTTCCTCCTGCTTAAATGACCACGTTTCCGCGCCGTATATAGCTACGCTCCATATTAAAGTTTTTACGTGTCTTTTCTTAATATCCTTACTGAACGTCTCTCTCATCAACTTCCTCCTCCTTGTGACAGCCTCCTTGCCTAGCGCAATTCTTCTCCTTACGTCCCTACTACTTTGACCGTGTTGGTCCAAAACACTACCGAGATACGTAAACTGTTCTACCTGCTCTAGTTTTTGCCCTACTATTTTAATGTTTAGCTTAGCCTTTTTCTTTCTAGAAAATCTCGTAACCTTTTTTTATTAATATTGATTCTCATCCCATACTTTTCGCACTGAATTTCCAATTCACTCAGCAATGCCTGCAACCCCTTGGCTGACTGACAAATTAAAGCTTATTACTGACAGATTAAAGATTAATAGCTTAGACTGATAGATTGAAGATTAATAGTACTCAGCTCTTTACCGTCCACCATGGTTTTTCTACAGCCTATTGGTACTCCTTCCTTGTCAATCCCTTTTAATGCCTCTACGTTCCATTTCCTAACCCGCCGCCCCTGCCTTATCGTTTTGAAACGGACGCTACATTTCTTAACAACTACATTGTGGTCAGAGTCCGCATCCGCTCCGAGCTCCAGCTGTGCGAATTTATCACACTGTTCCTAAACCTGTGTCTAACCAGAATATAATCTAGCTGATACCTCTCTGAGTCACCTGGCGTTTTCCATGTTTATCTGCGTCTTTCGTGATGTCGAAACCAAGTGTTGGTGAAAACTAACCCCTGTCTCCTGCAGAATTCAACTGCTTTCTCCCCGCAGACATTCCTCGTGCCGGAACCGTAGTGCCCCACCTCATCACCATTTCTTCCTTCGCCTACCGTCGTATTCCGATCCCCCATCACTATCAAATGTTTCCCTGCAGGAACTCTTGCGATTATGTCCTCTAATGTGAAAGCGATGAGGTGGGAGACTACGGTTTAGGCACGAGGAATATATATATATATATATATATATATATATAAAGCAGTGGGTCGCGGTAGTCCAGTGGATAGAGCGTTGGACTGCTGATCAGAGGGTCCCGGGTTCGATTCCCGGGCAAGGCACTCTGGGCACCTACAGCTCCACCCCAGCTAAAGTGATTTTTCGGGTACCAGGTCTTCCTGGGAAACCATAACCGGCACGGGGAAAGGAACCGCCCCCCCTACCCTGATGTGTGAATTTTCACACGCCGTATAGGGCTTAGTATTGGGTGATCTCTACCATCACCTACTAAACCGACCTTCGGGTTGATTACTGTGTACATGGTATATATATCAGGACAATAAGTTTGACATCCCACGCAGCTAAAGTTGTTCTCAGGATCATAAACAAAAGGTAGAGATTAGGGCAAATGATTACTTGGGGGATAACCAGTATGGGTTTAGGAAGGAGAGAGGTACGCGTGATGTCATTGCAGTAATGAGATTATTAATCGAGAGGAATATAAAATACAACCAGGAGGTATTTGCCTGTTTCGTAGATTTCGAAAAAGCGTTTGATGAAGTGAATTTGGAGAATTTGGGAAGGGGAGAATGTTAGGCAAACGAGGAAAGGGAAGGAACAGGAAAGGGATGTTGGAAGGGATGAAGGGAGAAAGAAAGTACTCAGAGATGAAGAGGGACCTGGTATAGAGTAGGATGCTGGATTTTGTGTTTTGTTAGGAGTAACAAAATATTTATTTGGTGGTTCCTGTGTCCATCCAAAAACCTACCATCACCGGTAGATTACCTTAAATATATATATATATATATATATATATATATATATATATATATATATATACCTGTATATATATTATATATATTATATAAATAATATATATATATTATATTTAAATAATATATATACATTTATTATATATATATATTTAAATGCCTATCAGGAAAATTCCACTTGACACCCAGAACAATTTTCACAAGCCCATTTCCATTTTCGCATACTTCCTTCTTCGCATCAGTCCGTCTAACATCCCTATCCTATTCCCGCCCCTTCTTCGTTTGCATAATTTTCTCCCCTCTCACAGTCTTCAGCAGCCCCCGCCACACGCCCCCCCCGCCACACGCCCCCCCCGCCACACGCCCTTGCGGCGGCTTGCGGGGTATTATGTAGATGTAGATCCCACTTCTGATGAAAATGCTTTGCATCCGTTTTTCCTGTCTCCTTATGGTTTCTCCCGACTAACCCCTGTCCTCGCCCATATCCTCGTTTGTTTTCCTTTCGATCCACTTCACCCTCTCCATCCTTCTCCACACCCACATTTCAAAAGTCTCGAATCTACTTAAATCATTTTGCTTCAGTGACCATGTTTCCGCGCCGTACATATCTATTCTCCATATCAAAGTCTTAACGAGACTTTTCTATACATTCTTGTAAAGCGCCCCCGTCATCAACGCCCTCCTCCTTGGCAAAGTGTGTTAACCATTCTATTCGAGATTCGCGGTTCTTCTTCTTAGTCGCAATTTGTTTGACCATTTTGGTGCAAAATATTTCCGAGATAGGTAAACTTTTCCACCGGCCTATTTTTTTTGAACTCCCATTTGCAACATTTAGGTTCGCCTCTCCCTTTCTCGAAAACCAAATAGCCGTTTTGTTGTTTAGATTTTTTCTCATGTCATACCCATCGCACTGCATTTCCAATGCTCACAGCAATGGTAAGTGGCCCTTGACCGATTGGCAAACTGATGCTTTAGAGTTGTCTGTTATATGATCAGGTTGCGGTAAGTACTCAACCAATTAACTAAAATATACTCCGTCTGGAAATTTATGAAACAAATCTATAATAGAGATGCGGGGTCGTCTATTTCCTTATCTATGTTCCTCTGCATTATTGCTCTCATGACTGCTTTCCTTCCATGTGCCTCTCCCCTTCCTGAATCTAAATTGATTATTCCCTAAGTAATGATTTTTCTTCATCAGCAATGTATGCTGATCCATGGAAATTTCGTCTAACCCCACGTTCTTATTTGATTTTGTTTCCTGTTGTACCCTTCCTATCTAACCATCGCGCAAGCCTGGATATAAACTATCCACATTCTTTTTCCAAGCCTAAACTTTCTAGCCTAATGTCTTTTCAATATAGTTTCTCTATATATTCGTTCCATCTCTCTTGAATCTTCTCTGGTTTTATTAATAATTTCCCTGAGTTATCTTTGTTTGTTTGCACGGAGAATCCCTTCTCGCAGTGCTTTCACCTTTCTGAATTACGCACAGCTTTCTATATCCTCGTATTGCGGCTTCCAGCAAGCTTCTTTCGCTCTATTTTTCCCGCCTCAATTTTTATTCTACTATTTATGCTTTCCTCTACCTAACTCTGCCTTTATGTTCCTCCATTTCCTTCTCTAGTCCGTCTTTCTATTCATTCCGTCCGTAATCCATTGTTTTTCCTTGCCCTTTTCCTTACTTCCGATACTATTGTTTGCGACTTTCGATATCCCTTCTTTATATGCTCCCATTTTTCTTCTAAAGTACACAGCTCCCTGTGCTCCTCCATTATTTTCTCTACAGCTTGCTGATGCTCCTTCATTGTCGTTCCGGTAATACTTCCACATGTGCCCTTCATTTTATAAACCGTATTTTCTTTTTTAACTTTTTAAATCGGACCCTACACTTCATAATAACTAAATTGTGATCCGAGTTCGCGTCCACTCCCAAGAAACTGTGCGAATTAATCACGCTGTTTCTAAATCCATGCCTGACCATAATATCGTCCAGCTGATATTTTACTGAATCCCCCGCCATTTTACATGCTTGCTGTGGTGTATAAACTAATCGTTCGTTATGATTAGTCCCTTCCTCCTGCAGAACATTTCATTCATATTCAGAACTATTCATTTCTCCCCGCGGTAATTCCTTTTTCCTAAACCGTTGTCCTCTACCTCACTGCCATCTCTTCCTTTCTACGTCCAATCTTCCATCACTTCCAAATATTTACCTCATTGAATACCCGCAATTATGTCCTCCAGCTGAACGTATGCCCTGTCGAATTCTTCATTCCAACGATTGATCGCTTGGGTGTATGTGGGCTTGAAAAATGACATGCGTCACACAGTTAATACAGAATCTGGGGTGGGAACCTTTAGGCATGCGAAGACTAAGGGCTAGATTTTTCATATTACAAAGATATTAAGCGTGTGGTTTTGCATCCGACATTGGACATATAAAAACGCCCCCTGATTACAATGGCAGGGTCTACATTTGCCACAAAATTAGAGAGTTAAACTGTCGAACTGATAGATTAAAGTATTCATTTTTCCCGCGCACTATTCACGATAAAAATTAAAGGAGGAACACCTAAATAATAAAAGGCACACGCTATCGGAAATAGGGGTATACAAGATTAAATTCCCACAAAATGCTCTCCAAGTCTGGCGTCCTAACGTCCCCCGCCGTGCGCCCTTGTTCCAGCCGGTAATAATTGTCTCAATTGCATGTGTGCCTGCCCTTTTTCAACGTATTTTCTGTTCCTCTTTGTGTAGGCATAGGATTAGCCGCTAACTATGTAATACTCGTAATATATGTAGGCATGTTGTATGATTGGTGTTCGGCCGTCCCTTTTCCACGTGGTTTATGCGGATGGCGGGGCGCCAGGTGCATGAGGAAATCGAGGGAATACACGTGAAATGCCTGGTGACCTACTATTCCCTGCCACACGTCCTTGCGACGGATTGCGGGGTATTATGTACGTAGAGATGATCATTGTATCGCTCGCCAGCTCCATGTTTACAGCGCTTCTTCTTCCTTTTGTGTTCAGTATTCCTGCCACCCCTAGCTGGTCGCTTTCCCTCCGCCTATGTCTCTCTACAACTATCGCTCCAGTTATCGTTGCTGCTCTTCCATCTCACCCCCCACGGCCGTGAAATAGCTATTTCTCCTTTCTCTTTCAATCAATATTTTCTAATGCTCCTTTCCTCAACATCGTCCTCATATTCCGAGTGCCTATTACAACTAGTTCCGATCTGTCTTCTGCGCTTCTGCTGTCTCCTGTCGTTTGGCAGGATTTCGTGAGATGTCGGTCGTGGAAGCCGTTCCTCTCCCACTCCCGGGCACGTCACGGCCAAGCTCGGCGGGTCCTCTCGGAAAGCACGAGCTTCTCCACCGAGCCAAGTTGGACTTATTGGACAAGCTCATGGGAAGGAGTTATTTTTATATAAATAATGCCTTATTTTATGGCAACACAGCACATAATTTATTGGCAATATATAGGAATTGTATTACATTCTTTCTTTTAACTTGCATGTACCTATTCACGTTCAGAGCTAATCCTATTAGAGGAATAGTATTTTTTCATTTGAAAAATTAATAGAACCTAGATTAACTTGATATCCACGGTGTCTGAATATGAATTCTTCATTTTTAATGGGAAATGCTAAGATAAGATGAACGGTGACGGGTGCTATTGCGTTGACATACAGACAATGGCATATGCATTTTTCGGGCCAACCACAAGTCATTCAACTAGCATGCATCCTACTGATGCAATCGGAAGTGTCCTTCTTATTCCACGAACAGGCAACATTTTCCGACCTGGGATTAATATTTCACGTATCGCCACGGAGTGTTGAATGATTATATCCTCTCCCACGTGTCGTGCGCAAACACTTGCTCGCTCACTTGCCCAGAGGGTTGGTTCCCTCTGACTTCTCGCTCTTCGGAAAAGAGACCACCTCTCCACGCTGACCACTTCACCGGGGTTAACAACCCTTTGGGTCGTTTGAACTGGCATGGATGACGCGGCTCGCAGCAAATGAAGTAATGCGTCGGTCGTCATCTTGTGGGGGGGGGGGGGGCGGTCGGGCGGCGGCGCGGGGGAGGGGCATATTTCGCTTCGTGGGGGGAAGAAGCCAGCTGACTGCTAGCTTGCTTGCTGATCTTTCCGGATGCAGCGACAAGCGCCGAGGGTGCACGCCGCTGGCCTCGGGAATCGGTTGTGCGGGCTTGTCCTGCTCCCGCTGTGGGCATTTGACGCCTTTTTCTCCGCTCAATCAGCAATTTGCAAGACTAGCATGTAATTTCAGAGTTGGAAGGCTGGAGTACCAAGATAGAAAAACCATTAAAATATTTTCAATCCTCTCCATTTTATTTCAAATGATTTACTAGATAAACTAGGTTACTTGATTTACTAGAACTAGGTCATTCATTTTATGCCAAAAAATCATTAAAAACTTGTATTTTCAATTTGGACGAAGTTGGTGCACCAGATTTCACAATGTTTTGCAGGTCTCTGTTAGTCGAGAGCACTTCAGGTGGATATCTTAATGAAGATAGATCGCGCTTCAATAAGATCAACAACCGCCATAGAATACGAGAGGTTTATTGGAAACATTATTGAAGTATTACTCGTGATTCGCAGGAAAAAGTTCCATTCTATCGATTTAAGTTGAGGGCGCGGGTTCAAGTCCCGGCGGTGTTGAATATTTTTCAGAGGTATCTCGATCCCTACTTGAGGTGCCTTCTGAAGGGAACTTTGACTGAGTACGCAGTCCGTCGGATGGGACGTTAAACTGCGGACCCCTTGGCGCCTTTCGTAAAGAGTAGGCTAATGCCGACGCCGGGTTTCTCTCCACCCTTCATCCTTTCCTGCCCATCCCCTATGGCGCAAATGACCTTAGCTGTCGATCGCCTCCCCTAAAAACTACTACTACTTCGATTTAAGTGTTACGATAGATTTTTCGGATGATATGGATTAATATTAGACGGAAAAGCATATTATTTTTCAAAACAAAATTTTAGGCAAGTCCTTTTTCGGTGAGGGGATAAAATTATTTATAAAATAATTGCGATTTCAATAGGAATGTACGCTAAACAATGGGTGTGAATATGATCAGATAAATAACCACTTGGGTGAAAGAATGATTATGGAAATGAAATAATATGTTCCTTCCGCAAAAGTCCGTCGGTTGCAATTAAGAGGCTCCCTCGGGATCTGATCTCATGGTATTCTTTGACTTTCATTTCTCCTTTTTTTTCTTTATTTAAATATTTGAATGAAAAAAATTCTTAGTTTTTAACGAATACGTGTTTTTGTACATACAGGTACATGCATGCATTGTGCTTTTCATAGCATTTCGAAAACTATTTCAGAAGAACTACAACAAATAAACATTTCACTTACAGCTTAGCGCTTCCATAAATATTTAGTAGAAGACATTTACAAAATTTTACCATACTTACACGACTTTTCTCCTTAAATTAAGCGAAAACAATGGAAAATAACTTCTACGTCGACCGTTGACACAAATACGACTGTGAAGTACTTATACAGTGCATACAGTAAAAAAAACTGTGTTCGTGGAACTTTCATTAGTTTAAGAAATTGCGGTTTAATAGTTGATTTTTGCATCAGATTGCCTTCCAAATCGAGATTGCTTTCATTTGCCGCCCAGGGCGGAATGTAAAAAACAACTTGTGTGAGATAAGAGACAATCAATCAATGAAAGGTACATGGCACAATGCCGGATCGCCGGCATTAAATCCATTGACATACATAAAAAGCCAGCATTGCATCGGTGTATGTTCCTGGTTTTGAATTTGCCCACTTAAGGGATTTTATTAATCACGGCGATTCAGTCAATCAATCACTTTTTGTCCGACGTCACGAGGTATTCCGACTCGTCATGCTTGGCTCGCTTCGTGCGTTTCCTTGGTCGTTGGCCAGCGATATGCACTGTCCTATATTACTGATCCGGTTTGAATCCGCCTCAATCATTGACTGAAGGCCTTCTTTTTTATTTAATCCCTTCCTCATATTCCCAGCAAATCGCGCTCCCCTTCCCTTTCATAATCTCTCCTTCCCCCTCCCCTCCGAGTCTCCCATCTTCTGCTGTGGTTTTCCTGACAGAGGAAGAATGCTTCATTTTTCGGGTAACTAGTGACCGCCTTCATGTACAGAAGCAATGTTCTTCTTCGTATATAATCACTCCTTTCTCATCCTATGCCCTGCCTTCCCGCGACCGGTCGAACCATGGGCGCTCTTCCAAGGGGACACGTGGCCAGTGAGTTATTGGAAAATTCCTGCTATCATAAGAGCTACAACGTTCAGGATGAAGAGTCCCTTGAAGCAACAGTGAAAAAACGGCCCCCGCACATCATTCAGCGGGGCTGTGGAAATCACATCAAAGGGACTTGTATAGTTGGTCGTCTTTGATAAGGAAAAGTTCTTGGTGACGCGTGCGGGGAAGGAAATACTACATGTAATCACGATAGTCCTCGTGCACAAATGGCGCCGAGGAGAGTGAGGAGGGCGATAGGGAGCAAGCGTGGTAATATGCGAAGATAGGGGGAGGAGATAAGACAGCCGTGACGTCACCTCCAGTCATCGGAGAAGAGCGACTGACGAATGGGCTCTCTTTCGCGTCGACGCCCCATCGGCCGGGAGCATCTGCGCTCAGGTCTCCGTCGTGCGACTACCACGGCACCAGCAAAAGGAGGAAACAATGGTAATGAGCTGGAAATACACAATTCCCGAAAAGTGGCCGAAGACGTCGTCGAGTCGCGGGAAGGTTATCCGACGCCAGTGGAAATTTTGGATACGTGATCCGTTTGGGGCTTCTGACGCGCGCCCATCCATGTCTCTCGGATTGCCCCATCCGTGTAACCAAATCGCATCGGTCGATGAGAGGGCCTGAATGAAACCAAGGGAAAAATTCGGTAATCATGGACAGAAGCAGGTACCCAGAATTTTTCCGCTTAATAATTAACGATCTATTACAAAACATATTGTTTCAACTATAATTGGCCCAGCGTTCATGCTGAAGGTAGGTACCGTATATACTCGTGTGTAGGTAGACTTCATGTAAAGGTGGACTACCGCATTCGAAATTAAAAGTTCTGTTTTTTTCACGTTCCTCCCGCATAATTCGACACTAATTTTTTTCCCACTTTATCAAATACTGCTAAGTTAATTCCGGTAATTAAATTTTAAATATAGTTCGTGAACGTTAGTTAAACGCATGTTCTCAAGTAATAAGGAATGAAGGAAATAAAAGTTAGCACATTGAACGCTATTTTTTAAGTTGTAAAGCATCGTTACGCATTTAAATTGCTTCAATATATCGACATTATCGACCATAATCATCGATAGTGATATTTTGAGTATCTCATCGCGAGGACTGCCCAAAGAGCACTGTTGCTTCTACCGCTGCACTGCAGCAGGCAGGCAGCAGCAGTGAGAGTAGTTTTAACGTTAAGACTTTTCATAACTATGAACGTAATGGTTACATTTCCGTAATAGCACTGAATTTCGGAATGCGACCTTGTTGACGTTTATCTTGAGTAACGCCTTTTAAAACTTACTCTACATTCCTATCTCGCGTAGAAATAGACCTTTTATTTTTTCTTTGAAATGTTGTATTTGAAGGTCGACCTAGACACGAGTTTATACGGCAAATGTTGTCCGAAATACAACGACGGACCCATCACATTCGCCTGGAACTGTGCGATGAAGGCCGGCGTCCCAGCTCCCCACACCCTCTGAATCTGTTCGCGTGAAGGAATATTGTCATCCCTGATGTCATTCACTCCTCACTGTGCGCCAAATGGCATTCCGCTAGGGACGAGAGGAGAGGATAACTGCCTCCTGCATCATCATGATCGTCTAACGGCTACGATGTGAACCTCGAAATAACGTGGATATCAGGTGTTGAAGTTTGCGTTGTGTTCCTAGCATTTTTGTGATACAAAAAATATTTAACTTCAAACTGCGAACTTGTTTCCTTTCAGCCTCAATTTGTCACTTTAATCCAACCCCAACGCAAAAGTATCTGTTATCATTTCGTTATTTTATTGCCTGAGTGAATATGTTTTAGAGAAACTAATGGATTGAATTTTCTGAGGAGGTAAATGGATTAAATATTTTCAGTTGCCAGTTATTTTATTGCAAACTATGAAAACAATCAAAGTTATAAAGGTAAACCCCTGCGACACATTAGGGATATAGTTCGTATTAGATTACTAAGTATTATCATGGATTTATGCTTATGTTTTAGCCCCTTAGGTCTGGTGTTTAACTTTAAACCGCGTGGGATTAAATGTTTGCCAATATTTGCCAATCTGATATCCGGAAGTGTAAGTGAGGAACGCATGCCACTGTCGGTACAATACAGCACGTCTCTAGCGCGAGCGAAATTTTTATTTAATTTGAGGTCCCATGCTAAATAATAATAACATTTTCTGAATAAATTCATTACATATAATCCATTTTTTGAATAAACGAGGGTGGTCTGAAAATTTTCCGACCTAACAAAGATACAAGACATTTTTTCTGAAATTTTATGATGTCGGAAAATTTTTGCATCTTAAAAATGTTCAAGTCCGATTAAAAGTTTTTTCCAACAATACGTATCATATATTTTGTTTGAGTGAATATTTTGCGATGAAAAGTACTTATCAATTTAAAAAACGAATTTCGCGTCCAAATGACCAGGAAAATGTCCACTGAAGCATTAATACAAAATGCCACTTGATTTCCCCTTTCAAACAAAGCAAATTTTATTTTTAAAAATTCTTCCTAAACTGCATGGTTCCCAAAATACTAGCAAATTGTAACGAGAGAAATGTACGTGGATAGAGCAATAAAGAGTGATCATGAGTTTTTTATTCGTCTAAATTATTGTGAAAAAAATATTTTTTTTGGAGCCTTATACAATATAAATGTGATACAATTTTCACTCTTTCCTAATTTTAATTCAGCATAGCATCAGCGCTAGTCGTTGCAAGTTGAAAAACGTTTAAAAACTAATTTATTAATGAATGTATTGAAGGACGATTAATTTTCAGTGTGCTTTCGTTCATGCTTATGCTTATCTTATGTGTTTAGTAGCACCACACACGAGTGAGATATTAACTTAACCTTACCTAATAATAATGCTTTATCATCATTTTATTTTATAAGCTTTTGAAGAGTCGCGAAGTCGTATTAAACATTAATTTGACTCATGCGTGTAATTTGTAATCATTTGAGATTATTGGATATTGGATTGCATAAATAATTTCGCAATAGTTTCTATGAGATATCTATGCAATATCTGATTTTTTACGTAATCATTGTTAGATAAGGAAGAACCAAAGGTGTATCTTACATATGCAGATGACCGATTATGATCCAACTGAGGTCGTGCTAGACGGAAAGTTAATGAAATTACGAACCGGGAATAAGATGCAACATCAATATCGCATTCGGATAAACTCCACCTTGCCACTGATCGGCACTAATTTCCTTAATGCAGCTCAATGGTCCTAACGTGACTTCATCAATTAATCTCATATGACTGTCAGGTACTCCTTGGTCCGCATATCAATCCTTAAGGCAACTCCTCCGAGTCCATGGGTTTCAGGATTTCTTCTCTAATAATTATATTGCTAAAAAGTTTTTCGAATTAATCGACACTGCCAAACGCTGGGTTTTAGTTTCAACCCTACAGTCCAATGTTCCATAACTACCCGTAATATATAATCTGTACATCCACATGAAGAAGGCCTGTATTAGGGCGAGGCAACTCAAATGCTCAGAATAATAATACTTCGATACTCGAAAAATATCGCGAGCATTTCGCTTATTAGATAATTGATCTGATTGAGTTGACACGAAAAATCATTGAAACCCACCGTCATCAATCGATAATGTTTTCGAAGATTCATGGTAATCCCTTGAGAAGAAACGAAGATGAAACGAAGACCGGTGAGAGGTAGACAGGAAAGAGATCAATGAAGGGAGAGAGAAAGGGAAGGGCATAAGTAGGAAATCCGGAATGAGAAGGTGGAGGAAGGACGTAATACAGGAAAAGAGTAAACCACAGAAAAAACAAAAGGGGAATTCAAACAAATGGGCGCATCGGAGGTTTGGCAACCCAGCACGTAGAATCAGGACGCGAGCACCGCGGTGGTGTGGGAGCGATTGGGTTTTCGTGAGGCGGATGACTTGTCGACTCCTGCAGAGCCACGGGCTTATTTTTCCACTTCCCGAATAACTGGACTCAGGGCCTCCTGCATCAAGAGCAAATTTGGAAGAAAAGAATTTGAAAACACTACAGCTCTCTATTTTTGCCCTTTTGTTCCAATCTGCCAGTTTACTATGAGACCATAATAATTCCCTTGGTGTCATGAGTATTCACCAGTGTTTAATTTGACTTTATAAAAGTCTAAGTCTTGCGCGGCTCAAGGGCCACCCATTGTAATGACTCCAGCACATCCGTCAAGCTTATCCTTAGTTCGTAGCTACTTTGCTGATTTGGCAAAATTTCTCTGAATTTATTCAATTTCTAAATCCATATTTTCTCCCGTTGTCTCCAAAGTACCTTACTCAAAGTAAGACCTCGACTCTCACGTACTCACCTTTCAGGGTGTACAAAGGCGGCAGTGCCTAACTCCAAGTCTTTTCAGGGAGATAGCTCCCTTTTCCAAAATACCTCCTAACTTCTGCTCTTCTCATGTGCCTGTTTCGCAAGTGAAAAAACATACGTTCATCCTATACAGCATTTAGCATGCCATATTCTTAAATTGTGCTCTACATTGTGCTGTTTTGTGTCTTTAGAGATTTCAATATTTCTAATCTCGAGAGGCTCTTTAACCACATTCTCATTTGTGACTTTCTCAATCAAACCATTTACGTATTAGTGGGTGATTTCATCTACATGTATTGCCTATCGATATGACCCATACACATAGTCCCTTTCATCATACGACCCATGACCACGGTATCCAATCCACATACTTTTATAATTCATCATTCTCACTCAGTCTCTTCTTTTTTAATTATTGAACTCTCCTCAAGCCTGTACTACCCTAAAGATGAAGTAAATTGTAATACGTAATTGGACGAGTCATTTAAATCACCACAAAATTCAATGTCGTGTTTTAATTTTTGTCAATACTGGATCCTGCTCCCGAAATTCGGATATAGGCTAAGAAACAATTAGTTTCGCTAAGCGGTTTCGCGTGCGAAAATTGCCATAACGTCTGCACAAATTTGATTGGTAACTGCACAATATTTAATGCCCTGAATTGCACGTTTCTCATGGTTCTAGCGGCTTCGATTCGCATCGGAGTTTTCGTTCCGATTGGTATAAAAAAATCGTAACCCTATGAACAATTTGGCGGTTTCTATGGCGTATTATCAACATCCAGGTCTTTTTTTGTGGGTGTTCGATAAATTTTGAGTGAAGGCACAAGGGCATGCCATGAGAAGTAGAGTCACCGGACATACTTACCCGTGAGTGCTTCTTCGAGCGGTTGGAACCCGGCGGTGGGCTTCCTTGGCGTGATGGGCCGCCGCTACGCGTGGCCACCGCATGTGATGAGGAAAGTGCTGGCGTCCCAGGGTCGATGCAATAATTTCACTCACCCGATCGCACTTTTTACTTGACTCACAGGTTTCGCCAATCATTTTTAGATTCGGCGGTATCCAACCTCGAGGAATCGAAACATTTGATCACTTTTGTTCGAATGGGGATATTTCATCGGCGAGGACTTATTTAGAGCCTTCGTAGTAGGCTGAATCGAGAGTCCGGTCTCATCAGTATTCAACTCTGCGGTACTTGAAAATTCGTGGCGGAACAAGGTGTCGTTCCTCACTCGGGACAGAACAGGAGAGTTTAAAAAGCGTACATTTTGTTTGTCCCTTGGTTCTCTCATGGGATCGAGGTACGTAAGATAAAACAAGGATTTACTTCCCCTGAGATACATTTTACCCTTTAATCTTAAAATGAAAAAAATACTGCTTGTGAGTCGATCTCTCGTGCGATCTCTATCAATCTCAAGTGGAAATGTTAGCATCAACTGTCGTCAGCATGCTCCCCACCTCACTTGAAGCTGTTTACGTTGGTTTATTTGACTTGGATTTCCTACGAAAATGAGCAATCTTTCATAGAAAATCCCTTGAAATTCATGAGGATGAGAGCTAGCTAATAAAAGGGAATGTCGGAGGATGTTAGCCTCGTGGATAGAGCATTCAGAGGGGCCCGGGTTTGACTCCGGGCATCTTCAGCTTCATTTATGCTGTGTGACTTATCGGGTAATAGATATTACTGGGGAACCGAAGGCGGCTTTAAATGGAAATGGCGAGTCGACCATGATTTGTGAATATCACACGCCGTGTTGGGCCCCAGGTACGCCTCAACCTCTCTCATCAAAACAAATCTTTAGGTTGATTTCAGCTTTAACTCAAGGGTGGTATATATTAGCCGCGTGGGTAGAAAATGTGGCTAATTAACCTGAATAATGTTTATGGACACTTAATGATTCAACTAATCTCTGCGAATTCTTATGCACGGGAAATCAACTGACGGTATAGGTACATTCAAGTAATTGACTCCATCGCCCTAATTTAGAGATTTCGCACGCTGTATGAGGTGAGCTGCAATTCCATAAACGGCACCAATCAACTTTCTCATTGATCCGCATCGGTGAATGATGCTGCGGAGGAAGTGCTCGGGCGGAGAGGAGGCTGCAAATGCCGCCGCGCTCTCGTTCCTCAAGTTTTGAAAGTCGAGATTTGGACGACGTGAGTCGACGTGTTTCAAACGCTACCGGAGTCACGCACGCTCGGAGGGTGGGTGTGGAGGGTGGAGGTGTGCCCTCCAAAGGGCTCTTACATCTGCATCTACAAAATACTCCGCAAGGGCGAACGGCGGGGGCTGTCTGGGCACAAGATATGCCTTTAGAAGTCACATGTACAAACATGCCCAAATATTTGCTCATACTAGCATTCGGATGATTATATGGGTACGGTGACTAACGTACTGGCTTCCCACCCAGTCCCTGGTTCGAATCCCGGAGGCGGAAGATATTTTTTATTGGTACCCCGATCCCTAATTGAGGTGCTTGCTGGAGGGCACTTTATGCGAGTACGCCGTCCGTTGGATGGTACGTTCTACTGTTGACCCCTTGGAGCCTTTCGTTAAGTGGGGCTAGTATAGGGGAGACGACCGACAGCTGAGATCATTTGCGCCATAGGGGATGGACAGGAAAGGATGAAGGGTGGAGAGAAACCCGGCGTCGGCATTAGCCTACTCTTAACGAAAGGCGCCAAGGGGTCAACAGATGTACGTCTCATCCGACGGACGGCGTACTCACTCAAAGTGCTCTCCACAAAGCACATCAAGTAGGGATCGGGACACCTCTGATAAATATCTTCAGCTCCTGGGATTCGATCCCGGGTCCTCTGGGTGGGAAGCCAGCACATTAGCTACCTCACCATTCCGATCCCCTTCCCCGCCTTTCGTTAAGAGAAGACTAATGCCGGCGCTTGGTTTCTCTCCGCCCTTCCTCCATTCCCTAACACCCTGCCCTGCCAAAAAATCGCCTCTGCTGTCGAGTGTCGCATCATCCCATGACTTCCACTTACATACTTTTGTTCACTTTCACACAAACACACGCGCACCTCAGACTAGACACCTATAACAGGTATCATTTTCTAAATCATTAAATTTTCTTTTTAAATAAAAATATCCTCAAGTTAGGGCTCGATTTTGTTATGATAGCGTTGTCGTACGAGGGAAGAACGCGTGCTTGATCTTCGTGTGGAGGATTCTCCCTCATTATGTGCCGGTGATTGAATCTACCGATATGGTTAGTGCCTTTGTGATTCCGTGGGGGACGCAAACACACTCGGTGTCCTCCAACTTTCGAAATGTCACGTCAGGGCGATTTTCAAAATGTTCCTTGGGGACATCCTCCGATACGTCATGGTACTTCGGTGTGCGCAAGCCCACCTGAAGGCGTCATCGAGGCCTCTATACTCCCTTCCTCCGGGTGCTGAGGTAGGTCCGCGCGATCTGCACACCGAACATCTCCTCGGAATGGAGGGCGTTCCTTGTGGAAAGGTAATAATCACATTCTGGGCGGACAAGGGCGCGCTTAGGGATAGATATTGTTATGATTTGAGCTACATTCTATTTTTTAGTGAAAAAAAATTTATTAGTGCGTCTCACGCTATCAAACAGTTAAGAATGGTTTATTGTCAAAGATTTCTGCTGGAAATACTGACACCAGAGGATTTCCCGTCCCGGATATCAAAGAATCTCAATGGTCATACTTTACTCTTTTAATGGGGAATAATGTTTAACTTATTGCCAACATAAAAATACAATTAGGTGGTGTTATTTTCAAGGAACGCAATTATAATTCATACTTCTACATAAATAATGTTAAATGATGGATCATAGCCGAATGAAGAACATCAAATCGGGTGCAAAGGTGAATTATCAGATTTAATCAGTGATGCAGTACCTTTGAACTACATTATATTTCATTGATGTTATGAAAATTTATTTTAAAGAAATAGTTGTGGGCAAAAGTATGTACAGTAACCTAAAAAAATCGTTATTACTTCTAACTTTCTCTGCAGTGTTAAGCACAGTCAGTCAAATGACCATACCCTAATTATTTCTCAGTCAAAAATTAAGCCTAAAATTTTGTCATCGCCTCACCAACAAAAAATTACTCAAATTATTTAATTTACTTTCATTATTGTTTCCATAATTACGAATAGAAATAAAACATCGATTAAGCGGAAAATATTTTTATTATAGTTTTCGTTTCAACGGATCTAGTGTACGTACGATATGACTTTAGTTACTGAATTCAGTTTTCCATTGAGCCAAGCATGAGGACCTTTTGTAATGCACGTAACTTTTTGGTCCTATTTCTCTCTCACATCTCTAAGCAGTCTGGTCTGGACTTCTTTAAAAAATATCTTTAAATGCGACCGTAAACCTTGCCAGCCCTTTTTATGAATCAATGGGCTACCAATCAAATTCGTCCAACATACCCGTCACCCTTATTCTCTTCCCGTAGCAATTTTTAACAAATCAGGCTGTATTTCTCTGAAAATATTCCAATTTCTGAATCAAATGTTTGTCACATAGACCCCATATGTTGCCGTGTATTTAAAATGTAGCCTGACAATAGTAAAGCCTTTCATTACATGATCAATCAACCCGTCTAAAAAACTTTTGTTTCTTTGAGACTTACCCGCATGTCCTCGTACTCGTATTCGCGTACCTACACCATCAAAAGTTAATGCAAACGTAACTAATGAATATTTTACCCCTTCTGAGTTGTTTCATTTGACCTCTATTCTTACACGACTGCCCAAATGGAGTGCAATGTTTTCTTTCGTGGGTGGGAATTTCTTTATTCCAATGTAGCCGTTAATCTTCTGGACCAATGTTGATGAATGAGATAACACAGACGATATGAAGGACTTCCTGGAAAGGATGCAGCCATGCAACGTTTTGGCTGTCGGTCGCCTCCCCTAAAACTGCTAATACTACTATTTTGAAAAAACAGCCTACCTAGAACAATGAGACCATAGCCCCCTCAGAAGTACTCCCCTTAGGACATCGCACGCTTATCCAAGCACCTCCTCCATTTTTCAAAACAATTGGCTAAGTCCTTTTTCGGAATGATCATCAGTTGCCTCATCGCATTCCTCTCTATCTTTACAGTGGGGATCACTGGACTTTTGTTTCAGGGTCATTGCCGTAGACCCATGGCTTACTCATCCCCGGTAATGACCATTTTTCGAAAACCTGGGTCATCTTTTGCGCCTTGGAGCAAGTCCCCTGCAACTGCAATACGAAAAGTGATAGTTAGAAATTTGAAATTTATTGAAAGCCAATTCGGCTCGGCAAATCGAAAGATCCGTGGTTCAAGTCACGGTCAAGGAAATATTTCTACACTTGAGAACTGCTCGATTCCGCCTTCCCCACCTCTCTTGTTTTATTCTTATATATGTGTTCCCATTCCTTTTCCTTTCCATAGTTTTTTTGTTGCAATTATTTAAGTTCTTTGCAATTTTTCATTCTAAAACTACACTCTGTAGATTCCCTTAATTCTAACTCCCATTCCTAACACTGCTCCAGAGTAATCTGGTCTTAAATCGCTAAGACTTAGCTCTCCACATGCAGAAGTACTTTTTTCTCGCACTAAAGACGCCTGAATTTAAACCAAGTTTGCTGCCGCATGTGAACTTGTCGCAAATGTAGATCCGGAAAATAGGGGTCCCATTACACTCTCCGATGGCACTCCTGAAGTTTTATCTCCCTCTAATATACTCAACCCAACTACGACTGCTACTTGTTTACAGTTAGAAAAGAAGTCCCTAATCCAGTTGGTAATTTTCCCCTTGGTTCCGTAATATCCTAGTTTGTGAATCAATTTCTAATGGGGGACCTTCTCCAAGGATTTTACTGAAATCTGAAAGCAGAGCAACCACTCCTATTTCCCCCTCCCTCGTCTAAGCGCGAGGCGTCACGCGTATAACGGGTGTCGCATCAATGGTGTCCGGCTGTCTCCCTTCCCTGCGCCATTGCGCAGACTCCCTTGCGTACGAGGGAGTGGAAGAAGCACGGCCGGTGACCTAACACCCGCCGCCACACTCCTCCTCTCGACGGTCTGCTGTTGGGGAGCGTTTGGATTTAGATGTAGATGCAAACCTCGACTCAAAAACCCGAGAGGAAGTCTCCAGCCGCGCCGGAGCTCGGAAAAGAGTAGAATTCTGGAGAGTTAAAAAAATGAATGCCTCCAGGAGCGCAATATTCGCGTAACACGGAGATTGCGGGGAGGTTAGAATTGCGACCCTCCCCCTGCACTCCACCCCGCCCTTCGAAATATCAACACCCCACGCGGAAGTGATAGAACGTTTGAGAAATTTAAACAAGATTCATGTTGGCAGTGAAAAAAGCAGAGTCGGAGTGTGGTGGTATGGGGAGGGGGTTTGACGAGAAGGCATTCATTCCCCCGCCCTCTCTCTCTCTCACGAGCGACAGCTAGCGGCGGAGGGGGCGCCGAGCACCCCGCCCGACACACGATCATCAAGGGCACGCACGCACACAAGCACGCACAGCTCGGAGAGAGAGAGCCTCCCCACTCCCCAGCCCTCCCCCCTCCCGCTCTGAGAGTCCACTTCCGCCGATCCCGAGTGTGGGAAAATGCGGCAGGTGGCTGGCTGGCTGGCTGGCTCTCCTCCTTTCCTCTCCTCTCCTCTCCTCCTCCCTCGCCCCTCAAACCACTCTCCGGGGCCTTTGCTCCAGCACGTGCCGGCCGAGGCGGAGTGCGGGGCCGGGGAGGGGTGCTCCGAGGGTGGGTAGGGGAGGGGGTTTGGGTCGTTCGGCTCGGAGTGTAGCAAGAGGGGGAGGGGGTGTAGTTGGGTCTACGGGGTTTGGGGGATGGGGGTTCCGCGGGCGGGAGGCTTTTGGCAAAATGGCCAATATAATGGCAGTAGCCGATGGGACGGGGAGGGGAGGGGGGGAGCGGATGATTGTGAGCGTGGAGGGGGGCCGGGAGGGAGGGAAGGGTGGTCGAGTGTGGCGGAATTTCGGTATCTCTGGCCCAGGAAGATAAAGAGGCGTCGCTGGGGAGTCGGGGGTGTAGGGGGGGGTTGGTTTGAGAGTGGGGGGGGGGAGTAGTGATGTACTCCTTTACGGTCGGCCGCTGCCGCGAAATGCGATGGGGGTGGGGGTGATTTGATAAAGAATGAAGGCATTGTTGTTTACCATAGTGGCAATCCCGGGACAGGGGTTGTGCGTGCTCTTGCCGTCTCTTGTTTATCCCGCCATGAAGGGACGTCGATGTGGCGATGACAAGGAATCATGTTTTTGTGTTTTATGACAATCGGGGTCCTCCAGTCCTGCATCCCCACACTATTCAAAGGACTCGTGTCCCTTTTTTTAAGATTACTTACGTCATTCGCTGTGCTTATTCCACGTTGTTTCCACTGGGCTCCTGCTTGCTGGTTTGCTTGATGGTTCTGGTTCGTATGGGGATAGCTCAGGCCCGTGCCTACTCGAGATGCGATGGATATTGGATGATGGAATGGGAATTTAGAATTAAGGGAATTTAAATAAGACCTTGGGGATAGATAAAATTCCCGCGGAAGCGCTTGGGGAGATTGAAAAACTTAGAAGGAAGAGCTTTCATAGGCTAATTCGAGACATGCAAGGTGGAAAATTGTCCGGAAGATTTAGTTGGAGCAATATTAGTTCATATCCAAAAGAAGGGAAAGGCATCCGTTTGCTTCATTTAACATGCATACAAAATCGGTGCTTAATATCGTCAAAAAAGGGTGGTGATAACGGAAAATGAGCACTTACGGAATGAACAGTTTCAGTTCCGGAATGGGGGGGATACACGCGATGTCATAGGTGAGGTACTATCACTACTAGAAAGGAACGTCGGAGTACAATCAGGATTTGTCTTTTCGAAGTTTGCAACAAGGCGTTTGATAGAATGTATTGAGTAGACTTAATGAATATGTTAACTGAGATAGGATACATTGGAGGGAGAGGGGATTTATCTTTTACCTTTGGTTGTCCCAAGACTGCTGCATTGCGTGCGGCGGATGGGGTGTCCGGATGGACAGTGTCACGAAGAGGAGAAAGTCAGTGTGCCCTTAATCACCCGAGCTGTTATATCTGTAGGTAATGGTAAACGGGGCATGAGAACAATGAGATGAAAGTCGGTGGGGAATTCAATTATGTGTGCGGATGATCAAGTTTTAATAAGTGAGTCAGTCAAGAGGTTACAGTCATTGCTGATAACAGTGGAATATCAGTGTAATAGGTATAGAATTACGATCAAAGTTAGCAAAGCAAATGTTATGAGATTTTCGAGAAAACGGAAGGTTAAGTAAAAAAGTAAAATTGGATGGCAAAAATTTAAGTAGGTGGATTCATTTACCCAGACTGGATGAAGATGGTTAAAGTATTAAGGACCGAAAGAGACAAAAAAGGCAAAGAGGATATCACTAGGCGAAGAGGATTGATTGCAAAAACGTTAGGTCTTTGGAAAAAATTTGCATCATTTGTGTCAGCTAAGAGGACGGACATTCAGAGGCTATTCTTTCTTCTCTTGCGCGAACGCAAAGCGGAGTATCCATCAGCTCCTTGGCACCGCTCCCCCCGCCACACCCCATGCCGTCGCAGAAGAGCGTGCACTTGTGAGTACTAGGGGGCATCGTTTTTTTTAAGACTGGAAAAGTTACATGAACGAGAGAAGTGATCAGCCTTTGACTCAGAAATGTTGGGACTCCTTGTAGTTGTAAAAGTTGCCCATGGTGGATTTTAATCAATCTTTGAATGAATTCTATCGATCCATACTTTCTCGGACCCGCAGTGGTAGCAATTGCGACGGTTTAAAAAACCTTGAACATGTCCGTTATTCCAAAAGTTATTTACCAAGTAGAATTTTTCTGACCAACTCCTTGACAATTTTGTCCTCCACAATTGCTCCAGTACAGCAATCGTAATCGTTACAGCGTCCCCTCTCTCCTTGAATAATGAATCCGGTGACCGTTCCTGCTCTTTCCGCTTTATTTCGTTGTCTTCGGGTTGGAGGAAGTAAAAGTAGTCATGCGTTTTGTCGGCCGTTGTGGAGGGAGACTCTCAGAGATTCGTGATTCGAGTCGTGCAGGCAGTGCCAAGGATCGCCAGCTCCGCGACATTCCCGAACACAAATTAAAAAACATTGCAATTATTCCTTCGCACCCCCCCCCGCCTCGCAGGGAGAAGTTGAGAGAGGCTCCATTACGCCCCGCGACTCAAATCGGAATCCTTGGATTGCCAACCGGGAGAGTCCACCCAACCCGAGAGCCCACTCACTCACTCTCCCACGCATCATTTGTGATAGCACCAACCTGAGGCGGCCCGAGGCTAGGAAGAGGGGGGGGGCGCCATTCATCCCCGCATCGCTTCCCCTCACCCCACCCACCCCCCACTCCGAATCGCGATGCCGAAAACCGTCGAACAAAAACTCTTTCGCCGGATATCCGCATGAATGAGCATATGGCGCCGCGATTCATTTGCACGGCGGAGCGGGGAACCAACTCCGCCCGACTGCGGATGGACGCAGACCGCGACGCGAGCCGAAAAAGTCCCCCCCCCCCTAGCGCCCATTCTACGTCAATCCTCCACTTCCCCCTCGCCCCCCCCCCCCCGTCCTCTGCCGCCGCGAACCGCGTGAAAGTGGCGGACGCTTACTGTGCGGGGCGGGAGGGGCGGAGAGGCGAACGGGCCGGGGCGTCTCACGAGTGGCGGCGCTCGTGAACCTTGAAGCGTGCGCGGCCGACGGCCCCCCGGGGCCCCCTCTCCTCCGCCGCCACGGGGGCGGGAGAGAGAGCTCCGAGGGGCACGCGTGGAGGAGGGGGGGCGGAGCCGGGGGCAGCTTCGTCGAGGAATCCGATCCAGTGGGCGACGGGGGATGGGACGCGATGAGAAGGGGGGAAGAGGAGGGGGAGGGGGGAGTTAGGAGGGAGGAGGAGGAGGGGGGTGGGGCTTTGTGCAAGGAATCGTGTCTGCGTGGTTCGGTCGGGGCGGGGGAGGGGGCGCGGGGGGAGGGGGTTCTGGTTGCCTACCCACCAGTGTTTTGGGAAGCCCTCCCGAGTTGCTTTCCCACGCTTCGCTCCGGAGACGTCAGAGAGGGCGGGTGGGGTGGGGTGTGGGGGACGGAGGGGTTGGGTGTGTGGAGGAATGGTGGTCGGCCTCCGCTCAGCACACGTCTGCCCGGCCCGGAAAGTGTGTGGGGAGGGGGGGCAGTCGGGGGGGTGGGGAGATGTTGAATGGGAAGTTGCGGTAGTCATGCGTGCGAGGGGGTGCCTTAGTCACAATTTGAAGTGTGTAATCAACGCCCTGCCTGGGGTTCAGCTAGTTCTTTTGACATGAACTGTGTTTATTTACTCGTTCGACCCTTGGCATGAGACTGTTACCGACTCCCTGGCTTCGCTCGGTGTGCTCGGGAGGAGGCCTTTGGTGCTGGCGACGCCTCGCCTCGATTGTCGATTGATCAACGATTTCCTGCGCGCGGTGAATAGGCTCTGTTCCTCTCGAAATACTATGTTATCATGAAATCATACCATTATTGGTGGCAATGAGCGAATCTATTATTAATGAGGTCCTATTTATATTATTCATATTACTTAATTGCTCTGTTTGGCTCTATCACGAAGGTTAAATATGAAGCGTTTTTTCCTTTACCAATTACAGCAGGAGTTTATATGATTGTAGTAATGGGGACGATTTTGTTGAGCATAATGAAGTATTCAGGCGAAAGTTGTTATTATTTTAAAGTGCAAAACAGGAAATTTAAAATGTTATTTCTCAGTTTAAATTGGTTTTGCATGTTTTGGAGAGAGGCAACTTGGTGGCTTTTTTGTCAATGAGTCAATGCCACCCGGAAGTTGTATTGTAACGTATTCAATGGATGCAATCTAATATGGGTCCGTAACCTTGTTTTTTTTAAAAATATATTATTCGGAATATATATGTGACGTCACATAATTGAAGAGGATGCTCATCATTTTTCCGTGGTGTAATTACGATGAGATGTGGAATGACGACATTACCATGCTTAAATATCTTTGCTAAATTGTCTTGGACGCAGCAGTATTGGAAAACAATTTTCACAATGCGAAAAGTGGTCAATGACTGTGAAATTCAGAGTGAGTGATGTGGCGTGACTGAAAGAGAGAGAGGCTTGCATCCCCCGACTGCATCCAATGTGCGTGCGTCACCTCTCGTCCGAGTGGTGAAGGAAGGGCAAGTGGGGTTACATGACTAGGGCGGCCCGGCGCAGGCGGGCTTCCTTCCTGAGTGCGCCGATGACTCGGGCGGGCTTCCTGCAAGCCTCAGCCAGTGGTCATGGTTCTCCCACTTGAGGAATCCAGAGATTTTTTAAACATACCGAAATATCAGTCCTTTTCCACGAAGTGGAATAGCTTCAGGTTTCTATGAAAGCGTTGACCGAAGCCTGTTCTGTTCTCCGAGACTCGGTGGTATCCGGTCAGTGTTAATTGATTCTTTCATCTTATCACATTACTAACTTTCTAAAACAATGGATAAAAAGTTCATTCCTCCTCTGCCGAAGCGGGCGTTCCCCTCTCCCTCGGGAGGGAGCAACTCCGAAAGTTATAGCGCCCCTCTTCACACCTTGGGGCTCCGATTTGTTTGGAGCTGGTTCCTCAGTCCATGTTGCCGCGCTAAGGACGAATTTCGATCCACAGTGTAATGACAGTAGCCTGTAGCATTACTGTTAGTTTATACTAAATATCAAATGAATTCATAATATTTTTAGCTTAGAATACTGCATTATTGTCTACTGAAGAGCAAGATGTGAACCAAAGTAATTAAAATGGTAGAATTTACGAACGGGTTTATATTTGTCTGCGTAACACCACTCAAACCACCGCGGGTGCTCATCACACCAGGGACGTACAATCAAGTCCGCTTGTTACTAAATTGTGAGGAATCAATTGAAAAGTAATATTATTCAAACATTGGAATATATAACTTGAAAGGATGCTTAGAAATTTAAAAATCACTAATTTACTACATTAATAGTTTGGTAGAAATTATAAAAGATGATAAACTTCCAGTAATTGAATAAAATCAGTTATTTCTCTGTGCTCCTTCGATTTACGTAATATCGTAGGGATGGGTGGCTGTGCATGTATACTTTTCATCCAGGCGTATGCAGTACCCGGGTTTCCATTTCATACACTTTGGTATAAAAGTTTAAACCAGTACAATATGCATTCGAGACGAGGTCCTAGGAGCGGTATTAATTAATACGTAAATGCTTCACAATGACTGGAATCCGTCCTGACTGAGATATAAGGACGGGTTCCGCACTAGTTCCGAGAAATACGTGCTACTTCATGTACTTCATTTGATAAACTCACTCTCCATTCTCGCGGTCTCCACTCTTCAAACTCGCAATCATTTTCAATAGTCGGCAGTAATAGTTACTGAGGCTTGGAGAAAATTGGATCCGATTCTGGGACCAACTGGGCATAGTTTGACGTTGACGCGGGTTCTTTAGACCAGGCAATGAATGCTTGTGGAAAATTTAGGCACGTCGAAAATTGAAAATAAATTTTAACGAAGAGTTAATGTGGTTCGAATCCATAATATGGTCATTTCTCATTAAAAAAATAGAATGTTAAATCCCATATCACTAATCCGAATACGTGTTCTTCTAGTCGCTATCGATGTGAATTTAAATTAAACTTGAATCATCATTTCATGAATAAAGCACTATTTTTCTCTCTTGTCATGGACGCACACGTATAATGTGACCATTGTTTACTTCCTAGAAATCACCACACGGGGGAATAAAACCTAGAAGCAAGTTAAAGAATCATATAAAGGAAAGAAAAGAGTCTCTGCGTCAGTGTATTACAATCAACGCGAAATTAATACCATGTGTGTATCAATTAGGACTTTTCCTACAAATTACATTGAATCTAGATGTAGTTATGATTTATCCACTCTTAACAAGGTATTTATAATGTAATTTTGCTGACATTTCATTAATAAAAAGGCTTTAATGTTTTTGCAAAGTGTTTATTTGCACACGAGTAAATATGGTAACCCTATAAATGGCAGAGTCATACGCTAATGGCCTCTTTACCCTATTTTACTCCTGAAACAAACTTCATTTCGATTCTCAAAGAAAAATAGGAGGAAAACATCATCCCTGAATGCTGAATGAAAATGTATGCACGGTGGCGTCATTTCCTGAAATGCAATACATATATTGCTGTTGGTCAACTCTTGTCTTATCCATGATATAAATACTATGATTTTGACGCTCAGATATGGCAGGATAATAAATAATAATGACTACCAAAGCCACATGCTCAGAAGTGCCTTAAGCTGTCGGATACAAAGATATTATATATTATAACACACAATATTCAGCGTTATCTGAAATGAAAAAGCTCATGTCAAACCATGATTCCCTCTCCGGAAGCTACACCCATCGGGCATATTGAAGTTTGCTTCTCGGCGATGTGACACTATTCGTAATAAAGTTTTGCATGTGTTGTTAATTGAATTTCTTTTGCCTAGTTCTGGATTTTACGACACCATTCAACCAGATTTCTAACGACTATCGTGAGCGAATCTGTTGAGAATTTCGTCGCCCAGAGGATGTTTTTGGTTTGAATGTCAAGACTTTCCGTTTCTTAGATTCTTTGGAGGGGAAAAAACATCGTCCAAATGTGAGACAAACAAGAAGTCACTTCGAATCGCTTGAATTTATCATTCACGACTCAACGTTAAGGCTTACGGTCTCGATGTTTTTAAATTTCAAATTTTGTTAATGTATTACTGCTTTTGGCATTCGTTTACACTTCATTGTGGCTGATAAATGTAACAATAGTTAAATTAGAGGATGTTTCCATGATGAAATCAGCCGTAAATCTGTCTGCCATGCTACGTCTGCCGCTTCGTGTATTTAATACATTCTCGTTGTTCGGCATGAGCGATTGAACATGCGGCTCTGTCGGCGCGATCAAATGCCAGACCCGCTCGTGCTCTCTATAGATGCCCATACCATTCAAACGCCACTGATGTCCCACTATGAGGAGCATGCGAAATGGGATAACTGCAGCCGGGAAATATATGATCGTAATGCATGAGTTATCCATAAGTCTCTCTTCTACGATCATTAAGAACCCACTTGATGATGAAGGGATGTGAATTTTTGGGGAATTCATTCTTTGTGTCCGGAGAAAAAGGTTCGCGCGATAGCTCTGCATACGATATTGTAACAAATTTATCCTCTTGGCGTGGTAGTCTTCTTTCGTGTGATGATTTTAAGTTCCATGGACGACACACCTTAACGGATTGATATTAGGTTCAGATATTAGCGCAGCTGTGCAAGGTTTCTAGTGTTTGAATATGACGTGCAGACACGCTTATGCGCAGCCCAGCTAGTTCGAAATTTGAATGAGTCATTTAATATTCGAAAGAACGGAGGACGGGTCCGACAAGAATATACGAGGGTCATCCGGAAAGTAGTACCCGTTCGTGCCGCATGAAGTGCTGACGACGCGAGTAGCCGCTGGACGAGGTCAGATAGCTTCAGTGGCTTGTCTGCCTTCTCTGAGCCAAGTTGCGTGACGCTAGCATTGCCTGTGTTGTTTCTGTGATTGTTTACAATGTTTAAAAAAATTGAGAACGCCGCCAGTTGTGAAGTGAGGGCAGTGATTAAATTCCTCAATGCAAGAAACGTTCGCCCATGTGATATTCATCGCCAATTAAAGGAGGTGTATGGAGACAATGTAATGGACGAGCCGTCTGTTCGGCGGTGGTGTCGCAACTTCAACATGGGGAGGGGGAACACACACGACGATGAGCGTTCGGAGAGACCGTCTGTCATTACAGACCAACTGGTGAGCTCAGTTGACGAATTCGTGAGGAACGATCGGCGCGTCACAATTGATGACATCTGTGAGCATTTTCCCAATGTTTCTCGAACAATTGTTCATGAAATTGTTAAACACCATCTGCATTATGCAAAAATTTGTGCAAGATGGGTCCCTCGCGTATCTCAATGAGCTGGCGGCGAAGGACTATGCAGCAGGAATACAGAAACTTGTCACACGTTATGACAAATGCCTTAATTTGCTTGGAGATTATGTTGAGAAGTAGTTTAAAGTATCCTCTTTCAAATAAAATTTTTTATGTTTGTTAATATTTACTTTTGTCTTTTTATTTCACGAACGGGTACTACTTTCCGGATGACCCTCGTACTTGT
This sequence comes from Hetaerina americana, assembly GCF_022747635.1. Lineage (NCBI taxonomy): Eukaryota > Metazoa > Arthropoda > Insecta > Odonata > Calopterygidae > Hetaerina > Hetaerina americana. The sequence continues at coordinate 712,306 of NW_027286404.1, forward strand.
GTGCGTCGTTTCTCATGGCGCAGAGGTCCCCCAGAAGAAGCCGCTGTTCCCGCCCGCTCGACTAAGGTTCAAGATTCGATGATGATCCGGTGAAAGATTCGATAGCCTCTTGAATCCACAAATGTATTAAAGGGGAAATCCCACCCAGGAAGTCAAATCCTTCGCGTTCAGCGACTATTTTGTGCTACTCATGAATCTTCTATACTTTTTGTGCGCTCTAAGTTTCTCTGGCTCCTGTGTGCATGGAGTATGAAATTAATATATCATAATTGTTACTTTCAACATAGACATCAATTATCAATTATAAGGCTTAAATATTACTACATTATTAGGTAGCTGAGATAAATTTTCGATTTAATGACTGAAGCCAATTGTTAAAATTTATTCCTACGCGAATTTAAGGGAACAACTCTGTCGGACATACTACTGTCATAGGAAAAATTGCATAATTTCCCTATCTATCCGGTAATTTTTGGTTAGCGTTTTAAACAAATGAAGTTATTTCCCGGTGACCTTTTTCACATTTTATAAGTTTATCAGAGAACGCTATCAGAGAAAGAGACTATGAATTTTAATAAATTATTGTACACTCTTAAATATTGCTGATGCTCATATGTATTTAGTCAAGGAAGGATAAATTACATTAAAACACCGCCAAAGTCTTAATGAAAGGGAAGATAGTGGTGTTGTGTACTATTCGAGGATCGAAACCCTCGCATCCACTGAAGTCAAATTTAGACCAACACGCTAAAACAAAAATGCCACATGGATCATGGCATTTGAAGAAAATTAATTGTTTCCGTTCTTTAGAAAATATTTGAACGTCTGAATGAAAAGGAGCGTACTCGGCACGCGTCCATCCTCCTCCTATCAAGTAAATAACGGAGGAAAAACTTGGACAATTATCCGCTTGGATGTGATATAATATCATTATTGAACCAATCCTTGAAATCGGTAGGCACTCAACGGCTTTCAAAGCGAATTTCTTAGAAGGGAGATGGCGCTTTACGGAGCATGGAGCAAGTGAGTCAATGCTTGGAGATTAGACTTCGCAGCCGCGGCGAATGATGTCTGACAGCGGAATTCTTCTCAGCATTTCTCCCCCTCAAGGGCTTTCCCTCCCTCCTTTGCATTTGCCTTCATTTCGGCTGGCCCTGCGGCATCTCAATCCTCTCCGACCTCTAAGAGCGACGTAAAACCATCGCAGCCAAAGTGCCAGCCAGACAGTGAATATCGACATAACTAATGCTTCCTGTTTTCCTCAATTCTCGGCGCGCCGGTGGCTGTCCACAGGCTTTTGAAAAATTCAGTACTTTTTTCAATGCCATGGCATTGTAAATCACACCAATTAACCTCACGAACTGCACACGAGATTGGTGTGGCGTCGAATCAATTCCGCAGGGACGATCGCTTTTCAAAGCATTACCGTAGTGAAAGTTCCCTAAAATAATACTTGGGGCTGTATATTTCCCCAGAATGCATATCGGCTGAAGAAAAAATTCGCATACGTGTACAGTTGCAAAGTTATCCAAGTTATTCCACTACACTTGCCGAGTATTCAAATGCTTATCTCCTTTTTTATATCTTTTGCTTCACTTATCTATCATATTTTATAGAAATACTTTCCACTCAATCAAAAAAAAAAAAAAATGGAAAATAATAATACAGGAAAGGAGAATTGCACGGTTTTCCTATGTAACAGAATTCTATCGTATTTCAAGCATATATCAGTGGTGGGATACTGTTATTATTACGTGGTTGGTTTCACTTTTTTAATGTCATGGTATTGTAAACCACACCAATTAACCACACGAATTTTACACGATGATGGATTGGGGCTGAATCGATTCCGAATCGAATATCGGTTTCCAAAGCATTAGAGGGTTGAGAGTTCCCTAAAAAAAATCCTTGGGTCTGCATACTTCCCCGGATTGTAAATCAGCAAAACAAGCTGGAACCGCCGGCGTTGTTTGTTACACCAAGTGCCTGATCCTGGTGTCGTGCCTTGGAATGGCAAACATCTTTTACCGGATTTGCCGGTCAATGTACATTTATTTTGCCGTAATGGTCCAGTGACATACTTCGGCAGTGCAATATTTAAGACAATACCTCGATATCGGACAAAGAATCATTGGATTTTCCTCAAGAGATAAATTTGATTTCGGAATTGGATCGAGTTCTGCGGAGGGGGGCTGGATTTGTCAAAAATTGTTATGACCAACGCAGTAGCGTAACTACTTTGCTAGAAAATTTAGGCTGGGATTCCCTTACACAGCGGCGTTTACAATATACTTATTAAAACATTTAAAGATGAGTCCTTTTCCGATGACACCAAGAACATAGTACGAACCCCAACGTATTACGGACGGAGGGATCACGAATATAAGATTGACTGAGAGATAGACTGCAGGACTGACACGTTTAAAATGTCATTTTTTGCAAGAATAATAAGAGACCAGAATGCTTGTAATCGAAATCCCCCAGGAGTCAGCTCGACACAATAAGTATTAACCTGCAACGTAGCCACTGCGCATGGTTATTTATGCGCATGGTCATTATATTTATTTATATTTTTTGCAGGTTGCCCCACCTCTCACCACCCATTTGAAAACCCCTAACCTCCTCATCCCTTACCTGGTGCTGCACCCCCTGCCGCACACCTTTTTGGTGGCTCGCAGGGTATTGATGTAGATGTAGATGGATTAGAGAGAAAGTTTTATTTGATATTCAGGTGTTGTGCTCAGAAGATTACATTGTCTACCAATTAAATTATTCAGTTCTTCGAAACCGTTAATGTCGAATGGAGTGGCCTTCATCTGAATTTGATTTCTAATTTATAAGCATCGTAAAACATCCTCTCCTTTCCGGCATGAGTGATGCTCGACACACGACTCTCGTTTTTCCTAAATTTCCTAAGTGGCCTGTTATTGAATACATGTTAACTGTGGAGTATCGCTACAAAAAGCCAGATTATAAATTCGTTAATACTTTGATGACATTGCATTATAACCGTGGCAGTTATTTATATATGGGACGCGGTAGTCCAGGGGGTAGAGCGTTTATCTACTGACTGGAGGGCCCGGGGTCGATTCCCAGGCATGCTATTCTGGGCACCTGAACCTCCACCTAATCTGTGTGATTTTTTGGGTACCAGATCTTCCTGGGAAACCAGGAAGATCTGGTACCAAAAGATCTGGCACAGGGAAAGGAACCGGCCCCCCTACCCTGATGTGTGAAGTTCACACGCCGTATAAGGCATTAAGCAAGGCATTAGGGTGAATTCTACCATCACCTGCCAAACCGACTGCAGAGTTTTCTGTTTATGGTTTACATACCTATGGTTTCTGCTGGTCGCCACGGTTTGCGTGCGTGTGTTGGAACTGTGAATATAAAAATTTTGAAAAAGTTGTTTTTTTCATGACACGTCTGGATGGGCAGTCGTTGGAATTTGTTTGTCGTTGGATGGCCGTAGAAAATCTTATGATAACGCAGACTATAAAAAATCTGACTCTACCATTTTTGCCAAAATAATTAATTCAACTGATCATAAAAACCTGTGATGCAACGTTTGAAATATTTTCTGTAGCATTACCCGTTGAGCAAATCTTTGTTTGATGGGTGCTGCAACAGAAATGCTATGGGTAAAATGAATTGAAACTATCTCCCTGTTTTCTGTAAAACCCGTCCGTCTACAGTGCAACAGTCACCGCTCCCTATGATAAGAAATTCCAATCTCCTATCATTCGTTAATTTTTCTCGCGAAAGGTTATTATCACAAAAGAATGCTTAGATTCTCGGCATCACATTCATTTACTTAAGCATCTTCATTCGATGACTCATTTCACCAATTAAATATATGGATGCCTATGGGGGCCAGGCGATGCTTCATGGCTCTGTTTCGCCAACCCGTTGGGTTACCATATCCTCAAATGCCAGTATGAGGTCATCCCCCAATGGCACCAACTAACTAGTTCTTTGGAATCCCAAACAAAGCAAAGCTGTAATCCTAGGCTATTTCCAACAATATATTTACTCTTTTACTCATAAATTCAATGAAATTTAAAGCACATCGTATTTTTGCGAAACCATAATCGAGTATTCCTTCGAGTACTTTTATGCAATTTTAAAACTCCTGCACTTTTCTCATTAGGCCTGATTTTTCTAAACGGTCAATTGCGCTGGTGCAAAAAGTTTTAAAAAATTTTGCCGAACAAATATCTAAAAATAGAATATTACCAAACACAATTCCTTTCACAGAAGAGCCATTCTTTTTCTTCTCCATGACCCACTGTTCCCGCGTTGACGAGATGAGCCTTTCAACACAAGCATTACGAACTTCCGTCCGCCATAAACTCTTCGTCCATCTTCCAGGACATTTTAACTACTTCTACATTTCCCCGGGATATACTATCAAGATACACCAAACTAAAGCTCCACTGAAGAGCCGTCGCATCGTCAAATTCAGATTAATATCCTTCATGGATGTTTTCAAACTAAAACTTAAAACCGTTCTAATTCACTTCATTCATTTCCATATAAAACTTGAAGCCATTCGTGTTCACCTTTTTATGACTCCAAAATCTCTTTAACCTAATGCTTTCTTTGATTCATCCCATCTAATGAGTTTAAAGTCATAGCAGCATAGGAAGCATCCCTCTCATGAAGACGATCACGTAATCTTCATCACATCTGCGAGAGCTTTTCTTCATTCTTTAGATGACTGTTATATCCATGGAGTTCACCATATAAATAATATTCTATAAGTATATCTGTCACTAACTAGGGCCATCAAGGGGTTTTAGCACAGTTTGTGGGTGCCTTAAGAAAGGAGGAATTGCGAAGACAAGCACACGTGAAAGGAAGACTCGAGAGATGGAAATTTTTCTTCAAGTCTCTGAAAAGCTGGAAATGAAGACAGTCACCACTCGTGTGTGGCTGAGGAGTGGCAAATACTCTATTAAAAAAATCTCAAAATTACTTCTGATAATCATCAATCAAATATATACAAATGGAGTAATGTGTAAGGATTTCCTGTATAAATCCCAAAGAGTAAATCTCAAGTAGGTCATGTTCATACTGGATTCAGTCGCTTAGTAAACGTGCAGGCCGGCCCATTCCAACCATTGATCTGCTAATTGGCCTCTGAAGTTAGCGAAAATATTATCACCATCTTTTGTTGCTAGTCTCCCTAATATTGTGGAATATTAATAGAAATATCACACACAAAAACCACGTCCTTATTCTATGCTTTCAAAATTTCGTTTCACTGATGTAATTTCCAATATGGACGCAGTTTCGATCGCCCCATATCCAATATTGACTCATTGGTAACCCGCTACTCTTATGATTACATCGATAAATGATAATGACGAAGATTTTCACACCACTGTGGTTGCATGTATTCGTCGATAAACCACCAACGGGAATGTCTTCAAGGCCTCTACCGCCAAAGAACCATAGTTGAACTCACTATACTCATAACTTCGGTTTTGGTGGGCCCGCAAGAGATTTTTGCAAATATTTTAAGGCCCAAGAAAATTTGTCCTAGCAGTCTGGAAATGCAATTTATAAGCAAAACTGTTATGGTGTACAATGCTACGGAATACAAGTGCAGCAGTTAGTACATTGACTTCAAGTTCACTGCTCGAATTTGCGAAAGTTCTTGCCGCTTTTCCCAATGAACTTGCCCACCGAACATATTTCATATGCTCTTATGTTTCGATTTGGTGCTCTGAATCATGGGCAACATGGTTCTTGTCTGAAACACGGGAATGTCTGCGCAGCAAGCCGTTCCAAGTTGTACAATGCGCCTCCCGGTCTTCTCTCCCGGAACAAAAACAAGGATATTTTCGTTTGAGGTCTTCCGTAAATGGACATTTCTCTTCGCCATTGTGAGGTGCTTTTATTACCTACAGAAAACCTCTATGCTAATAAAAAGAAAACACTAATAACATAAAAAAATAGGGAAATGATATTAATATTCGATTATCACTAAGTATTCAAGAATATATACTCTCTAACACATACTCTAAATCATATCTTGTACAGAAAAATTATAGAGTGAGCATTAAACATCGTATAATTTACTGCTTTAGTTATTCATGCAGTTTGCCACCATCAGCGTATTATAAAATTCAAAAGGTACTGAAGTAAAGTGCGATATGTTATAGAAATGCATAACGGTTGTGCTGCTTGAATTTACGCATGCCATTGGTATACTGGGGAGAAGAAAGAAGAGTGGGGTATTAGTTACTCTGGAGAAGGGGATGCCGCAATACAACCTCAAGATAAACCATTATATTATATTATTGAGACTATTGGAGAAAAAAATTAAGTTTATACAAGGTTTGTCCCAAAATTAGTAGGACTGAGTCGAATTAAAATAATGTATCACCAGAATTGATGAATTCATTCAAAAGTCTTGTAAGTAGCATCCTTTGTGCGTCGACACACCGCTGCCAGGAGTGGGTTTTCCACGCCTCGTCGGCCTTCTGGAAGGTGCCGCCCGAAATGCTGCTAAGCTCCATCGTCACGACCCGTTGTAACGTTTCCATCGGGCCGTGATGACGTCTTTTCAGCACGGATTTGAGGCAAGGGAAGAGGAAGATGTCTAGTAAGACGTTTTCTTAAAAATTTGGACCCTACCTCACTTAGTCGAGAAGCTCTTGGCAGATTTGCGGGCGACTTTCCTTTTATTCGTCCAAAAGCACTCGCGGCACCAACTTCACACACACCTTTCTCATGGCTATATTTTGGGTCACAAGTCATTACACATCACTTTTAGGAATGCCAAGTTTGGGGAGGTGCTGCAAAATATTCTCAGGTTGATCACCATGATAAAATCCCTGTCACTTTGATCACTAATATCGTCCAGAGAAATGAGTGTAAATTAGTGTATTTTAGGCCAGCGCTATTAGCTCAGAAGGACTGCATAATAGCAGTCTCTATACAACTGCATAGTATATTAATTATTATTAACATATGTAAAAAATTTATTTACCAAAGGTGATGCAAAGAGAATTAAGTAATTTTATTGAATGGGCAAAAGAGTAGTAGTAGTAGTATTTAGGGGAGGCGATCTACAGCTAAAGTAATTTGCGGCATTAGGGCTGGACAGGAGACGTTGAAGGGTGGAGAGAAACCCGGCGTCAGCGTAAGCCTACTCTTATCGAAAGGCACCAATGGGTCCGCAGTTTAACGTCCCATCCGACGAATGGCGTACTAACTCAAAGTGCTCTCAACAAAGCACCTCTAGTAGGGATCGGGATACCGCTGAAAAAAACATTGCCGCCGTCGGGATTCGAACCCGGGCCCTTTTTTCGATACCCGATCGTGAATTACCTGAAGATCTGAATGGACTCCGAATAAATTGCAGATGCCTACAAAAGAGAAAAACTCGAAACCCTGAAATTGCAAAAAACCTACTGGGGCAACTTTTGGAACTCGTTAAATACGGATGCACGGTGACCCTAATCAGGCGTGGCAGTGGCAGACTACATATGGATTGAAATTGGCCAAAAAATATACATTGTCCTCATTTCTGGACGGCGCCGTTCCCGGACGGAGCTTTAGGATTACCCTGATCATTTATCACCATCAATACCAAAGACACCGCACGCCTCGGGAATGGGGTGACAAACGCCGTCTGCTGCCTGCCTCGTCGGTGATGGTCGGAGGACTCGTCTTGCCATGCACGCCCGACTTCGTGCGATTTCTTATAGGAACCATCTCCTGGACACGAGGGGATTATGATGTCTCAAGACGAATGCGTGGAGCAACACGAAGAAAACAAAATGGACGCGAAGGAAAACGAGGGAAGAAACGCTTAGGCTTGGTGGGGGGGGGATTGTTGGGCGAAATCCAAAGGAGACAGGAAAGGTGGACGCAGAGTATTTTAATTTGGGATGGAATGTTGAAGACTGCTCTGGAGAGGAGGGTGTTAAGCAAGCGTGCAGGGGGAGGAAAGGGATAGGAATATTGACGGAATGAATGGAAACAGGAAGCATGGGGAATTGAGGAAGGGTTTATTGTAATGTGGGGTGTGACACGGAAGATGGATGTCACTCCGAATTTAAAAAATATTTTGGCGGCACATTACGAAAATCTAATGCAGACTTTCATATTAAAAAAATTAAAGAAAAATTAAGACTTTCGAGTCGAAAAACAGAATACCCAAAACCTTACGGAACTTCAAAATTAAAATGCTAAATGGGCTCCTGAGGTTAAGTTCATAAAAGAAAATATGTTAGAAATCACCTATTCGGTTATTACCAAGGGAAACAATTTCGCGCCTATACCTAAAGTAATCACATATTGATATCATCGGATCCTTAGGATACGAGGTCAACGAAGTCCTGGGTACTAGCCTAGGAAATAAGGAGCAAGTTTTGTCGGTCCTGAAAAGGGCATTACTACCCTGCTCCATCGGCCAGAGAGAAGAGCAGGCCGAACTCAGCGCCCTGCGCGGGAAGAAAGATATCAGCATCATGCCAAATAACACAGGAAACGATAGGAAACGGCTCTCACAACAATGGCAGAAGACTACCTTAAAATTGGAGAGATTCTTTCAAACAAAACTTGCCGGAGCCAGGCGGGACGAGAACTAGAAACATGGTCCCCCCAATGAAGAAATCTAGCCTCCCAGCTGTATGTTTGGAACCTCTAGCACCCAGCAAATCCTGGAATATGTAGATAGCCCAAACTCCATAAGCCAGATAAATCCTAACGACCGATCGTGAGTACCATTTGAACGCCTACCTACGACTCGATCGAACACCTTACGAAAATCCATACATCCCGGCACTGTTCCTGTGTTTATATGAAAATCGGGATGGGAGTTCTGCTGAATTTGCGAGCATGCTAAAAGAGATTCAACTGAAGGAATCCGATATCATGATCATTTTCGTCGTGGTGTCTCTATTCAACCCAGTCCCGCTTTCCGACGCCTTGAATCGCCTGGTGGAACACACCATTATACGGACGGCTAGCTCTCATATCGAATCGGAGTGGCAAATACCTCAGAAATAAAACACCTCAACAAGACCCAACGAAATGGTTGTAATGAGTGGCAAATATCTTTGACCCTAAGAAACTCCTTCAAGGCACGTGGTAGCCATGCGCGGGAGATGAACAAGGTACTTACTTGTCTGCCTGCCATGCATCTCCACTGAATCCGCGGTAAAACCTCAAGAATATTTCGGGGAACGAATATTACCACAATACACCGGTCAACAACCGAATTAAGGGAACAGCTCTCTATTGTGAAGAATCCAATTCTTACTTCTGACTTATGGGATTATCCGAACCTCTGTGTGTGCGATGAAATTTACGTTTGGGGAAATAACGTCACGATCAAAAACAGAATAAAAAGGACATTGAAGTCAGGCGGGATTGAGACAGTTGGAGAAATCAGCATTCGCCGAGCGGTCAACCGTGATCACGCCGTTAATTAGGACGAGACGGGATTATTTTGCCGTTGGCAGGGATATTGGGATCGGTTACCTAAAGAGGCTAATGAAATCTGCCTCCGCAAGAAATATTTTACAATGGAATCAGGTTTTCACTTGTAAACCTGCTCTGAAATGTATTCATGAAACCAGGAAAAAGGACAGCCATTTAGGAGACGCCTTGACGTAAGCAGCTCTCCGGACCGATCAAGGGGGCCTCGTGATTCTAGGGATTTTCCAGGAGATTTTACGCAGTCTATTTGATTTGATCGACCCAGTATTTCGTGGGATGTTAGCCTAATTTTTCGTCTTTTGTACAATTGGGTCTTATGCTGTTACCAGGTTCAGGATGACTTTTTTGTTTAAAAAATACTTTTTTGCAAGTGTGAAAATATTGTGCTATTGCTACTTTGTCTAGTTAAAAAACATTATTTAAATAAAGTTGCTATAGCTAATAACAAGTCCAAGAGTGTTGGAGATTTTCTTGACTCATTTAATTGTGGATATAAATAAAAATAAACAAATATGTATTTAAAGTTTGTACTCTTGAATATAAAAATATTGGAAAGCCATATAAATGGAAATTAGATAGCTATGTAAAGAAAATTTGAGTAGTATCCTCGTATTATCAGATGGTAGTTATTTATCCAAATGAAGAAAGTCAGGAGTAATAACTACAGATATTTCTAAATAATTTATTTATCAGCGGTAAGGAAAACTTAAATATAAGGGCTAAGGAAAATTGTTCTGCCAGGGAATTTCGTGCGATTTTTCTTTCGCCGATGACCCTTACGATAGCTATGGTGCTTGAAAGGAAGGTGTTGACTACAGCCAGAAAGTCACAAGAAAGTCGCAGTTCACACACTGTACACAAAAAGGTTTCACCAAAGCGAGTGACAGGGATAATATAGTATCTCTACTAGAAAATTCAGAAGACAAAATAGATTTAGGATCCTAATGAATACAAAGAGCAGCAATAAGTGCGTAGTAGCCTTGCCGGAAGCGGTAGAGATACGACAGCTTCAATGAAAATATCAGTGTTTCAAAAATCATACCGACTGCTGAACATATATGACGAAATTTGGAGCAGGGAAGAAGGACGACTGCTATGAAATGGCAGTTAGTGCGCGAATAAACACTCAAAGTTTATCTCAATTACACCACGTTTCTCATGTTCGAAACGCAATGCATGACTATATGGGCTGAATGAAGCCTCTACCAAGGACCACACTGAAAGTAGGTTGAGTTGCATGGCTGTATTCGGCTTAGGGATGATTAATAAATGCAATACAACTCAATTTATCGACCTCCTTGACGAATTTTGCCTTAAATGATGGTATTATTTAGATTTCACCGTAAAGTAGTTAATTTGGAGCCAAAGCAGTATACTAAAATAGTTATAGCGCTTGTAAATCAAAATGATGAATTAAATAGTTCAACAGCTAATCGATTTTTCAATATTAAGTCTTTCACTGTTGACGTGTTATAATGGATTTCACTTTCGCATGACTCGCGGGAATATATTTTTACAGGTCTTTTCCGTAACAGCCATTAGAGTTTAATCGTAAGCAAGTTTTAAAACCTGAACTGGGAGGGTTTTTCGTGTGGTACTACAAGGTCTGCCCCAAAACGTAGAATGATTGTTTCCCGCTGACTTGGGCAGTTGGAGTGAGGCGGGAGAGGTGGAGGAAGGCCTTTAGAAAGCAACGCGGCCCACGTCAGTTGCCTGCGTGCCGTCATAGTGTGCGGGTCGCCTGCCAGACTGGACACGTGCTCGAGTGCCGCGTCACGAATCACGATACCACGTTCCATGGAACAACTAAACACGGTAATATTCCGTGTTAAGCTGAGGTAATCGTGTTCGGAGACCATGACCACGGATTAGGATGCTTATTGCCCAAGACGTTCGGTGACGGCATAGAGGAGGTTAACGATGAGAAAAGACCTGGAGGTTCTTCAACGACACCGTGTGACGAAAATATGCATTAATTTGACAGATATCCTCGATTCCGATCGACGCCTGGCTGTCGGAATGTTAGAAGAAGGATGCAATATTCCGAAAAAAACACAGTGCATCGCATTCTTCCTGAAGAATTAGCCATGAGAAAAGTGCGTACCATGATGGTCCCCAAGGTGTTGCTGGAGGGTCTGAAGGCTGCTCGTATGCCAATCTCGCGTCATACTATGTTAAATGGAAAAATTTTGCCCTATTGATATCATATTAAGGTATCGTATTCACGTAAGATTGACACTCAGGGTGAATATTTGGAAACGTTGAGAAAAAAGGCAGCATTAGTAAAAATCATTTCAATTTTGTTGACTGGAATACTAATTTGCATAAAAACATATATTTCAAGGAACGGAGAAAAACGCACAATTTGGTGGTGTAAGATTGTAAAGGAAAGGCAATCATACGTTATATCCCATGACAAGCTTTTGTTAAAAGATTGATACCCCATGGTTGGGTATTCATTATTTATTAAACGGCCTTATTACGGACACATAAATTTAAGTTTCAGTTAGAATATGTAATAACTAGCCAATTGAGACGATTAGAGATGCCTTATAATATATTTTCTTATAATATCTTATCTATATTTCGTAGCCAGGGTATTTTATATTTTACAAAGAATGAGCCCATGAAAGCAAAATGAAACGACTTGAGTAGTATTTATCGCATCAGTTATCATTGAGGTGGGGGACAGAGATATGTGAAATTTAAAAGTGCTGGATGATTTTAAGTCACTTTGCAATAAATGACTGCATAATCAATGATGGAAGAGTAAGTCAATCATACTCTTCCTGCAAGTTGGAGGATCGATGAAGCAGATAAAATTTCAATCCAATTGTCTAAAATTATATTTTGCCTCTCGTGGATATGCGAAAGTTAATATGATAACCTTCAGAATAAGATTATAGTGTCTATATTTTTGCCATAGAGAAGAATGGTGTCATTTCCTGTGAGGTGATCAGGCTTCGAATATTTTTACAAAATATGCATATCGATAGAGATTTGAGTGTGATGGTAACTATTTTAATATCAAATGACCGGCAACCGATAAATATTTAATAAAAAGGATTGGTTTTCCATATCACAATCCAAAGAATTCTGTGCAGAACATGCCTCTCGGAATGGCTAATGGGAAGCAAAAAAATATTAATCTTTCAAGAATGAGATCAATCCTCTCAGAAATGCCCTCTGCCTTCATAGGACTACACCCGGTCAACTGGGTAAAGCAGGGTTGAAGGACTGGCACTTTGTCTCAACGGCACCTCCTCCTTGTCTAAGACCCCATCGTGTCAGGAGAGGACTCATTGGTGAGCATTGGGGGTTAAGTGCTCGGGGCTGGAATGAATGACATGGAAGGGCCAAGGGAAGGTGTACCATTTGAATCGAAAGCCAAGGGAGGCTGGAAGGTCCCCGAAGACCCGATGGCCCTGGGCATCTCACCCTAAAGGGGCAAGATGCATTCATTCACCAAACACTATCTCATCCCTCGTCTGAAAGAACGTCTCATGATTTCGCATGATTAGGAATAAGAATTTTACGTTAGTATTATTGACACATGTAATGCAGTTCAAACAAGAACTATTGTAGATATCTAGTGGTTTTGAAATGCCAGGTATGCAGGAATGAAAATAACTTTTTAAGTGCTCTCAGGATTTACTCTTTTGATCAACTCAATTGTTACATTTCCCCTTAAAATCGGAAAAAGTAGACAATGATTCAGATTACCGCATTTATTAATCAATGGGAAAATGATTTCTAACCTTATTTATCGTAATAAATGCTTTGGAAAACGATGGGAAAGGAATATGTAGATGAGCAATACTTTGGGAGAGTAATTATATTGGCGGGCGATAATTCAATCTTTTCATGAAGAACGTTGAATGATTATTTAAAGGTATGAATGCCTAAAATATTGTGTAATTAGGTAATCCAGTTCATTGAAGTCAGACATGGTATGACTTATTAAATAGTTATTGACTCAGTCACTAATAGCATAAAAAGTTTACTGCTAGGAAATATGGATCACCCTCCCATGGACTAAAACCTTAACGTGGTTGAAGGGCTTATGCGTTCCGATGACCCCTAGAGCTGTGCTGACGGGACCATTGATAGTTGCTCCTAGTAGAGCCCCAGAAGAAAGGTAGTCCGCGCGGGGTCTGTTCCTCAGTAAGGCGGCTGCAAAGGCTTCTGACCCCAGTGGGGCGGCCATTGAGTGATGGAACTACGTTAAAAACACTATCGTGGACGTTACCGGGAAACCACCTCCCCATGCTCCTCTAACTCTATTCAGTCCTCATCCTCGGAAGACGAATCTGCCCCAGAACCCCTGCCTCAACCCTCAGCCATGTCGCTCCCTTCCCTGTAAATTGTCACCAGACTGGACAAAAGGCTTCTTCGAGTAGAACCAGCGCTAATCAAACCAGCGAAACCAAAAAAGAAAGCCAAAACCCAAGACACGCCTGCGGCCGCTTCTTTCGTTGCCACTAATTCTGTCAACACCACGATTCCTGCTAATAATGAAAACCTAGCGGGGAGGAGTGATGAGTGTATTCCTGAGCCTCCACAAGAAACTCGACCCTAGACACTTCAATATGAACCGCATCCATCGCCTGTTTCTGTAAGCCTGCCGGAACACGTCTGTACCTCAAAGAGCTTCCGCAAGCCGCCCAAGAAGAAGGCTGGTCTACTGTCACTCGGAAAAATAAGTTCTCCAAACTTCCCACTCCTTCCATCCCAGCAAATACAACCCTTCCTGTTGAATCCCGCTCTACCAATAACCTTCCTCCTATTCGCCTTTCCGCTTCCCAATCCTATCAAAAATACCTCCTACAGCTATCTCGTCTGATCAGTCATCAACCAATAATAACCTATAATAACTCCTAAATTCATATCCACCCCAAATCCCCAAAAGACGATCGAAAAATCCGTTCATTGCTTTATTCCAATCACCTTCCCTACTTCACTAACCCCATGCCCTCTGAAAGGCGACGAGCCTTTGTGATGAAAGGCATTCCTCCTATAACCTCCACTGAGCAAATTTCCAAAGACCTTGATGAAGCCTGCTTCACTCTAAGGGGTATTTTAAATTCAAGAAGTTCTCTCGGGTTTCCCACCGGTTCAGGTTGCAGTACACCGACGTTTCGAAGGCTGACTCTGCCATCGTCTTCAGGGTGAAGTATTGAGCATGAAAAAGGCCTGGTATTTATACACTCCGCCGGGGCTCAAGTGTGCCCTGATTGGCCGTAAGCGTTAGTGTGCTCCGCTACGGCCAATCGGGTGCGTTCCCTTGCATTCTTAATTTTCTTTAGCACTGGCTTCCATGTTTTACTGATTTGGAAGCCGTTGTCTCTGTTGAAAAGTTTGGTGTCTAGTTTGATTTCAACGGCTTCTTTCACCACGCGATCCCAATAGCCGTTAGCGTGGCATAGCCTCTTCGTGCCGGTAAAGTTAATTCTGTGGTCGTTGTTCAGGCAATGTTCGGCGACCGCAGATTTCTCTGGGTATAATAATCTGATGCACCTCTCGTGTTCCTTCAGGCGTGTTTCTATGGTGCGGCCGGTCTCCCCAATGTATGCTTGGCCGCACTCGCAAGGAATCCGGTACACTCCTGAGGTCTTCAATCCCCGTTTGTCTTTCGCTGTGTCAAGGACTGATTGCAGCTTTCTTATTGGTTTGTGGATCGTTTCCACCTTGTATTTCCTTAATATTCTAGAGATTTTATTGGAAATCGTAGAGATAAACGGAATGCAGGCTCTCGCAACAGGTTTTTCTGCCTCTTCTCTCCGACCTTCAGGATTCGTGAAGGCCCTTTTAAGGGCCATGTTGATTTCCCGGGTTCCATATCCATTCTGCTGGAACGTCTTCCTTAGGTGTTTTATTTCCGCCTCCAGGTGCTCTTGGTCCGAAACTGAAGTGGCTCGGTGCACGAGTGTGGAGATTACTCCTCTCTTTTGTGCGGGATGATGATGACTTCTCCCGTTCAGGTATAGGTCGGTGTGGGTCGGTTTTCGATAGACTTGATGGCCTAAGCTGCCGTCCCTTTTCCTTTCGATCAGAATATCGAGGAAGGGCAGGCGTTTATTCTTCTCAGTCTCCATGGTGAACTGGATGTTCGGGTGGACACTATTCATATGGCCGAGGAATTCGGTGAGTGCTTCCGTTCCGTGGGGCCACACGATGAAGGTGTCATCCACATATCTGAAGAAGTATTTTGGCCTTAAGGGTGCTGTTCTAAGTGCTCTCTCTTCGAAGTCCTCCATGTAGAAGTTCGCAATTGCCGGTGACAATGGAGAACCCATGGGGACTCCCTCCACCTGCTCGTAAAATTTGCCATTGTAGAGGAAATATGTCGAGGTCAGGACGTGGCGGAAGAGATCGACGGTCTTCTCATCGAACCGTGCTTGGAGAAGCAGCAAAGTGTCTTTGATCGGCACCTTCGTGAATAGCGATATGACGTCAAAGCTCGCTAAAATGTCTTGGTTGTCCAAGCGAATATCACGTAGGGTTTTGACAAATTCTGCAGAGTTCTTAATATGGTGCTCGCATGATCCCACAAAAGGCGCCAGGATCCCGGTAAGGTGTTTAGCCAAATTATACGTTGGTGCCCCTATGGAACTCACAATTGGTCTTAGGGGTGCTCCTTCTTTGTGGATCTTGGGCAGTCCATAGAGTCTCGGTGGGACGGGCGCTTGTGGCATTAGGTTTCTGTTGGCCTCGGAGCCGGGCAATGATTTTTTGAAAATTTTTTGGGTATTTTAAAATTACAGTCAGACCTTCATGAACTTACTTCCTTCACCAACCTTAAAATTACACCAGAAGACCCATCCCGTGAGAGTGATCTGCTACAACTCAAATCATACTGCGGGATAGATATAAAAATTGAGGAATTTATTCCCTCGATAAATCCTGCCCAATGTGCTGAATGCCAGCGGTTTAGCCATGCCAGAAACTATTGCCGTCTTCCGGGATCACATCAAATCCAAATGCCCTATCTCTCTGCTGACAGCCCCAGTTACTGCTGTAACTGTGGCGGCCCGCATGCAGCGACCTATCGCGGATGCCCAGCATTCCTTGCAGCTAAAATCCACAAATTAGGCCAACCTATCCCGGACCCAAACCAAACTTACCTCCACCCCCTCCCCCCTTAGAAAATTTTTGGGATAAAAGAGCATTAGCGAAAAACACCCATCATAACCCCTCTTTCACTCCTAATGAAATTCCCAGCCTTAGAGTCACTCACATCCCTCCGCCGCCCTCAACCACTTCTCCGGTAACCCCATCTATCTGTCCCCCCCTCCTCCCTTTATTCCTCTTCCTCCTCTTGCACCAACTTTCGATTTCAACCCCAACATTCTGAAGATCCCTATTATCCCCCCTCTTCCTTCATTCCAAGATGCTCCAGCCATACCCCCTCCTGAAGCTTCATCCTTTAATCTTGGACCCAACTCCAATGTTATCCGATATCTCTCTTCCCCTCCAATCTTCCAACCCATTAATAGCTTAGCTCCTACCGTCCTCATTCCACCAAACGGATCCTTCCTCTCCTCTCTTTAACTGGCCTGCCTTGGTACAGCAATCTACTTCCTTTTTGTCACAATTAATCAATGCACCAACATGCGACAGGTAAATAATATTTCTAAACTTTTTCTCCTCCCTGGCCTCTATATTACTTAATAATGGCTGCTCATCAAACGATTAGAATCTTCCAAATATCTCTCCTCTCCTGGAATTGTAATGCTGCCCGCTCCAAACTTACCGAAATCCATCTGCTCATTGAACAACACACACCTGACATAATCGCACTATCCGAAACACAACTTACCCATAGAGACAGCCTTCAAATTCCTGCCTACACCACATCGGACTCGACCGCGAACACACAGACAATGCAAACCCTAAAGGGGGAGTGGCTATCAGCATAAAATCTAAACTAAAACATACACACCTACCACTAGTAACACCTAGCCTTGAAGATAACGGTCTTTCAGTCCACACAGTTATTGGCCACCTTAGCATCTTCAGTGTTTACATAACTCCTAAACAAGCGTCCATCCCCAAACTAAAAGAAATATCTCACCATACCCTACCAACCATAATTATGGGAGATTTCAACAGCAAACACTCCCATCGGGGCTGTCGTACTACCAACGATAAAAGATGAGCACTATTTAAGCTCACTCAGGACCTAGACATCCCCATTCATGCCCCAACTGAATACACACACATCCCTAGACGACAAGGCACTGACACATCCGACATTCTCGACATTGCAATATCCAACAACTGCCCATTCCACATCCCAGACAAAGTTTTACATCATCATTCATTCGATCACCAACCACTAATATATTCAATGGAAACTGCATCAGTGGCCACGCTTCACATCTCCTCTTGAACACATAACTGGGCTAAATTTGAAATAAAACATAGCTGATTCATTCTCAGCCAATTCCCCTCATTTAACAATTAATCAATCATCCATAGATCTCAGCATAAATACACTAACTGACCATATCAACACAGGTCTCAATGAGTCATTGAATGACCCTATCATAAAACCTCTTCTCTCCTCCGCTCTCCCTACATACATTTAAAACACTGATCACAGACAGGAACAGACTGAGAAAGCTATACCAGAAGACCAGATCGCCTCACGTAAAAAACAATACACCACTTTACACTCAGCGGTTAAGCGAGAATTACAAGAGCACGGAAACACACAATGGGGCAACAAACCTAGCCACTCTTAACCGTGATGACAGCTCCCTTTGGAAAATCGAGCGTTTCCTCAAAAACACTGCCAAAACCACTCCTCCTCTCATTATAAACAACGTGAAATTGGACACCGAAAGAAGAGAGGCGTACCTTCCACCACGCCTCTCCTTATTTACATAAATGGCCTCAGTACCGTGGTTAATAGTAGGATCCGTCTTTTTGCCGATGATACGGTGATTTATGGGGACATTCGAAGTCGCGAATACAGAGTCGCAGTTAGCCAACGGCCTAGATGCAATTCAGACTTGGTGTGATACATGGCAATTGGAATTAAATTTGAAAAAATGCATAGTAATACAGTTTTGGGAAAGGAGTAATTCCCTCCCATTTAGTTACAAAGTGAAACAAATGGAAATCACGAGGGTAGATTCCTCTAAGTACTTAGGGGTAACAATTACTCATGATCTGTCCTGGGGAAAGCACATACGAGAAATATGCTGTCGTGCTAATAAAAAATTGGGATTTGTAAAAAGAGTGCTGGGTAAATGCGACGAAAAAGTGAAGGAACGATGTTTTCTTGCCCTAGTCAGTCCCCACCTAGAGTATGCTGCCAGTATATGGGATCCTCAAGAGATAAATTTGATTTCGGAATTGGATCGAGTTCTGCGGAGGGGGGCTAGATTTGTCAAAAATTGTTAAGACCAACGCAGTCGCGTAACTACTTTGCTAGAAAATTTAGGCTGGGATTCCCTTACACAGCGGCGTTTGCAATCTAGATTAAACCTATTAAAAACATTTAAAGATGGGTCCTTTACCGATGACATCAAGAACATAATACGAACCACAACGTATTACGGGCGGAGGGATCACGAATATAAGATTAGAGAGATTGGCTGCAAGACTGACAGGTTTGAATTGTCAATTTTTCCAAGAACAATAAGAGACCAGAATGCTTGTAATCGAAATCCCCCAGGAGTCAGCTCGACACAATAAGTATTAACCTGCAAGGTAGCCACTGCGCATGGTTATACGATTATATTTATATATATTTTTTGCAGGTTCCCCCCACCTCTCCCCATCCATTTGAAAAACCCTAGCCCCCTCATCCCTTACCCTTTCCTCCTGGTGCTGCACCCCCTGCCACACACATTTTTGGTGGCTGGCAGGGTATTGATGTAGATGTGGATGTATCAGCAGTCTGTAGACAAAATCATAAATGAGGGAAAAGGGCTGTATACTATTGAGGAAAAATGGAAATATATCATAAAAGGGATAACGGAAGCCGTAAAAGAAACTATAGGAACCGTCAATGGGGAAAGGAAAAGGAACGCATACAATGCCTTTAAATAATTCGCGCATTCATCGAACCTTGTGCCGCAAATTCTGGCTAAACACAAGATTGTACAGCTTTGCCAGCCTTCTTACAGTCCCGACATAGCTCCCTGCGACATTTGGATGTTTCCGGCGCCCAAAGCAAAGCGGCTCGATGAGTAATGCGACGCAAGAGCTGAAGACCATTCCTAAATCTGCGTTCGAGCACTATTTTATGGTGTGGAAGCACCCCTGGGAGCGTGTGGTTCAATCAAATGCGGACTACCTCAAAGTATGCCACGGCCCGGCATACTTGGTGACATTGGTGACAAATATTAGCACCAATGTGGACATATAACCGCAGGTCAGATAGTGCTCGAACTTCCTCTTATGTGGAGGAAATGCATAAAGAGTCATGGAATGAACTGTAGTCAGGAATGAAATTTGGCCGTGAATTCGGAAATCAGTTAGGTTTGCTGATGAGCAAACTCTAATTTGTCCGTCAGCCAAGGAGTTCAAGCATTGCTGAGTGAATTGGAAATTCATTGTGACAGATATGGGATGAGAATCAATATTAATAAAACAAAGGTTATGCAAATTTTCAGAAAGAGAAAGGCTTGGCTCCATTAAAATATGAGGCCAAAAATTAGAGCCGGTGAGACACTTTAGGTACATCAGAGCTGTTTTGGTCAAAAAGGTCAAAGTAGAATGGATATAAGGAGAAGAATTGCTCTAGGTAAAGAGGCCTTCATAAGGAGGGAGCTGATAACATGGACGATTAGTAATTACGTCAATTAAAGGCTCGCGAAAATTTAATGTGGAGCGCAGCTCTTTACGGCGCTCAAACATGGTCACTGAAGCAGGAGGATAGGCTTAGATTAGAGGCTTTTGAAATGTTGGTATGGAGGGGAATTATTATTATTATTATTAGGTAATATACCGGGTAGGCTTTGGATAGGCACAAGGGTAATATAAATACTTTGTGCATCCTAAAAAAACCCAAAATCCTACTCTACAACATGTCCCTCTTCATCTCTGTGTACTTCCTTACTCCATTCATACCATCTTACATCCATATCCCGTTCCTGCCCTTTCCTCATTTACCTACCTAACATTCTCCCTTCTATCTTAGTATTCAACATCCTACTGCCGATCAATATGCCCTTCGTCCATTTTTCCTGCCCCCTTATGGTTCCTCCATACAATCCCCTCTCCTCCCCACCCACCGTACCGTACCCCTTCCGTAACAATCCCCTCCCCTCCATACTTACCACTTCCTCACTTGTTTTCCTTTCGGTCCATTTCACTTTCTCCGTCCTTCGCCACGCACACGTTTCGAAAGTCCCCATTGTACTTCCGTCATTGTTGTGCCCATCCTAGTAAACCTTTCGTAACCGGTAAATTACTTTTAAAAATATGTATCTTAAAAAGCATGAATACATAAAATGAACCTACTTGCGGTCGTGAAGCATTGGGAAGCGAAATAGCCGAGACCGTAAACTTGGTTGATACTAGGGTTGTCAAGGGGGGGAGATCAAAACAAAGCTACAAGTAAGGGGAAAGATAGGGAACGCACACTAAGTCAGTCGGGCGTTTGGGAACAGTGACCCACGTATATCTCACTCACGCAAAAAAAGTAAAATTAATCAAAAACAAAACACAACCACTCCATCACTAAGTGTGGAGTAAGTAGAGTGTGCCAAGGAATAATTGAAGGATTGAGGCCGATTGTGAGTATCATTTAAACACCTGCCTTCGACTTGAACGAACACCTTACGAAAAACCATACATCCCGGCACTGTTCCTGTGTTTATATGAAAATCGGGACGGGAGTTCTGCTGAATTTGCGAGCACGCTAAAAAAGATTCAACTGAAGGAATCCGATATCATGATCGTTTTCGTCGTGGTGTCTCTATTCACAAAAGTCCCGCTTCCTGACGCCTTGAATCGCCTGGAAACACACCAGTATACGGACGGCTAGCACTCATATCGGATCTTTATTCATGTGGCCCCAGCCACCACCATCCTTCCCAGCGATGTACCGTCTAGTCACCACTTATACGCAGGGCCTACAAAGAGAGTTTGCCAGGAGAAATAAAACACCGCAACAAGACCCAACGAAATGGTTGTAATGAGTGGCAAATATCTTTGACCCTAAGAATCTCCTTCAAGGCACGTGGTAGCCATGCGCGGGAGATGAACAAGGTACTTACTTGTCTGCCTGCCATGCATCTCCACTGAATCCGCGGTAAAACCTCAAGAATATTTCGGGGAACGAATATTACCACAATACACCGGTCAACAACCGAATTAAGGGAACAGCTCTCTATTGTGAAGAATCCAATTCTTACTTCTGACTTATGGGATTATCCGAACCTCTGTGTGTGCGATGAAATTTAAGTTTGGGGAAATAACGTCACGATCAAAAACAGAATAAAAAGGACATTGAAGTCAGGCGGGATTGAGACAGTTGGAGAAATCAGCATTCGCCGAGCGGTCAACCGTGATCACGCCGTTAATTAGGACGAGACGGGATTATTTTGCCGTTGGCAGGGATATTGGGATCGGTTACCTAAAGAGGTTATTAAGATCTGCCTCTACAAGAAACATTTTACTATAGAGTCAGGTTTTCACTGGTAAACCTGCTCTGAAATGTACTCACGAAACCAGGAAAATGGACGGACAGTCAGGAGACGCCTTGACGTAAGCTGCTCTACGGACCAATCACGAGGCCTCCAGATTCCAGGGATATTTCAGGAGATTTGACGCAGCCGAGTCGATTTGACCGGCTCGGTGGTGAGCCGATGGAACTGCTAACCGAATTTATTGAGTTTTGGTTTTGGGGATCCGTTCGGTTTATGTTTATGTGCACCTTTCAGGACTACCAATTCGCATCCTAAGCGATATACGAAACGAAGAATGCCATGACATAATTTCCACCAATTAGGGTTGAAGATGACAGCTGAGATACTAAAATATGACTGAAATTTGACGATCAAAGCAAGAAAAATATTCTCGGCAATTGGCTACGCCTGATTGATGAAGATAAGATAATTACTCATGGAAAGCTACACTCGGATCATTTTTTAAGATGTGGTCGCAATTTCCGTAGATATTTTCAATTGATAATCCTTTGACAAATATTTGATGAGGTAGGCCAGTACTTTATTCGGTATAACCATGTTCACGTGGGTAAAAAATGTCCGTTTTTTTTGCTGGGTAATTGATGCCACATTCTCCTATTTTTAGCCTATTTTTTCGTCTTTTGTACTATTGGGCCTTATGTGGTTACCAGGTTCAAGATGACTTTTTTGTTTAAAAATACTTTTTTTCAAGCGTGAAAATATTGTGCTATTGCTACTTCGTCTGGTTAAACAAACAGGATACATTATTTAAATGAAGTTGCTATAGCTAATGACAAGTCCAAGAGTGTTGGAGATTTTCTTGACTCATTTGATTGTGGATATTAATAAAAATAAACAAAGATGTATTTAAAGTTTGTACTCTTGAATATAAAAATATTGGAAAGCCATATAAATGGAAATTAGATAGTTATGTAAAGAAAATTTGAGTAGTATCCTCGTATTATCAGATGGTAGTTATTTCTCCAAATGAAGAAAGTCAGGAGTAATAACTACAGATATTTCTAAATAATTTATTTATCAGCGGTAAGGAAAACTTAAATATAAGGGCTAAGGAAAATTGTTCTGCCAGGGAATTTCGTGCGATTTTTCTTTCGCCGATGACCCTTTCGATAGCTATGGTGCTTGAAAGGAAGGTGTTGACTACAGCCAGAAAGTCACAAGAAAGTCGCAGTTCACACACTTCACACAAAAAGGTTTCGTCAAAAGGAGTGACAGGGATAATATAGTATCTCTACTAGAAAATTCAGAAGACAAAATAGATTTAGGATCCTAATGAATACAAAGAGCAGCAATAAGTGCGTAGTAGCCTTGCCGGAAGCGGTAGAGATACGACAGCTTCAATGAAAATATCAGTGTTTCAAAAATCATACCGACTGCTGAACATATATGACGAAATTTGGAGCAGGGAAGAAGGACGACTGCTATGAAATGGCAGTTAGTGCGCGAATAAACACTCAAAGTTTATCTCAATTACACCACGTTTCTCATGTTCGAAACGCAATGCATGACTATATGGGCTGAATGAAGCCTCTGCCAAGGACCACACTGAAAGTAGGTTGAGTTGCATGGCTGTATTCGGCTTAGGGATGATTAATAAATGCAATACAATTCAATTTATCGACCTCCTTGACGAATTTTGCCTTAAATGATGGTATTATTTAGATTTCACCGTAAAGTAGTTAATTTTGAGCCAAAGCAGTATACTAAAATAGTTATAGCGCTTGTAAATCAAAATGATGAATTAAATAGTTCAACAGCTAATCGATTTTTCAATATTAAGTCTTTCACTGTTGACGTGTTATAATGGATTTCACTTTCGCATGACTCGCGGGAATATATTTTTACAGGTCTTTTCCGTAACAGCCATTAGAGTTTAATCGTAAGCAAGTTTTAAAACCTGAACTGGGAGGGTTTTTCGTGTGGTACTACAAGGTCTGCCCCAAAACGTAGAATGATTGTTTCCCGCTGACTTGGGCAGTTGGAGTGAGGCGGGAGAGGTGGAGGAAGGCCTTTAGAAAGCAACGCGGCCCACGTCAGTTGCCTGCGTGCCGTCATAGTGTGCGGGTCGCCTGCCAGACTGGACACGCGCTCGAGTGCCGCGTCACGAATCACGATACCACGTTCCATGGAACAACTATACGCGGTAATATTCCGTGTTAACCTGAGGTAATCGTGTTCGGAGACCATGACCACGGATTAGGATGCTTATTGCCCAAGACGTTCGGTGACGGCATAGAGGAGGTTAACGATGAGAAAAGACCTGGAAGTTCTTCAACGACACCGTGTGGCGAAAATATGCATTAAATTGAAAGATATCCTCAATTCCGATCGACGCCTGGCTGTCGGAATGTTAGAAGAAGGATGCAATATTCCGAAAAAATCACATCGCATTCTTAGGGACGGTTTAGACATTAGAAAGTTGCGTGCGCGACGTAGATGAAGATAGCTTATTCCCAGGCATATTCGACAATGAGAAAGGAATGGTTTGAAGAAAGTAGACACCAAATAAGGCCTTGAGGGTAGACAAAGTTTTTGCGGAACTACTAAAATGTTTAGGAAAATGTGGCAGGATGAGGCTATATGGCCTGATTCGTAGTATCTATGAGGAAGCAACCTGGCCGGGAGACTGAGAGATCAGTTCTAGTTCCTATCCCCAAAAGGTAGAGGCTACGGCTTGTGAGGACTACAGAATAATAAGTTTGATTTCCCATGCGGCTAAAGTTATTCCAAGGGTAATCAACAAAAGGATAGAGGGTAGGGCAAATGATTACTCAGGGAATGATCAGTTTGGGTTTGGGCTGATCCAGAGAAGTAAGGATGCTATGAAAAGACTCGTCAACACTTTGATGTTGGACGTAGTTTTTTATGGCGCGGAAACATGGTCATTGAAACAGGGTGATATACGTAAATTGTGGAGGATTTTGAAATGTGGGTGTGGAGAAGAATAGAAAAGGTAAAGTGGACAGAAAATAAAATAAAAGAGGAAGTGCAAGGCAAGGAGAGAGGATATTTGGTAGAAATCCAAAGAAGGCAAAGAATTTCAATGCATATTTGCGGATGACTCCGCTAAAAGTTACTGTTGCGGCATCTCCCACAGTTTAATGGAATGAGGCAAAGCATATTGATCGGCGGTGGAATGTTGAAGACTGTGATGGAGGGGAGAATGTTGGGCAGACGAGGAAGGGGCAGGAATGGGATAGGGTTGTTGGACGCAGTGAAGGGAGGAAGGAAGTACTAGGAGATGAAGAGGGCCTTGTTGTAGAGTAGGATGTTTGGTGTTTTCTGGCGTTGCGTTGGTATCAGTATGTGACCGAAGTGAAAACTTCTTTCACATAATATGCTCTTTTGTTCCTTCTGTGACTCCTAACATCCTAATTTCTCTCGTTTTTGAGTTTCTGTTCCATTTAATTTAGTGACAAATTTCTCGGTCTAATCTCCTTTTCTCTCTGCCCCTCAAAAATCTATCTTTTTTTAGTATATCTTTTTAACTTTTTATTTAACAAAATCTCATCCAATAACTCTCGAAGCATGAAAAAACCAGTGAAGAAGCACTTATTTTTCATTTTCATTAATTTATTTAGCAATGCCTACCACGCGCCTCTAGTATTCCTTTTAAACACCTCATGCCACCTCACCGGTGAATGAGGCGGAAATGAAATCTTTTTTTTTTCCTCAATGTCTAACTTACCCAAAATTAGGAATAGCTCGACACTCCTCTGAGACGCATAACCAAGAGAAATGATAAGCAGCAGTAACACTCCAAGTCAAGCAGGACCCAAGCCATGACGCACAAAGATCACAAGCGGAAGGAATGCCTAGGAGAACGCGGCGCTCAAGGCCTCGCACTTCGAACCAAGACCTAATATTTCTTGTATCGTCGAACCTAGAAAACCAGATAAGCACTTGTGGTCATTATTTGAGAGGACGGTGGCAGGTAACATGTGCCCTGGCGGTAGGAAGGAGGGAAGAATAAAGAAGGGATAAGCGGGAAGGGAACATCGAAGGGATAGGGGCAGGTTGAGGGATTAGGTATAGGTGATTCTAAAAAGGACATTATGAGGCAAGGGTTGTTCGGCACATGCTGAGAGGGTAGGAGGTGGTTAGTTGGGAAATACGCGAAGGGTGGAGTCAGTTGGAGAGAGGGAGTTTCACTTTTTGCCGTGGAAACGGGATTCTGAGGAGAGGAGAGTAGTTTATAAAAATATTGTCGTTTAAAAGAACATTTATATTTAATTTTACAATTTCAAGGTACTCTAAACTATCAAATCTTTCGCTCTTGTTTTCGTAGTGAAGAATCTGCAGATTAAATTTACATGAATGGGATGATTGTAGTAGATGCTTAGCTAGGAGTGATGTTTCATCAAGAGTCCTCCAGCATCTTTCATGTTCTTTAATTCTAGTTTTGAAGCTTCTCCCGGTCTGGCATGTGCAGCACATAACACAGGCACCATTTGGCGTTAATCTTTGTTGAGGTTGGTATCATGCCATAACTACCATCACTACGGCTCTTGTTACCTCCATATGACATGGAATTGCGTGTACTGCTTGCGTTTTTGGCAATATCATCACGGAGGGCTACAGCAGGCCCGTGGGAGGAGCCCAGAAGACTCTTAAAACAGTGAGAGACCTTCGACTTGAAAAGCCACTCATTGCCACGGGGGCATATGGCTATTCCCCGGAATAGGAGCCATGCTTTGTTCCCCTTTTTTATTTTCCTCCATAAATTTCCCATTTCCTGGCTCCTGTGTGCTTGACTCCAAAACTTCATGCATATCCGTATTCCTGTCTTCTGCCAATGGCTTCTCTTCCAGACAGACAAAATAAAAATACCTTTAAGAGCTGTTACAAGAGCGGCTCTAATTGAATGCGTCCAGTAGTAAATGATTTGTCTCCCTCAGAGTTCGTAACAGTTTTATGGAAAAGTGTGCATTTTTATTTGTCGCGTGCATATTTGATTTAATGCAGAGCTCACGCGTTTTTCAGCTCCAGGAAGGAATTTCCAGCTTTCCACGCCGCCCTAATGGTAGCGTAGTACGCAATGAAGCCTCGCGCTCGAGTTCCTACCTGACGTCAATCACATTATTTTATTCAGCAATTCTCCTTGTCCACGGGAATGGAGGATGAGTGGAGAAAAGTCAGTACTAATCAGGCAAATGCGGACGCATGCCATTTTTGCTCGTAAATTTTCTTGAATGTGGCCATTCGTTGCTGTCGACACATTTTTCGCTCACGTTTATAACACCTCGCCATAATATTTGGCAATAAAAATGAGTTTGCGTCAAATTCATTTTTTTTGCATCTCATATTGTCTCCCCTGCACTAGAGCCGTGAAATTAACACGCATTTCAAACACACATTACACCTCATTCGAGGCGACGCTCTTTCATTTCTTTCTTAAAAAAACAAAAATCCCGCTGCGACTTGACTCGCATTCTGTCCCGCATGTTTATCTAAGGCCCGTGAAGGAAAGGGAAGCGTGATTTACATTACAAAAATACGGCGGGCGGAGTGGCGTTTGTTTTCGTGTGGCACCACGTGGGCCATTAATATCCAGACGCTCCTTCCCAAAGGTGTGTATATTTCAACGTGGCGCCGTGGGGGTCGAATATCATTTGCATCCCCGCACGGGGGAGGTCAGAGATGAGGAGTACCTCGGGCGGTGGGGGAGAGGGTCCCGGGAGGCCTCCGAACCGCCTTGGGTGAGCGGTGCCCGTACGCTGGTGGCAGGCGCTGCATGTGTGCTTGTGGGACGGAGGGCGAGAGCGACATCCTCGATTCCCACGGCCCCTCGCGAGGCGCCGCCTATGCCGCGCAACCCCTGGCCGCCGCCTGCACCCCCGGACTTCGCCCCCTTCCTTAAACTCACGCCAGGGGTGGGGCGGGGTGATGCTTGGGGGCAATCTCCATTTGATGCGGGGGAGTGGCTGGCAGTCGAGGGCTGAGGGGGCGCGTGAGGAAGTCCATGGAATCCTGGTTGGGTCGTCGTCGAGGGCCGCGCGTCACCGCGATGCGTCCAGTTGGTGGCGACCACAACTTACGATAACGATCTACCGGCATTTAACTTCAGGCAGGTTCGACATATCATGGGCGATATTGATTTCGAGGTCCATATCGATGGATCTCGCCATTTTAAAGCTTTAAAATGATTGTTTTTTCATCGGTGGTCTACCGGTTAAGGTACACGTCGGCTTTGGATGGACACGAGCTAGCAAACGGTACGTACAGCGACCATTCCCTTGCTTTCTTAACAAATCACAACCTGAAATCGGACACCCACGTGAGTCTCTCTTCAATTCTTCATTACTCTATCCTCCTTTCATTCCATCGACATGCTGTCCCGTCCCGTTCCTCCTTTACCTAACGCTCTCCCCATCCATCACAGTCTTCGGCCTCCCATTCCCAATCAAAACTCTCTGCATCCCCCTCCCCTGCCTCGTTTGAAAACAATCTCCTCTCCTCCCCCGCCATAATTCGCATGCATTCGATCTCCCTTCATCCGTTTCAACATGACTGCCCTCATCCCTGCTATTCGCTTGCCTACTCTCCACCTAACCACTGTCTCCGGAATCCCACTGCAGATCACTATGCTCTGCATCCACTTTCTCTGCCTCCTTATGATTTCTCCCAACAATCCCCTCCTCTGCCCCACCATACCCAGCACTCTTCATTTGCTTTCCTTTCTGACCAATTCGCCGCCTCCATCCTTCTCCAAATCCACATTACGAAAGCCTCCAATCTACGTCTATCATCCTGCATCTACGGCCACGTTTCCTCACCGAACTAAACCTCGCTCCATGTAGAAGTTTTGGTGATCTGAAAATGAAGTGAAGAAAATTACCAGTGGGAACAACACTAGGGCCAGCAGGTTTGTTTTCGTGTGGCACCACGTGGGCCATTAATATCCAGACGCTCCTTCCCAAAGGTGTGTATATTTCAACGTGGCGCCGTGGGGGTCGAATATCATTTGCATCCCCGCACGGGGGAGGTCAGAGATGAGGAGTACCTCGGGCGGTGGGGGAGAGGGTCCCGGGAGGCCTCCGAACCGCCTTGGGTGAGCGGTGCCCGTACGCTTCTTGATGCACACATCTCTCTTCATTAGGTTCATGCTGTTTTTTGTGAGAAACTTTTCTTAAATTTTTCTTATTACATTTTACAATTTATTATTAGCATAGATTCATTCCCCTAAGAAACGATCGTTACCGGGGAATTGAAAATTTGCGTTGAAGCTTTTCTGCTTTCCACATTTTCGTAGGCCGCCTTATAAAGTGCCCTCTTCCTCGAGAAGATAAAAAAATAAAGGTGATTGAGAATATCTCTCACTAGATCTCTTCGTTGCCCAGCAAGCTCACACCCAACTAAACACTCCGACGTGTGAATTGGCTCCATTACGAATTGGCGGATTCTCTGCCTGTCCCTACAAAATGCACCGCCAGGCGCCGCAAGGGTGTGTGGCATCTCCGCTGGACGTCATTTCCCGACGCTTCTCATTGAGGTTCATTTTTTTAGCGACAGTATACTCGCTTAGGGTAAGTTATTGACGGACTCTGGCCGCGCACACTGTCCTCATCGTAAGCACTTACTAATATTACGCAAAATATTCTTAATTCAGTAATTACATGATACAATAGCTCATTCTTGAGCCCTGTATTCCGCCATTAATGCAATACGACTATTTTCCCCCCTCTACCTCACTTTACCCTCAATTGCCGTCTTCAGCATACCATTGCGTCTCAATGTCTCTTGTATCCATCTTTCCGGCTTTCACTGTGTTTCTCCCTTCCCTCCTCTCCCGCCACACTTAGTACTTCATCGCTCGTTTCCCTTGCCTCCCAAGTTATTATTCCTTCCTTCTCCACGACCACATCTCAAAAGATGTCAATGCTCGCGTTTCCTCTCTCCTCAATGACCAATTTTATTTAATCCTCCCGTTAAGACTCCTGCCTCTATGTAAACCTGTATTTGATTGATGAAGCTCTTCTTGTTTTTTCCCTATCGCTCTGCTCACCCTCCTCCAAAGCACTTCATAGACTAAAATAGTTGAATTGTTCTACCGACTCCAGTTTAAGCCTCCCAACTTTAATGTATATTATAAGCCTTGCAGTACTCTTTCATCTTCAAAGAAAGTTATCACAGAGTCATAGTCGAGTCAGTTTAATAGTATATTATTCTTTATTTTACTCGGATACCCACAAAGTATGATTACTATTACTCATTTATTAACCATTAAAATAAACGGATGGCGATAATTAACAATGAAGTGCACAATTTTTGTTAAAAATTTATATTTATTGATCAATTAACTGTTTTGGAAAATTAACACTGCCTTCATTGCAAGTCAGTTGGTTACATTGCCTACCAAATTACCTAGTTTCGTAAATTTACGCCAATAGCTCTTGTTTAAAATAAATTATTATTAACAAAATAAATAATTTATGAAGCCAGAGAGCTAATATTACTTGCGGTAATCTCAGTGTGTGACGTTACCTCGAATACCTAGTCCATAATATCAAGGCCAGCTTTACAGGGTCCGTCCCAACAATAAGTAAAAAATTCTTCGAAATAACACCCCTTTACATCGACAGACCGATGTCAGCGCTACTTCCGGTCACAGTACGCTTTCTGGGAGGCGTCGACGGGAACCTCGTTCAGGCACCTCGCAAAGGCCTCTTTGACGTTGTCCAGCGTTCCAAAATGGTTGTCTTCCAAGTTACTTTTTATTCATGGGAATCAAAAGAAGTCCGGCGGTGCCACGTCGATGCTGAAGGTCACTTTCACAGCGGCGGTCGAAGAGATCACGCGAGATTGACATACCGATTTTCCGACAGCACCTTGGGGACGATCTTGGCACACAACTTTGCCATGGCTAAACCTTTTGTAAGAATGCGACGCACTGTGGTTTCCGGAATATCGCACTCTTCCGCTAACATTCTGACACCCAGGCGCAAATCGAAATTGAGCAGGTCACTCTTGCTGCGTTTTCCTCAAACTGTGTCGTTGATGGACGTCCAGGTCGTTCCTCGCCGTCAACCTCCTCTCTACCTTCCCGGAACATCTTGCGCCAGCGGAAAACTATTCCTTGGGACCTTGATTCATCTCCGTAAGTGCTCTTGGTCATGGTCATGGTCTCCGGACTGGATATTCCGAGACTAACACGACATTTTATTGCTTACGGACAAAAATTATTGTTTTTAAAATCTAATTGTACGCCCACTTTCTAAAGTGAAACGATATCACATTTCTGAGTGATATTTTTATTACGTTTCGGAAATAAATCGATTATTTATTTTGAGTGAATACAAAATTTGAAAGTTCCTATTAAATATTTAATTAAAATTATGTCAATTTACAATATTTTCTGTTGAGTACCACGATATGCTGCGCTGGGGAACTAATTAAAAAGGTGTTACGTTTTAGGGATTTTTATTTTCCCCGATTCCACTTATCGTATGTTCTATTTAGCTCCTAGTCTCCCTGCATTTTGCGCTTTTTAATTTCGGAACTAAAAATCTTTAAAGTTTCATATTCACGAGCATCCTTAAATAATTGCATTCGGCAAGAAGAGATGATTTGAATTTGAGGTCACAAGAGGCAAGTACAATCCATTTCCAAAAATCGAAAAAACTTAGTTTTCAGAGTCTGGCCTTTAAATTGAGTCCACGCATCTCACGCCACGGACCCATGCCTTCCACTGGGAGACATTTCATTTTTACATGGCGACATGATGGGTTCACGAGCAGCGAAAACATTCTCGCGTTAAGTCTCAGTGAGTATGGCCAAACTCAGCATGGAAGAGAAACACTAATTACTGCTATGCTGAGGGTGGCCAACAAGTTATATACCACCTGTTGCCACCCCTGGCCTCGCTGGAGAGCGGCCTAAGAAAGAGCCAGAGGAATTACTCCAATCTTTTCGGGCAAATATTACACTAATAGAAGCGAAATTTGCCCGGATATTTGCTGTCGTTGCAGCACAACAACGATCGATTCAATGCCCTTCAATGGTTTTTGTTGCTGTCAAACAGAGTGAGTGTTGCTCCAAAAAACTTAGAAAATAAAAAGAAACTCGTTCATGTAATATAATGAAGTATGATTATCAGTGAAATGCAGGTGACCTAAAAATGTTTATAGAATAAATATTAGGTTGAGATAAATGGTAAACATTTTTTAGGAAACAGATTCATTGGTAAAAGTCAATTAATTTAGGTGTTCTCTAAAAATCACATTATTCCTATGGTCCAATATTAACAAGCTGAAGGCAATGCTACCTATAGACGAGACCAGAATTTACTACAAGTACTAGTTAATTGCAATGAATGCTTGTAACAATTGCTTCTAACCGTATAATAATAATGTATGGGGCTCACCTTGACCCTATGTTGACCTGCTCCAGATGTCCTAAAATGATTTATCAACCCTAACTTAGTTACAGAAATCATATAAATGAAAGTGCTTTTACTCTAGTTTACCTCTTTATAGTTCTATTTTAATTCCAGTATGGTCCTGGTCACGGCGGGCATTCAAATCGAAATGCCATGTATTAAAATAATTCGTTTACTTCTTATTTTACATTCCTTTGAAGCACTCTGAATGATGACATTCTTCGCAAACGGTAGCTAAATTCAAATGGTTTAAAAGTCATCACTTTTTGGTGCATAATTACTGATTTATTGAAAAAGTTCATGTTTATTGTACTTTTCAATTAAAATCATCATCAAATGTATGCATATCTTATGAAAGTTTCAAATTAAAGTTCGTCTGCTATAAATATTCACGTGAAAACTTATTGAACAAATTGAAATAAAATTTAAAAAGCCCGTAGGCAGCACTCGGGAATCAAATGTAGGTTTGAAAAAACCGCTCTCACAGTAATTTGTGGTACAGAGACACTGGAGTCGAACGCACCCTCGTTCTCAGGGTTTACGGGAAATCCGCAAAGGCGCACCTACCCTCCTAATCGGGATTCTGACACAATTGCACCCACGACTCACAAGAACTCAGCTTTTCCAGGATTTTATCTTACATTTTGTAAAAGCCCATTTTAATCAACATTTGTTCCCGTAATCTTGCGGTTAACTTTTCCTATTATCGGTGAGCAGTTTTAAAGAAACTTCATTGCTACTATTTATAATTATTCTCATTGAAATTAACTTTTATATTTCTCATAGTACCCGTAACTCACAGGTTTGGGATTATCTTAAACCTAATGATCAGTAAAAGAATGCACACCTGAATTGACACTGGGGCTCATTGTAATATATTGATCAGACCCATCCAACATTATTCAGCTTCCACTTCCTCGTCTGTTCAAATTTTTAAGAACCTTATAATATTCCAAAGAAACTGCGGGAGATGCCGCCACAGTAACTTTTAACGGAGTCATCCGCTAATGTGCAATGTTTTGAAATTGGCTTTAACCTCGTGGACTGTGGCGCGTCGCGTACGACTACGAATGCCTGTGACATTATATGTACGGTATTTCGTCACATCTAGTTCCTTTATATCCCCCAAAATTTCAGAGTTCAAGAGTCTAGCCTCGATAGCTTAACTGGCTATAGCACTCGACCGGATATTGAGGGATCTGGGTTCGAATCCCAGTCAAGGCGAATGATTTTTACACTCTGAAATTGTTGCAACTCCATAATATCATTTATTGATGATACAGTTATGATCCTACATTCGCGAATCAGAAAAACTCGTACAATTGACATCAAAATTCAATTCCCACTTTCAGTCTAATGTGCCTATGATTTAATTAGCATTTCATCTAGCGGTCGATGTACTGACTAAATGAAAATTAAGGGTTCTACTCACGTCCTTGCTTACGAGCTGAAAATCCCTAGATAAGGGAGGACACATGACACGCTTTGAGGGCAATATTATTGTCATGTATTTACAGGTAAACACATTAACATGGGTACGTTTCCGTACAAAATCAGAAGCGTATTCATGAATGGGATGGGGAGACATTTTTTCCCTCACAAATTTGACTGCTTATGGAATAAATTGAAACAATAATTCAAACTACTATCTGTCAGCTGTATTCATAAAAAAAACATTCACATTAAAACCGTAATTTCCTTATCCCAACTGGTCCTCTGGACTCATGTGATATGAGAGGTATCGTAGAGGTGTCATAGAAGTTGATAAAATCTATAATCTTTATAATTGCTATATTAGGATCTCTGCTTGCTCCAATAAATATCCCAATAAGTATGCTTTAGTGTCTTTTTTATATTCTTCCATGCACAGTGCTGAATTTGGGCGGCAGCCTGCACAATTAAGGGCAAACGGCAGTAGTTTCCCCGACCAGAGGCTAATGAGAGGGAGACTCACTCGTCTCGCTCTCTCAGACGCCTGGGCCGGCGTCTTTGGCGTCGAGAGCGATTAGAATATAGGTAGCCATCTGTTTGTTCTCTCTTGGTGTGATGGCGACTAGCAAATAATAATTCTCTTGTATCACTGGGGGTTAAGCATTAAACAAACCATTAAATTTCATCAGCATTAAGAAGAATAATTTAAATTAATATCCCGAAATGGAAAGTGCAAAGGAGCGTCAGGAGGTGACATTGCCCGTAGTTAATTTTGGCCTTAAAATTCAGGGCCTACGTGGGTTATGCGTACCATCTTTTGGGCGGACAAGGAAACTGTGATTCACCGAATCGGAGTGGGATGGTGCTTCCGCCTAAGCTCTCCCTCCGCATTGGGAGACATGTAGGCGCGATAACAAATTGAGTCGCTTCAAGGCGTGATGTGGTGGAAGCCGAACATAATGAATAACTGATCGTAGCACTTTTCCACTTGATAAAATTTATTTTTAATATTTGTTTCGAGCGTTTCTGGTTAAATGATTTGTTTCGTTTTAATTTGGGGTTTCGATGTATTACCTGATGATGTAATACATCGAAACCCGATCGTAAAATAAATGTTATCAAGTGGAAAAGTGCTACGATCAGTTATTCATTAGGTGTGATAAGTTTAGTTTGAATTGCCATTGCTATTTGATCAGGTAAAATATTTCACTTTGAAACTTGGCGTATCTGCTGCCAACTTTTGCCATTTGGTGGTGCACAGAGATGTCGATGTTTTGGCTTTACGCCGTTGAGTGAACTGACCTACCCAATATTGTATTAGCTCGATATGTCACGCCTTTCGTTGTCTTAAGGGCATGATTTCATTTGTGTCGCTGGGAGACTGTTTGTATATTGAAACGCCATTCACCGCTATGCTCCCGCAGTTTCAAGATAAAATACACTTTGCTCGGTGGCAGTAATTGTCACGAAGCAAATAAATTAAGTGATGCAAAATGTCTAATCATTCATATGGGTTCATTATTTCGTTTTAAATCAATGAGTGAGATTAATTTGCTTTTCTCCGATTCGTTGATTGCAGCCATTTCAGCCCCGGAAATTTAGTAGTAGTAGTAGTAGTTTTGAGGGGAGGCGGCCGACAGCTGAGGTCATTTGCGCCATAGGGGATGGATAGGAAAGGATGAAGGGTGGAGAGAAACCCGGCGTCGGCATTAGCCTACTCTTTACGAAAGGCGCCAAGGGGTCCGCAGTTTAACGTCCCATCCGACGGACGGCGTACTCACTCAAAGTGCCCTCCACAAAGCACCTCAAGGAGGGATCGAGATACCTCTGAAAAATATTCAACACCGCCGGGAT
The DNA here is from genome assembly GCF_022747635.1 of Hetaerina americana. Lineage (NCBI taxonomy): Eukaryota > Metazoa > Arthropoda > Insecta > Odonata > Calopterygidae > Hetaerina > Hetaerina americana. The sequence continues at coordinate 748,096 of NW_027286404.1, forward strand.
TTGAACCCGGGCCCTCTGGGTGGGAAGCCAGTGCGCTAGCCCCCGCACCATCTCGATCCCCTCCCGGAAATTTGCACACGGAAAACTACCGTCTGGTCGCTTATGAAAATAGCATCATTAATATCGATTATCTGGCGGTGAAGCTGGATTCTGAGAATTGGCTTCAGGTCTGATTTAGGTGGGCGTAGGAAAGGGAGACATATTGGCGAAAATTCAGTTGCGTCAGGGCTTCTCTGGTTCGTGCATCGAGAGCATGCTGTGTCCCGGCCCAATATCGCTCAAGAGGTGTTTCACCTACTTTTAAGTTTTCCTGAACTTGTTACCGCACTTCTAACCAACAGGTACTCGTATATAATGGAAATATTTAAGGTTGTTACGTCAACTGAGCATTTATTAACTTAATTATTGACATCGCATATGTTTTACACATGCAGGGCACATTTTTTTCGGGGTTTCAGTGTATAAAGCTGCGTTCGATTAACATCACACTAAACTCGTAAACATATTCCTATGCAAACATTTTATCTTTATCGTTTAAAAAGTAAGGCACATGTAATTTTTTAAATTGAATTTGAGGGGCAATTATACTTAGACCATATAGAACTCACTGAAATTTACACGTATATTATAAATAAATATACGTATAATATGCACACATACACATAGATACATATATTTATTTCAAAACTTGTTCACTACTCCTAAGACGTTCCATCCTAAAAAATGACAATTACGAGGCCGGAATAGCATAAAAACGTTTTTGTTGGTGATTTATTTAGTTTTATTTAATCCTTTTCGGTCAATACAGAGACATTATCTGAAGATACTTGTATCTTAACGATGGACTTATTATTTATATTTTTCTCGCATAATATACTCCATGTGAAAGGGTTGAAAAATATCGGGAAAAAGAAGTAAATCAAAATGTTTTTTGGAAATTAATATAGTTTTTGAGAGTATTAATTTTTCAGAAGAGTTGTGAACCGAACCTAATGTCAACTCGGACTATCGGAATTGATTGGTCAATAAACTCGCGGGCTGAAAAATAGTTTCCGACTAAGTTGAATCACCATACCATATGGACGCAAAAGAAAACGTGAAAATGCTATGCATACATGCCGTCGGCTAAGTTTTGAATAGCAATTAGTAGAGCATCCATAATTACAGCTTAATTTGTGATGCATTTCGCATATGCATCCAATACTTTATTTTTCTGAGATATTGATTTTTCTCTATTTGAATGAAACCTTTCTGCACGGGCCAATACTAAATCACTTCGAATATTAAAAAAAACAAATAACCTGCGTTTACCTTTTTTCTCAAATTTTTATTTGTCGAATCTCTGATAATCACGCCATTCCGAATTACACACTCTTTTATCCCCGTTCTTTATTCCTCTGCCTCATCCCAGATGTCAATCTAAAGCTAATGGCATCGGATGTTCCTCGGCGGAATTTTTTTGCTCAAATATAAAATTAGAATTGTGTTTTCCACAGATTTAAAATGTGAAAGGTCACCGCCGCTTCGTGTGCCCGTCGAAGAAAAAACCTCTCTGGCCATATGAAGTCCGTCGGAACGCCCTTGTGCTCTGCATATATGAGTGCACCTGCTGGGACATTCCAAACAGTTTTACGAGAATGCATGTCGTTCATGTGAGTACTTTCCCCGTGGCCCACTTGCTTAAATCGGTAAGATTATGACAATAGGGTGTATTGCGCACGACACTTGTCGTTCGATTAGTCGAATCGACTGTCGGCCGATTATTATTACTAAAGCCAAATCATAAAATCATGGATCAACCGGGCAGTATTGATTGTGATTATTCATGTAAAGATGTTTAATGAAATAATTTTTGAAGTACAACTTAAAATACGCATATCGCTTAAAAAAGGATGAACCAAAGAGTATTTCTGTCTTGTCTGGCTAGGAACACTATAGTTAATAATGCACTGCTATGGGGAAAGGGAAAATTCCATTAAACCGCATTTATGTTTAGTATGTTTTGTGCATGTTAGGAGAAATAGAAAGTTCCTCCTGTTCTTCCATTTAGGGCAGGTTCTCGAGTGGAACATGTCGGGAAAATGGCGTCACCAAGTGTCAATTCTTTCGGAGGGAAAGTTAAGTACATTAGGTTTATCCGACCGTATAGCTCATTTCCAGTAATTGTGGGTGATAATCATGTTTGGGTTTCGTACGCCGTAAACGTTCAAATTTAATATTCTAACAAATTCAAATGTGAAACAATTACATTTAAAAAATAAGTTTTAAAATATGAGTTGAGGAAGTAGTTGATTTGTAGTAAATTATAAACAGTTTTATTCTATCTTGAGTAAATATGGTGGTGATACTTATATTGAAGGGTTAGAGTGCAATTACTGTTGTTTAAATTCATTTGATGTTAGCCATCGCTCTCCCGTCAATGTCAGTATTCGGACGGGCCAATCCTCCTCTTACCCTTTGCATGTGCTCGGTAGGGTAGGAGCTTAGACTTTGAATCGCTGGATTAAAGCGCCCACCTAATGAATTTGACGACATTTTCAAGAAGACAGCCACTGCATTGGGGTAAAAATATTTCGGTTTTCTTTGAGGGCTTCCGTGCTGTGTAGCGACTTAAGATCCAATTTCTCAAAAAAATGTTTTGCTTTATACGGGAATTAACATTGTTTACTCCTTTGCCGAGCAAATCGTTCGCGAGAAATACTGTAAAATGAAAATATTTATAGCAACCCCAGCCTTTTAGGTGATTTCACTCAATGTAACCTAATTGTATTCCAATTCTATCCTCAAAACAAAATATTCGTTAAAAATCCATTCAGTATTTTCATGAGCATTTCGCATTATAAACCTGGATTTACAGATTGTCGACGAATATTAAGAAAACAGTGGCTGACTTAAATCTTATCCCAATGAATATGCTAAACTGTAGAATTTCGAAAATGTCTACGCATCGTAACCACTTAATCAAGTAAATGGGCTGAATTTCGAATTGTAAGGGTCACAAAATTAAAAAAAAGGTCACTAAAGGTCTCTTCGAAGGGCCCCAAACAGGATCAATCCTTGACTTGCATTAATGACTATCAATAAAAATTCTACGACGGGAAATTTAATGGCTTTATTGTCGTTAGCAATTGAAATTTCACTACCGTTTCAAGCGTCTTCGTTGTCGCCAGTTTAATTCTCAATGATATTTTCGGAGCCTTATCGGATTTCATGGATTTGGGAATCAAAGTGGCACAAAAGCGAAGTAACCGTGTTTCAGTCAGCATGGAAAGAAGAACTACTACCATTAATAAATCTGAAGTTTCGTCTGCCCCCACCCAAATGGGTACACTAAATTTTCAAATCAGGCAAATCCTTCCAATAGTCAGCTTCTAAAATGTGATGAGAAAAAAATAGGCAATTAACTCGTCAGTTTTGAAGATTCTATTATTATTTAGTCGGAGTGAAGACAATATTAACAGAAACTAATGTAAGGTTTTTGAAATCCTATCGATATATTATATATTCAGTATGGGATCAAGTTACGATCCGTTGATGACCAAGTTTAACCAATTCTACGATTTTAGGGTTTTTGTTAATTCCAATTCACGTGATCATAAATTTTATTAGCCCTTACTCGTCCTGCTCCCTACTTTTTTTAAATATCGTGACATAATTATGCAGCTTAATACCTTATGTTTAATTAGGGAATAATAACTCCGAATAACAGTTACAATATTTGCTTGGCATACGTTTCTCTCTCTGAATATTAGATTTACCGAGCTCATTCCCTTTTAGGTATAGTACCTGCGCAAGAAATTCCAGAAAACTCTTCCGTTTTTAAAATTTGGCCTTAAAATCGAGAGGAATAGGAATGGGTTTACACAGCTCAAGCCATTATTGAACCACGCCTCATACTGAATATGATATTTCTTTTTTACTCGGCGACAGAGTGGGTCAAAGAACAGCGATAAGTAATTCTCGTGTAAGTCTCTGTAAGCGAAGGCACTCAGCATAGGCACATGTTGCACTCTGACCTCCTTGGAGAGCACCTCAAGAAAGGGGCACTCACCTCGGGCGAATATTTCGCCAAATAATCATTTGGTGAGCATTATGAGCGTCCTTTAATAGGTTGCCGTTCAGACGGAAGTGGGAGGGTGTCTTTTTATAAAATGTGGGTGCTGTGGAACAAAATGAGTGTTGAATAAGTGAAAAGACTTCAATAGCCGTAAACAGTTTACCTTTGAAAAGGAAGGGGAAAACTACAATAAAATAAAATATAAAATAAAAACAGAGCACAAATGAGATTATTTGGCTAACGCCACAAGTCAGAGGATGGGTAAGGGTAAAAAAGGAATGGATGAGAAAGGTAAATACGACTAAGCGTATTTCGGCCACAAAGTAGCTCTCTTCAGCGTACTGAAGGTGAATCGTCATGACAACTCAAGTTGAAGTGAGGAAGGGATGAGGGCCTCCGAAGAATATAGAGGGAGAAGAAAGGGGGGAATAGTGTGAAATGTGGGGAGGGTGGAAAAGACTGGTCCTTCTCATCCCTTCCTTTTTTACCCTTACCCATCCTCTGACTCGTGGTGCTAGCCAACTAATCTCATCTGTAGTTTGTTTTTATTTTTTATGTTATGTTAATTTTTCCCCTTCCTTTTCAAAGGTAAACGGTTTTCGGCCATTGGAGTCTTTTCATTTATTCAACACTGCCAGCGGTAAGAGCTCAATTCAATCAAAATGAGTGCAACTACAAAATTATTCAAGGATAAAAAATCTCATTTTTGCAATATTAAGTAACAACTTGTGTGATCAAATCTGTATAGATATATCTCCATGTATTGAGAACCCGATTCACATAGAGTACATTGAGAAATTAAAACAACTGCATGCGATACATGGACTCTCTAATTTGTAGACAAAACAAATTTAATTTGAAAAGAAAAAAAAACAAAATAATTTTCTTGAAATAATGATTGAATTATTTAATAATAGAATTAAAATCTATTTTCCTGACTAATTCATTGCATGTGAGAAACAGCTTTGGTGCCATTAACTGGGCTAAACCATTGTTCGCCAATTAGTATTTTAAAACAACTTCAGTGTTGATACGTACTGGCTTCCCACCCTGAGGGCGCGGGTTCAAATCCCGGCGGTGTTGAATATTTTTCAGAGGTATCTTGATCCCTACTCGAGGTGCTTTGTGGAGGGCACTTTGAGTGAGTACGCCGTCCGTCGGATGGGACGTTAAACTGCGGACCCCTTGGCGCCTTTCGTAAAGAGTAGGCTAATGCCGACGCCGGGTTTCTCTCCACCCTTCATCCTTTCCTATCCATCCCCTATGGCGCAAATGACCTCAGCTGTCGGTCGCCTCCCCTCAAAACTACTTCAGTGTTGATGATGATTGTCCCAACATAATTTTTGTTAGTGCTAACATGAAGAGGATACCAGGGGCAAGCCATGCATCCAGATGCTTTGTGATGACACATTTTATAGAATTGTTAAATCACTCCTAAAAGTTTATTCATTGTATCTAATGCTGGTTTAATAAATTAGGATTTAAATGAGAGAATATTTGATGGAAAATATAGTGTCCATTGTTAATAAACTACTGTATAAATATTTTACTTCCATTCATGTATGCATTTTATTGAATTTAATAATTATAGAGATGCATGACCTGGGATGCATAGTCTCTTGATTTTCCATTTTGTGTGAAGATTGATATCAACTTGTGTTGTTATTTATCTACAAAAGTTTTGTTTTATGGAAACATCATTTTGATTTACTTACTTTCTCATCTGAACAGGAATCGATAACTTAATAAGCAAAGTAATTCTTGTTTGTTTTAGCATTCCCTCAAAGATTAGCATTTCATCTTAATCTTTGTCAAACCAGGAAAGTTGTTTTGGTATCCATTGAATCTGAAAACATCAGGGACATTATTGGTATTGACTAAATGATAAAACCGATGACATTCAGTTGATATTCACAAAGAGGTGGTGACATAAATAAGCGCTAGATTTGATTTTTCTGCAGCAACTTTGATCAAGGTCAGTTTACAAACTGAAAGCACTTCCTTATTCAGTGGATGTAAATGTCATTTCAACCTTTTATCAGCACCCTTACTTTATCACTTTCATTCTCTCCTCATTATTCTTGCTGAAAATCCAAGAAATAATTTGAAATGGTAAAAGAGTGTAAATAGTGTCAAAAGTGAAGACTTGTTCGGTGAATGAATATGCTTGCAATGTTTCATGCATACATGCATTTCATTACCTTGTCCACATGAGTTTCATGACCGTTTATAACAGCGGCTAATTTTCCTTATATTGATAAATTTTTCAAAATTCCCTCAATTTTTATGGCAGAGGTAGGAGCACCCTTTAGTTTGGGTGTTCTCTTAATAACTTCCTCATGATCATTCACAAAACATCAAGGTCAAGCTTCAAAACTCGACTCACTTCCAAAAACCTTTCACCATCTCAATCAACAATGTAAACAGACTCATTTTGCCTTTGTCAACCCCCTATATACATATTCATTGGTTTGAGTATTCTGTACATTTTATTTTAATATTAATTTATGCTAATATATCAGCATTTTAATTGTTTCCCAATGAATTTTTAGGGGATGGAACTAATAAGTTAAATTGCTGAACATTTTTGACTCAGAATGTTACAATGATTACTTAGAAATTGAGCCATTGCTAAGATGTAGCCCTATGCCCTTGTGGGCAATCTATTTCTCAGGAAGTGGAAAGGTATGGAAGTGGAAAGTATCATGCTCTCTTGTCTTCAAGTGCTCACTTAATGCATTCCAAATTCTCTCCCAAATTATTATATTTATTTAAAAAAAATCAAGGTGACCCCCCCCCCCAGACAAAATGAAAGATAACTATCTCTCCACTACAACCACTTTCTACCACCTTGGGTTTAATGTTCCCAGATTTTTTTACTTTGGCAGAATTTGCCAATTTTCCCTTGTGAAACACTTCTTTCTCATATTTTGAAATTTCTGCATTTTAATGATTATTAGCTGGTGATTCTGTTAAAAGGTACTTTCGTGGCATTCCCCACAGCTCGTTGAAATTGTCATTTTTTTGCTTAAATTTTAATGAAGACTATAAAAAAAGATGTAAAGCTAAGCTAGTTATACAATGGATAAGAATGCATACAAGTAAACTTCATTAATATTTCGATAAAATTCCTCAATGCCTTTAACATCTTCACTAATTAACTGTCTAATTTTTTCATAGTTAAAATTTTTTTTCTTTTTGCCAATAAATCACACAAGACTCAACTGGAAAACAATGGAATATTATTTGACAATAAACCCATTCGATTTGCCAAAGTAAGGATAAACTCAGATCCAAATTCATGCGAAACAAAATTGCCCCCATCCAAAATGCATCCAAAATGCATGTTAATTATTTTCAAAAATCAAAGCTCAATTGTGATGCCCATAACAATTTGAAGATAAAAAGATAGTAGAATTTTAGTTTTGTAGAAAATTAGTAATAGTTTCATTTTAGCGAAAATGGCTCGCGGAAGTCCAAGGATAGAGTTTTGGACTACTGACTGGAGGGCCAGGGTTTGATTCCTGGGCAAGCCTCTCTGGGTACCTGCAGCTCCACTCAAGCTATGTGATTTTTCGGGTACCAGATATTCCTGGGAAACCATAACCGGCACAGGGAGAGGAACTGACCCCCCCTACCCTGATGTGTGAATATCACATGCTGTCGGGCTTAGTACTGGGTGGACCTACCAAACCAACCTTCGGGTTGATTACTGTGTTTGGGGTTTTATGTAATCTTTAAAGATTTTATTTGGGAAGCAAAAGCAGATGATGTGCTGTCAGTGGTTCTAAAATGAAAGAATACACTATGCTTATGAATCATTACCTTTTAAAAATAATAGAGTAAATTTTAATTCTTCTGCTGAGCATTTGATTTTTATTTTACCATATATACTGAGTAATCTCTTCACTAGTTTTTGCAATTTTAATTTCTTTCCATATTTCTTTGAAGCAATCATAATAGAACTATTATTCTGGATTGGTGTTCTCTTTATTTTAAGAAATATTCCATTTTTATACTTCAATATTGTCACTCAGATACAGGGAGCAAAATAATATGCCAGAGAAGTTAAACCATCAACAACAGATATCATAAAATCCCCTGAAAATGACTCCTTTTTACTCATGAACAACGAAATAATTATTTGTATTTCTTTTAAAAATGTATATAACCTTTGCACATTAGGAACTCAGCAAATTTTGTAACTCTAATGGCACATCTGCGATTAATAAATTATGGCCTGTGATCAAGCAAGCACATCACATCTAGATATATTCTGGGAATGAATTTTATCAATTTGGATAAAATGGCATGCAGTTCATTTGTAAGGATTCAAGTAGTCATAAGAATTTAAGAAATTTGCTTGGCATCCTACTTTGAACTATGGAGAAATTATGAACTTCGTTAAGTATCTGTATTCGATCTTCCTGCAATAAAAGCATAAATTAAAACTACTCTATTGCAATGGCTACCAAATAGTTGAATGCATATTTCCCATTTTTATGCATATACTGGCATTTCTATACCTACCATCTACTGGTGGAACGGCTGGTGACCTACCACCCCCTGCCACATGTCCTTACGATGGCTTGTGGGGTACTATGTAGATGTAGATGCACAGCACTATAATGATTGCTGTACCTATTTGTTTCTAAATGGTTGGCATTTACCTGGTTTACTAACTGGCTAATTGATCTTTTCTTGTATTCTGAAGACTCCATTGAAGTGTCATTTAATGTCATTTCAAATTTATCAGGGGAACATTTTTCTTTCCACTTCTATTAAGGTAACGAAACAAAACATTTATTGTGTCAAGATTGTTTTGAATTCATGTACTTTTTTCAGTTATTTATAACCTCAAATAATAAGGATGAATGGGAAACTTTAACCTAAGATATCAATGAAAGGCAGTCTTTCTTGAAGGAACAAAACGTATGACTTTTCATAACATTTTTAGGATTCCACTAAATTAAATTTTGTTGGGAGATGTTTTTGCCATGAAGACTATCTTTAGACAGCAGTGTACTATCTAGTTTTTAAATGGTTCATGATAGTGACTTGAATTTTTTGAGACAAGTCATTTTTGGGGAGTCCTTTAATTGTTGTTATAACTGTTGTAATCCATGCATTAAATGTAAAATATAATATAATAAGAAAAAAATTGATTTGGGTAATTTTTTTGTGCTGAAATGGAGATTGAATTCAAGTAAAGTGCATGCATTCAAGTATATTGCACGATAATCACAATCCAAAATGCTTTGATGTTTTAGCGGAATATTTTTCAACTGCCTTTATTAATCAAGTAATATATCCAATATCATTTGCCCAGGAATAAAAGATATTGACACGAAATCTATTAAAATTGTAAGATAACCTTTTCAACATGTTTCCTGGTTTTGTGAGCACAACTATTGCCTTGTTACTAGGTGTGTATGCTAGTCTAAATCATTTGCCTTCTTCTACTAATTTATGTTAATGCAATGAGAAATAATATTGTATTGGTTAGTGTTATTATGATGCTTCCTGTATTTCATTTAGCGAAATCCACACTAGCTTTATTGAATGGTTTATTTAATGTTTTCCCACAGCCAGTCAATTAATGCTTGCAAGTGCGACTACTTAGCATACTTTATGCACATTTAAAATCAGGAATAGAAAGAATCTTTTGGCTTGATCCACACAATTTTTTCAGTGCAGGTTGGTTTGCACTGCAAGCTACAGTTGATTGCATGATTTTTCAACAGCATGGCTAACAAATATTGTCTCATTATTGAAGTTACTCTAAACTCAGACAAGCACTTGTTTGCCACAGGAAGATTTGTTATATTTAAATCATAGTACTTCATGTGCAGGGAATTTTGAAATATTATACATTAAAATCAAGTACCTTTTTCATAAAAATACACGTAGGCCCAAGTTAAAAACATTCTTACTCTACTTCCGTTACTTAAATGAGCATAATCCTACGGTTGTCTTCTCTCTTTCCTTTTTGATGCCATAAATCTTGTATGAGTGTAAATCTGAATAGTTAGCTTGGTAATCATTGAATGCAGAAAGATGAATTTAAATTTAGTTGATTCTTATATCATAATTTCAGCGAAAATTATCACAAAAATTTCAAGCTTCTAAGGTCAACCTAATAGCTTGCAAAGTACAGGACACCTACAAGGTGATACACCTGATATTCTAAAACATCATTAAGAAAGTCTCCAATATCCTCTTCTGTTACTTTGTGGGTAACATGCTTCCTGAGGCCATTTTCTCAAGTAATAGAGGAAGAATTAGATTTTTGCCCAACAAAAGTTGCCTTACTTTTATCTTGCATAAAACTTTAATTAAGGTTAAAAGTCTCCCTGAACAATTGCTTGTAGTTTATGTTCAAAAATCAATAGATGGGGGAGAGCTGTTGAAAAGTTTGTGCTGATTTGGTGGTCTGCTCATGATATATGTGGAGTAATTTTTAATGTTTGCCAAATTTCAGACGATTATGCCTGAGGTGATGAGATTAATTTCAACAAATTCATTAATACTCGAGTTATGATTTGTTTAAGGTGTTTAGTAATCTAAAGAGTGAGATGTTTATTGAAAATAAAGTGAAATTGTGGTTACAAAAGTTTAAATTAACTATTCAATGGCTTGTAATTAATTTTTTTGCAAAAATTAAATGTGTAAATACTAAAATTGTAGTTGATTCCAGTTTTTGAAGTGAATCGTGCTCTCTATTAACTTTATATAAATTAGAACATTTCAAACAAAACTTTAATAGCCTGGTTACTTTTCCATAGTAAACTGACCATCAGTGCTGATGAGATTTTTGGCTTACCTTGTGTAAAAACTTGGCAGGAATATTATTGTACAAGGTCACCGTTTTGTGCTTATTAAAGCAAATATAAGGTGAGTTTTTATGAAATATTTCCTTCTTCACATACAATTACAGCTATAGTGTATTTTAAAACTATTAGCCTATCTTCAGAGAATGATAAAGTATTTATAGAATATTTGCAGGCTCATTTTAAGATGCATTTGGATCTAACAATGGACTGGACACAGCAAGTCTATCAAACACTCAGCCAAAAATTATATACCTGCAAGATCATCATGTGCACATTAAAATGGGTAAGTTGGAGTATTGCCTGAGTACCTGATCATAATTTTAATAGCTTAATGCAAGTATCTCATTAATTTTGTAAGTATAATGGACTTTATTCCAGATATATCACATATTTGGTCATTCTGAGGGAAATATTTAGAATCAATTCTTTGCCTATCCTTAGTAAACAGTATGGGGTTTACATCGTGCATAACTCAGTTGTTAGCACTGTGGATTTGAACAGTTCAATGAATCATGAGGGAGAAACCATCTGCACAAGTCCAAGCGCCTGAACAATATAAGTTAAATTAGTGACATGGCATCGGTGCAATTTTACAGGGTGACATAGGGAGGAATGATAAACTTATACTTTCTGGAAGGAATTGGCACATTTACACTCATTGAGCCTTAATTGTTGAAGTCTGTTAATAAATGTGCCATCAACTGTCAGTTAAAAAAAGGAGTTGAATTATAATATACTTCATAAATGTTGCCACATTCATTCAACATTCAGCATATTATTTCAGGGAAAATATAATGCCATGTAGAAAGGTATCCATGGTTGAAAAAAATTGTACAAGTAGTCATAAGGTAGCACTCTTCAATGGCAGAATGCAGCATTAAGAGTGGTATTTACAAAATAATATGGATTTAAGAAAATTAGATAACAGTGAAAACAATTAACTGCCACATAGGTTTGTGGCACAGGTCCTATGCTTGAATCAAAGTCCCTTTATCCTGTTTCAGGTTGAAGGGTTTTTAGGTGCACCAGAGACCTGTGAATCACATCAAAACTGAGAATTAGAAGAAAATGGAAAACCCATCAGGGCTAACATGCCCTCTTCCTCAGGTTTGTAACACACTGACACTTGCGAGGTGCTAGCACCTGGTGTTTAGGGAGATTTCACTTTGTTTCCATAAAATTTGACTTTCCTCAATACTTTTCTGCCACAAGGGTAAGGTTTGATTGTTTCATTACTCTACTTATTGGTGAAATGTTGGACAATTACTTGATTGCTAATAATCATACTTATTTTCATTTAAAACCACTTTCATATTTGCCTTATTAAGCCACGTGTTTGGGATAATTTTAAAACAAACTTTAATAATATATCAAGCATATAAAATTATCTTGTGATATGTGCCAATGTTTGGTTTTGAATTTTCCATCATTATTCTGCTTCTCCTTTCCCTTCTCTTCAAATTTTGCTTATCTGAGTGTAAGATAACAACTTCAACTGAGCAAGTTCTAGAATTCAATAAACCGACATGTCCTTCTACTATGCCACCAATTTGATTCGTGGGTTGTTTGATTAGATTCTTTAAAGTAATTTATATAAATTATTCAGGATTCAGAAATTTGGATAACTCATATAACAGGTGTTATTTATAAATATTTATGCTAGATGTCCACCTTCATTCTAAATTCCATAAGTTTTAATGATTATCCAAAAATAGGAGACCTGGAAACCAATCTCTTTGTAAAATTAGTTACTTCAAATTTATATTTGAGTCTAGAAGAGATACCAATTAACTCCTGGACAACAAGCTTCTCAAAATGGTTCCTTGTTTTTAATCAGGTCAAAGTATTGCTGAAAACAAATCCTATGTGTCACTTATCCCAATATTGATTGAATTTTTTTATTTGATGCAGTAGTGTTTATAATAGGTTTGGATGGACAGAAACTAAGCATAAATACATTTCATAACTGCATTATTTTAGACAATATTTCGATTTGGCCAATTATTGTATCGTGCATGTTTAACACCCTGTCTATCAGATCATAGTGTTAAGGCTTGCATCTTCTATCGAAATTCTCTGGGTTCCCAGGGTCTTTCTGGCCACTAATGGATTTCTCTAACAATTCTTTCTTTGCTCCTTCCAGGTCTACACCAAATTGTTTACATTTGATAATTAACTTTATGTTCCTTTTTGTCTGAAACCACATTAATGAAGGTTTAATTGTATTGCTCTTCCCCTGATCCCTATCACACTTATTTTTTCATACTCTGAGGAATGGTCTTATGGCTATCAAACTGAGGCTGATCATCTGCAAACTAATTTGATTTTATTTATTCCCCATCAGTTACCATTCCTATCCCTGGCTTTACCTGAGGCTTTGTTAAATTTCCTGAGACTACACATTGAAGAGCACAAAAGATAAGGGGCACCCTTGCATTAAGTTGTTATTGCACATACCAAATATTCATGGGGCAGTCTTTGCAGAGTGCTCGGAGGCATCTACCAACTGCAGCTAATTCCTTAATTTCCAAACAAACTCAAAACTCACTAAAACATTCATTTATTTTACACAATTAAATCCTTTATTGTGTGAATTACTTATGCATTACATTAGTACCTATTTGGTTGAAAATCAATAAATCTCATCAGGATCACCAGATCAATATCCCGAGATGCGGAAGGAAGTGGAGCGTCGCAATAATCTTTTGTGCGTCCATTACTACGGGCCTCAAATTCCGCGCCTGCGTAACACCTGCCATCTCTCGGTAAGGAGAGGAAGCTGTAAATCACAGGAGCTGAGTGTAGGGACGCTTCCGCCATCAGTCGTCTCTCGCGTAGACTTGGGGATCAGTGGTTGGGGAAGGCGCGGGTTGGATTCTGACTCCTATCTCAGAGTGATAGATTTAATTTGAAATTCCATTGATCCATGATCAGGTAATATTTTACACGCTGGATTTGGTGTTGCTGCTGCCACATTGTGCCGATTGAAGGAGCACATAGCTTTCGTTGTCTTGACTTGACGCCCTTGCACGAACCGACCTGCCCAATCTTGCCTTGGCTCGATATGTCGTATAAATGTTTTTAAAGGTTTAAAGCATGATTTTACTAGGGGTGAAGAGAGTGTGTTTGTTTATTTCAATGCCAATTTCGCTATTTCCACGTGGTACAAGGGTTAATTATTTCTGAGAAGTGGAATTACCAACCACAAGGAAGCAATTTGAATCACGCGAAAATTTTTTATTATCAGTTTCGCCCAAATTGGTATTCTATAGTTAAAATTGTATTAATTTAGTTGTCTTGGAATCGTTGAATTCGTCAGTTTTAGATCCCGTGCAATTTTCAGATTGGCAAAACCACCTGCAGGATGCGTGGGAAAGAAGCGTCATGAATATTGATTACCTGTCCGTACCCTGATTCCGCGAATTGGCTACGGGTTTAATTGAGGGTGGGGGTAAGAAACGAGACTTATGGGAGGAAATTCAGATGCATGATGGCTCTCCTGGTACGTGCGTCGAAAATTTTGATCATGTTCATGGATTTTGATTAAGATCTGGAATTTTTCACTTTGCATTACATTTTACAGTTCCTATCATCCCACTTCCGAACAGTCAATCGTGGACAATGGAAATATTGAACATTTTAGTGATACATGACTTTATTTCATCTTATTCCTTGACATTACATATTGTATACGTTTTTTTAGGATGGTTTGCCGGTCTTCAAAATTCTGCGCTCGAGTTACAGCATATTATTGAAAAACTGCTCTCGAGTTACTTCATATTTAATTGGAACAAAATAACACGCAGAATTTTCTTTCTGTATTTTTTCGACCTTAAGGTACCTTGAATACTTTTTAATCGAAACAGAAGGACGGATACAGTTTGGCCGTAAAATACTAAGTGTAGTTTAGACGCTTTCTTTTGAAACTTCAAATTCCTTGCTTAACTGTGGCCTGGAGTACAGAGTAAACATCGAGGTGAGGAGGGCAGACTGCATGCAGTCCGTTGGCCCTTGGGCTAGTCCTTTTCCGCCTTGGCTCTGGGCGTATATTTCTGGATTTACTGGGTTCTACATACGTTCTAAATGATTATTCATCTTAATGTCCATTTGGGAAAACGATATTTGAGCCGTGGAGTGTGCATTTGAATTATTTGACGTGGGGACAGTACAATGCATCTCGGCAGAATGTATGATTTCCAGAAAGCGAAAAAACTTGAGAAAACATATGGCCTCATCGTTCTCATCCGTACATTTTATCATTTCATAGCTCTTAATATTTAGAAATTAAGGGCTTTTTTACTTAATTAATTTCGAGTTAATATTTTGACCCTTGACTGTTAGGTGCATCTTAGTTTTGCTAGGGTTCTGCATTATTCATGAATGAATCAGCGGATCCAATTACTTCGCAGTATATTTTGCTTGTCGTTGACCAGAAATGGTTTTTGTAGTTAGATACTTAAGAACATTATTTCGGGCACTAAAATTGATAGCCAAGAAGGTTGGCTCCGATTTTATCATGAGAAACAATCGTTAATAACAATTAAAATAAAAATATTTTGAAATATGCAATAATTTTTCAAATGAGATTTTTTTCTAAAATTATCGGAGGAAGGACGGTGGCATTTGATTCTAGCTAATGACTGATGCAAATTTTTAAGATGATTGATTGACAAATTATTGAAGATAGTGGTCAATAATTCTGTTTCAAGTTTGATGAATTGGAAATAATTATAACTTCCTAGGAAATATTTTTGGGCATCAATTTTCTGCTTTAGAGATGCGATCGAGAAATTTAATTTCGTTTTCGTCTCTATTCCAATCCAGATTGGAGATGAAACGGACCCAATCAGGGGTTCAGTTTTGTCATCATGTCGGAGTGGAATGATTGTGTCAGAAGTTGAATGTGAAGTCACAAGTAAACAAAGTGAGTACGCAACGCCTGTGCCGCTAACGACATTGTAAACAGCAACCAGGCAGACAAGGGCTTCGGAATTAATTTCAGCTCACATAGTCATGCAGTTCTTCCATCCCAACAGGAATTCAATTTTTCGTGGATGAACGTTTTTTTCCTATTTGAATTAATGCATTACATATGCATGAACTCTTAATAAATCGTAATAATCTTCGCAGAATGACTACAATATGGCGGAATTGGATATTCAGCTGCTGGTTATCGGACGCAATCTCATCAGTTCAACAAAATTACTATACTTTTTCGGGAATCGTGTCCTTAGTTTATATGCCTCAACACAAAAATAACGTGTTATTAATGGTATTTGGTGTCAATAGGTGGGAATTTTTAATGCAAAGGTAACATTAGTATTGCGTGTCCAACTGATTTCTATTGTAAATACTGTTTGCCGGTACTTTAGCGCTTCCCTGGTTCATGTCGAAGGCGAGGAAACATTTTAAACTATAATTTCGTAGAATACCGGAGAGGAGGTTGGAAATAGTTTGCGAGAATACATATTGTTTATAGACGGTCTTTCCTCGGGCGTCTTCGCTTTTAAATCCGAAATTTGTCAATAGTAAAGCGCAATGCGTATTGTAGCGATTGATCTAATTATCGGTCGATTGTTGCTATTTAATTACATCATGAAATCATGGAATCAATCTAACTGATTAAATGAAAAGTTACTCAATAATATGTACAAATAATACTTTTTCATTTGACTCAAGGCGTATTTCTGGATATAGCGCTTAAGCTGAAATTTTAACGGCTATGAATAAATATTTCAGTTGATTCACTTCAACGAGGAGTGGCAATGAAACTGTCATATTCTTTATCCAGCAATTACTCCTATATCTTGAAAGTGCAGGGTATCGTTAATAATAGCTGTTTAGACGCTCCATGCGTAGAAAACAGCTGCTACAAAATTTGAGAGCCTCGGATTATTTCTCTAAAAGTTAACCGAAAAAGTGGATTATTTTTCATTAAAATGTTTCAATAAATGGGATGGTCTCGTACTATTTCCTTAAGAGTTAACAGTTCAAAAGGCATCTGTGAGTTTTTCTAATTCTTCATTCTGCCATCCAAGTCTTTATTTTGCCTGGAAATATCAAATGTTCGTATTCATAGACAACACCGTAACGAAGTCACGGCTCACGTGAATAGGAATAGCCGGTAATTCGAATTAAAACTAGTTGCAGCTTTATGGATGAGTTAGTTGGCGATGCCGGGTCTGGTTTTAATTATGCTCAAAGAAAAAAGAAAAATTCCGCTTATTATTACCCAAAGTCCTTGGACTTGGGTTGGGTTTTCCGGGAGAACGGAACCTGCAATCGTCGATTGTTGAGTGGGAAAATTTGAGTACAACATGGCCGCCACAACATCATAGATAGCATTTTGTTCTTAGTCATGCAAGGTAGGATCAAAAAGTAGCAGGACTGAATTCATTTAAATTTTTGTATTGAGCTAATCGATATAAATCCTTGGTAGTCCTTCAAATAGCACCCTTTTGCTTCGACACGACGTGATTTCAACTGCGTGTACGCCTTCTGGGACTCACTTTCCGGGATCCCCTTCAGAGATGCCCTTAGGCGTCTTCCACGGAGCCCTATCGGTTTCCCTCGAGGTTCCGCTTGAGCCGAGGGAGGAGAAAGAAATCCGAAAGAACTGCCAGATCCGGACTGCGGCGGGGGGGGGGGTGAGACGCAGTTCCGATTCCGATTTTCCACATTTCCCCCGCTCTGTTCGCGCTACAAAAATTCAGAGCTACTACGTTTTGATCCGACCATGTACGAGTATGTAGGGTTTCGTAAGATAAAAAACATTACAATTTTCAGATCTTAAAACATAATTTATGACTAAGGAGTTAAAACAAAATAGTTTAGAAAAAATTAGGATGGGTATAATTTTCTTAAATTTTAAGTGATTCATGTATATTGAAAAAACATCACTCTTATATTTATATTCAGTTGGACGAGGGGAATCAATGGCAAAGACTGTGATCCCTTCATCATTATACTACCTTGATCAAAAAGTTCCCGGAATAACCACCGTGTGGCGCTCCCATCGTTCCGATTTGAGTTCTGTTTTTTTGTTAAATTGGTACATCTGTTGTTGATATTCCCTTTAAATCTTAGTGTCATAACTTGACATTTGCAAAAGTTACGTAGCCAAGAGTACATTTATCTCTGTGTGTGTTGGCGATTTTTTACAATTTCAGAAATGGATTTAAATTTGCAACAACGAACTTGTATTAAATTTTGCGTAAAAAACGGATTTAGTGGCGCACGGACGTTGGAAATGTTGGAAAAGTGTTTCGGCAACGATTCTCTAAAAAAAAACGGTCGTTTACCAGTGGCACGAGCGGTTCAGAAGTGGTCGTGAGTCAATCGAAGATGATGAACGCAGTGGCAGACCATCGACATCGAAAGTCGGTGAAAAAATTGATAAAGTAAAAGAAATGTTGGTCAATAACCGCAAATTAACCATCAGAGAAATAGCAGAGGACTTGAACATTGCCTATGGATCCGCCCAAGACATTGTGGTTAATGATTTGGGTTTCCGTCGTGTAGCAGCAAAGTTGGTGCCAAAAGACCTCAATTTCATGCAAAAAAGAGACCGTGTTGACGTCGCAAAAGACATGATTTGCGAGGCTGAATCCGATCCCACATTCATCAAAAGGATCATTACTGGAGACGAGACGTGGGTTTATGAGTACGACACGCAATCCAGACATCAGGCAAGTGAATGGCGTTCACCAAATGAGCCGAGACCAAAAAAACCACGTCGTTTTCAGTCAAAAAAGAAGGCAATGCTGACGGTTTTCATGGATTACAACGGTGTAGTGCATCATGAATTTTTGCCAGAAGGCCAGACAGTAAACAAAGAGTATTACTTGGGCGTTATGAGACGTTTGCGTGAAGCAATTCGCCGAAAGAGACCAGAAATGTGGGCAGAAAACTCGTGGATTTTGCACCAATGATAACGCACCGTCGCACAGTGCTATCATTATTCGTAATTTTTTGACGAAAAATGCAACAAATACCATCCAACAGCCACCGAATTCACCTGATTTGGCTCCCTGTGACTTCTTTCTGTTCAATCGAGTTAAAAAACCATTACGGGGAACGCGTTTTAGCAGCCGAGAGGAAGTAATGGAAAAATCGCAGGAAGCACTGATGGACATACCGAAAACCGACCGTAACTTTTGCAAATGTCAAGTTATGACACTAAGATTTTAAGGGAATATCAACAACAGATGTACCAATTTAACAAAAAAAACAGAACTCAAATCGGAACGATGGGAGCGCCACACGGTGGTTATTCCGGGAACGTTTTGATCAAGGTAGTATATTAGATATTAGATGAACACCAAATGAAACAATACAAAGAGTGAATCCAGTTCGTAGGATTTTATATTTTATCATAAGATTCCTTGTATTTATATATCCTTAGAGCACCATAGATCTTTCCATATGTGTCCTATTAAAAAGCCTGGATTTTTGAATTCCCCATGAGACACGAAAAGACAATGGCGCTCTCCATTCACATTTATAAAAAAGGGTACAATTATGGATACGAAAAAAAATCTATTCAGCATTGTAACATAATCGGGTCGGCCAGTTTTCTCTCTAGATAATCGAGACACTGCCTCTATAGGAAGGTCGCTCAACACTTAATTGAAGGGCTGGACTCAGGGATCAACGTGGAATTACGTAAATATAGATACTTGTCAGCATGGATGGAAGAACTGAATTCCGTGCGCATTACACACACATATTTATCGATAATACGGAAACACTCACACGATAATATTGGGACGACACAATAGAACACAAATAAAATAGTAACACTTACAACAGTCTTACTTGAAGAAGGCCTCGGAGTAGGCCGGAAGCTTAAACAATTTACCGTGTGGGTGTCCTTTTAAGTATTGCTATTTTATTTGTGTTCTATTGTGCCGTCCCAATATATATATATATATATATATATATATATATACACACACACACATATATATATATATGTATACACACACGTGTATATATATATGTATATGTGTATATATATGTGTATATATATATATATACACACACACACACACATATATATATATATATATATATATATATATATATATATATTTATTTATTTATTTATTTATTTTTTAATAGAAGATGACCCGGCGAACTTCGTAGTGCCTAATAATGAACAGTTTATTTGCACCATTTTATAAATGAAGAACGGCTCCACCGATTTTAATCATATTTGACTTACTATAATAATAGAAGAAAAAAAATTCAATAAAACTTCAAAAATATGTATTACAATGGCTTGTCAGAAAGGAATTTTCTTTATTCAATCTAGGTATCGAAAAATGAATGGCGAATCGAGCGGATTTTACATTCGGGTTTATTCTCCTGAGTCAAGCACCTTCTGATATCCAATACTTTTTGTTTTGTTATAATTTTCACGAACAAATAAAGCCGATGGTTTACCAACACGTGAACCTGCACATATAATTTACCATAAGACATGGGTTTTCTAGATTTAGGCCAGAAACACTCAACGATTGACCTTGTGATTAGTTAATAGTCATCGAGAATGCAACACGAATTGGAAATTGAATTCGTTTTAACTCAAAGGTCATATCATGGGAATCCTTGGATTAGGGGCCCATATTTGAATTTTCCTTTGGGTATAGTCGCGTGAATCACATTGATCATTAGTTTTTTTTTATCACCAAATGCGTTCCATTGCATAATTTTGGTTGGCTTAGGTTTCGAAGCATCATGGCCACCGAGTCAACCTTCAGCTTTTAACTGTGCGGTGGTAAGCCAGGCATATCCTAGGAGTTAAAAAAATTCAGATGGATAGTTAGTGACTTCGTCTTCGTTTGTTACACACTCAATAGATTTGAATGAATGCTGAGTACCAACGATTTAATTCTGAGTTACGAAGTTTTAGTCATCCACATCTTTGTTCTCGGCCGCCAATATTGCTCGCTCACTCAACCATTTGTGATATTTGTGGTTATCAATGATATTCGGAACACTTTGCTGATGCGCTCAATTTTAGTTGAAACGAAATTGCGAAAATTCCGGGGAAATGAAATCAATCCGCTCGATTCATTAACAGGAACACGGCCAATACCGATAGTCGAAATCAGCAGATGCATCGTTCAGCAATGGAACTCTCATATTTGTTGCCAGTTGAAGTTTCTTCACATGGCGCCACGGTTTTGATGATTTGAGGCGAGCGTTTATTTCATCGGCAGCAGTCGACATTTGAATGAATGGCAGAGTTTGGCCGAAATCGCCAGACAGTAAAATCATTGCGCTACCAAAGCATCTCGAGTCATTGCGCAGATCTTTCAATGTCCGGTCAAGTGATTCCAATGCGCGTTTGTGCGCCATCGTGCATTCGTCCCATATGATGATTTGAGATACTATTAATTTGACCATTACGGACTGTTCCGAAATGTTATATATTACTCGTTCAGAATATTTTAGGTTTAACGGCAACTTTAATGCTGAATTAGCCGTACGGCATCTTAGCCTTATCCCGGAAGAAGCAACTGCTACCACAATATCCGATCTCGCACGAACAGTGTTCAAAAGCAATGATACTCGTGTGAATGTCTTCCCTGTTCCACCAGGGGCATCCAGGAAAAATAAGCCACCATTTCCATCATCAGATCCTTCATTAATGTATCATATACTTCATTCTGTGGGGGGTTCAGCAGGTGTACATTCGTTTGAACTGATTGGTGTAATTCATGTCTATCAAATTCACGCTCACGTTCCAATTCTCTATCAAACGCGTCCTCCATTCCACGATCTGACGTAGCCCTTCCTAAATTCACTAATAAACTGCCGCACACGTCTTCAATCAACAGCAAAGCCAGGTTATGCATCTCCTCATTTACCTCAATATTTCTTGAATTTACATGAATTCGATGTAAAATGTCTTCTGACATGTTATCCTTGTATTTGTTCCGCAGGTCACGTGGATTGGATTGGAAGCACGTCGAATGGATGATAGCAAATTATGTACGTATATGACTTGAAGATGCAGAAATAGTTGCTTCAGCCATTGTCGCGTCTCAATGATTATCGTTTTCAAGCAAATTGAGCTCTTGACATGCAAAATGTGGACTTGAAATGTGGGGCACACTACACCATTAATAGTTGGTAGTAATTAGAACGATGTTGGCTGTCGAACATTCACCAGTAACAACCGCAAATAGAAGCATTCATCATTCCGCGGATGAACTGTATTAATACGGCCAAGAGCATGAGTAGCACGCACATCCAGACGACCAGGAACCACGTCACCTTGCTTCCGACGTTGAAATTTCTTCAATGAAGCGATACAGTAAGATATTTTACGATACAATATTACGATACTATACTATAACAATTCTTTAATGGGTATACTGCTATTATGGGGTGAGACGAATCCAGAAAACCAAATATAATTATAATCGAAGATACGATACGATATTTTACGATACGATACTTTTATAAATATTCTGCTATTCTGGGCTGATACGAATCCAAAAAACCAAATATCGAAATCGACGATATGATACGATATTTTACGATATGATACTTTTACGATATTTTAATGGTTATTCTGCTATTCTTGAATGAGTCGTATCGAAAAAACCAAACATCATTTAAATCGGTTCAGCCGTTCTCGAGTTATAAATGGGGTAACTAACACGATTAGCGACTTTCATTTATATGTATAGATATAAACAATATAAATAAATATATATAACACTTATTCGAAAGTATCACGGATGTTCGGACGGAGTTCTTTCCTTCTCTTCCTTGAGAAAGGTGGCTTGGACTACCAAAAATTCGAAAATTAGTGAGTTTCTTTTCTTTCTTTTATATACACATAATGTACGAGTATATGGGTCACGGTGTTCAGAGCGTTGGCCTAATGACCGGAGGACCCTGGTTCAATTCCCGGGTAAGCTTCTCCGGGCACAATCAGGTCGACCCGAGCTCTGTGATTTTTCGGGTACCAGATCTTCCTGGGAAGCCATAACGACAACAATGAAAGGAACTGGCCCCCTCACCTTGATGAGTGAATTTCACATGCCATCGAGCTTAGTACAGGGTACTCCATCATTGCCTACCAAACCGAACTCTAGTTTGATTAGTGTCTTTATATATGTACTACGAGGGTCATCCGGAAAGTAGTACCCGTTCGTGAAATAAAGACACAAAAGTAAATATTAACAAACATAAAAAATTTTATTTGAAAGAGGATACTTTAAACTACTTCTCAACATAATCTCCAAGCAAATTAAGGCATTTGTCATAACGTGTGACAAGTTTCTGTATTCCTGCTGCATAGTCCTTCGCCGCCAGCTCATTGAGATACGCGAGGGACCCATCTTGCACAAATTTTTGCATAATGCAGATGGTGTTTAACAATTTCATGAACAATTGTTCGAGAAACATTGGGAAAATGCTCACAGATGTCATCAATTGTGACGCGCCGATCGTTCCTCACGAATTCGTCAACTGAGCTCACCAGTTGGTCTGTAATGACAGACGGTCTCTCCGAACGCTCATCGTCGTGTGTGTTCCCCCTCCCCATGTTGAAGTTGCGACACCACCGCCGAACAGACGACTCGTCCATTACATTGTCTCCATACACCTCCTTTAATTGGCGATGAATATCACATGGGCGAACGTTTCTTGCATTGAGGAATTTAATCACTGCCCTCACTTCACAACTGGCGGCGTTCTCAATTTTTTTAAACATTGTAAACAATCACAGAAACAACACAGGCAATGCTAGCGTCACGCAACTTGGCTCAGAGAAGGCAGACAAGCCACTGAAGCTATCTGACCTCGTCCAGCGGCTACTCGCGTCGTCAGCACTTCATGCGGCACGAACGGGTACTACTTTCCGGATGACCCTCGTATATGTATATTATTAGTAAGTGATCTACTGGTTAAGACGGTTTTGAATTGACATGGCTACCAAATAAATATTTTGTTACTCCCAATAAAACACAATCCAGCCACCTACTCTACATCAAGTCCTTCCTCATCACTGTGTATTTCTTTCCTCCCTTCATCCCGTCCAACATCCCTATCCTGTTCCTGCCCTTTCCTCGTTTGCCTAGCCTTCTCCCCTCCATTAAAGTCTTCAACATCCCTCTGCCGATCAATACGCCCTTCATCCACTTTTCCTGCCTCCATTGGATTTCTCCCAACAAACCCCTCTCTTCGCCTACCGTACCAAGTACTTCCTCACTTGTTTACCTTTCAGTTCATTTCACCTTCTCCATCCTTCTCCACACCCACATTTCAAAAGCCTCCAATCTATTTCTATCCGCCTCCTAGTGACCAAGTTTCCGCGCAGGGCATAACTACGCTCCATATCAAAGTTTTGACGATTCTTTTCTTAACATCCTTACTCAACATTCCAGTTATCCATTCGCTCCTCCTTGTGAAAGCCTCTTTGCCTAGCGCAATTCTTCTCCTTACGTCCCTACTACTTTGACGATGTTGTTCAACATTTGGGACACATTTTTCCTCACAACCAGTCATATCTCTTTGACTAAATTACTCTCTTGTCTATGTATGGATTATTAAGAGTAATATTCACGCTGAAATTTCTACAATGACTAGTATTTCGGGCAAATCTACGTGGAACTCCACAAGATGGTCGAGGATTGTAACGCTAAGAATATAAATCGCGAAATAAGGAATATTTTATTTGTTCACCGAATTTTTAAATTCTAAAAGCAAATCAACGGGTGATTATTATATGTTCCTTATTCGTTTTAAATATAAACTTCCGCAAAAATTAGAATGAAAGTATGGAATTCACCGTACCCGCTGCCACAAAATTGTGTGAAAGAAATGAAATGTACATGTACTTTCCAAAATGTCTAAAAATGAATTATGAACCCTAGTTATTTTGTGGTTATTTGTATAAAAGAGTGAGCAAACATTTTTCCCCGCCTTGCTTGGCATTTAAGACGGACTCAAGCATGGTTCAAAACTGGCGATGCATGGAATGCCTATTGATATATTCGAATGTAATCGAATTTCATATAGTTTTAAATAATATCTTCAATCTTTTAACATCCTCAAAAATATAACATTTTGCTTAATTTCCAATTTTTGTAAAGTATATGAGCATATGAATATATCAAACTGCGCTGCACCATAGTTTGATGCAATATTCATAAAAGGTAAAGCAAAAGCAGGAGTGCAAAATCCGCAATCATCATGCTGGATTTGAAACTAAGATATGGAAATATAAGGCATGCATAAAATGTATCGGGAGAAGTATCGAAAAAATAAATTTACGTAGTTCAGATATTGCTAAATTGTCTCAAAATTCTTCAAGGTACATCCCTTGATCGTAGACTCACTTGTTCCAGTTGCCCAGTCACGATTCGAAGGCTCCGTAGTTGGCGGATTCCGGATGGTCCATAAGGGTGCGCGTGCAAGCTTCTTTGACGGCACCTAGGGTCCCATGGTGGTGTCTTTTGAAGAAGGATTTAACTTTTGGGAATAGGAAGTAGTCTGCTGGTGCCAAGTCGGGTCCCAAGCGGGTTGGGGATTCGTCGCACAGCGTTGCAGAAGGTCTTTGCAAACAGACGCTCGACTCTGCTTTGTTCGTCCGTCAAGATCTTCGGGACGAGATTAGCGCAGAAATTTCACATCGCTAAATTTTTAGTGATAATGGAGTGCACTCTCATTTTATCTATGCCAATACAATCTACTATTATACGCTATTGGCCGACCCCGGTGGCGGCGGGGTAACGTCCTGATATGCCATCTATGGGTAGGCGGGAATCAAACCCGCGACCTAGGGGCTGAGTGTTTGCAAATGTGACCGTTGTTATCATTGACAATAGTCCGATGTAAAGGCCAAAATGTGCTGTTTTCGCACTATTTCTAAATTAATAAATAAGCACACTTATGCAACAGACTGATTCAGCACTTAACGCACATATTGCCATCGATTCTTGACCTCGACGGCCGTCCAACGCGGGGCTCGTCCTCCGCACTCTCTCGGCCACCTCTGAATAGCTTGCGCCGCTTAATAACTGCACTTCGTGACATGCTTGCGTCCTTGAACACTTGGAAAATCATGCCCAACGTCTCTATGCGCGATGTACCCTGTCCAACACAAAATTGATGGCGTACCGTAGTTCAATCGTCTGCTGCATTTGGCGCGCTTGCAACCGACAGGGGTCCACTAAAAACACGATCTGGCCTGGAAGAAGACTCGCAGACGCTTGGCGCTGGACATGTGTCGAAGGTCAGACCCCCACCGCAGAGATTGCGCGGTGCAAGTGCGCTGCAGCGTAGCATCACGTCAGAAAAAAATTGTTCCTGATACATTATATGCAACCCTTGTACGTCTAATTAGCGCTGATATTTTACACCGGTGCAAAGTACATACAATTATACGAAGATTTCAATCAAAACCTAAAGCAGTCAGTGGTTGTTTGATTTGCCATGGATTGTATCGCAATTAATTTAAAATTTTGAAGGACATTATTACTTATTGCTTCTTTGCTCCAGTTTCTTTCATTTTCATATTTATTTAACAAGCACTTGAATTGAATGGAAAGACTATATTTTATTAAAATTAAGTATGGTACATGAAATATTGATGTAGTAAATGCTAAAACGTGTTAGTATTAGTCATTAAAAAGCATATAAGCAATTCATGCAAAATAACCTTACCTTTTGCAGCTTTCCTCACTTGTATTGCAATCATTGCCTAGAATGATATCTGATTGCATAGTTTCATAATCATTGCATTGCGCCAAGAGAAATATTTATTACATTGATGTTTGCGTTTGAGGTGTAGCTTTGATAGAAAAGGACACTTTCGAAACGATGCACTAATATTCTAAAATATTGTTAAGAAAATTATCATTAGCCTATGATAATAATTTGTTGGTACCATGTTTATTTAGAACAAATTTCCAAATAGGAGTGGAAAATTTACTATATTTTAGGTTGGGAATTCCGTAAAAAAGTGTTTGTGACAACAACTTCTCGGAGATCGTGTGACCTCCAGGGGATCTTACATGAAGAATCTGTTTGCAGCTGCGGAGACGCTGATGAGCTGTGAGGTAATAGTATTCATAGTGACCCCTACCACCATACACACTATGTGTGCTTAGCCTTGGAAATGGGATATCACTATATTTTAATTAACATCATGATTTTAAGAACACCATACTGTAATTATGATAAGGAATTTTTTTAAAGTTGATTTGGTTGACTTTTAAACTTAAAAGTTAGCTAAATTATCTTCAATCCTTTCATGTGCTCAAGAGGGAAATATCTGGCTCATTTAATTTTTAAAATAGATATGAACTTGTCCATCATATAGTACTGCACCAAAATACGTTAACCACACCGCACTATAGAATGAACAATTTAGGTGTGGTTTTCAATGTATAGACCACCTCCAAAGTGATTCACTGAACTTCTAATATATTATTATAAATTTGATTTTTGCTCATTTAGGTGTGGTTATCAAAGAATAGGAGATCTCAGAAATAATTCTCTGAAGTGCAAATATAATGATAAAAGTCCATAGCCATCC
Organism: Hetaerina americana; assembly: GCF_022747635.1. Lineage (NCBI taxonomy): Eukaryota > Metazoa > Arthropoda > Insecta > Odonata > Calopterygidae > Hetaerina > Hetaerina americana. The sequence goes on from NW_027286404.1 coordinate 775,550, forward strand.
TATTATTAGATTTTGTTAGTATCATGTTTCTCTAGAGCATTTTACAGATGAGATGGGGAAAATTATGCTTTAGGTTCAGCCTGCCTGCTAAGCAGATGATCTTGACTTAGACTTCTGTGAGGTCACGTCTTGCTCCGGGTCTTCTTTGAAATTCGTAAGTACTCAGTAAATCTCGCATCTCATTTGCTACAGCTCATGAGACGCTGTTACGCTAAAATTTACTGCTGATAAAGTTGGATTCCTATTTCCATTCAAATATGAGTTTGCCATGGAAAAAGAGAAATGTTTACTTTAAAAATTTTTCATAATTGTGTTTTCCCCTTAGGGTATTAAGTATCTAAGGATATTATTTGATTTCTATGAGGAAAAGATGCTGCTTTTAAGGGAATGAGGGAGCGGGTGGTTGGAAAGTGGAATTTGGGATTGACTTATGGTGGGACGTTGCCTTTTGAAAATAGTCATTTTATTAAAACGTTACATTTATTTCACCGTGATTTCATTTCCACCAATAATTATTATTTTATTGAAAAAATAAAGTTCATCATTCACTTACTAAATCAATTGATTGAACAAAATTGAAACCTATATTTAAAAATATGTAATTTTTAGTCTGATCTCTTTGACGCATCGTAACATTTGAAGCCTTTTCCTCCAGAACAATGGCATTTTCATTTCTTATTCTGCTGAAGCTTTTCTTTTTTATTTATAAAACAACAGTTTATGATTCAATGAAATCATTATATGTTCCTGCTAAACAACCGATTGGTGCATGGGTTTGTTCCACTTAAAGCACCCATTATTTGGTGATTTTAAACTAATTTCTTTGCCAAATTAGAAACTCAACACCTATTTTTACAAATCAAACGATATGATTTTTCAAATAACTCTTTGAAAACAAGCCCCTCATAAGGCTTCCTGTTTTGCTGAGACCGATGAATTGGCAAAAGGAAATTCCTCTTGCTACCTTTGAAAAAACCATATGATATTTTTTATTGGAGGGCTATATTTGATATGAAGATTGGTTTGGACGAGCAGAAACTAAGTACACCAATATATTATGGATACGATCTAGGAATAATATTAGTCAAATTACAATGCACTATTTATCTAATTGTGATGTATTCTACCTCTCTTTATTCCGTACAACATTCCTGTCCATTCCCTACCATTTTCTGAAATGCTTTTCTATTACTCATTTTTTCATTACCTTAACCATCGCCAATCACAATATTCTGAACTCATCACACTTACTTTCATTGCATTTCTCTTAACAATTCACATTCCGTTTAATAGCATCTTAATAGCGCGAGAAATATGATGCATAAGATAAAGTGAGATGTACGTGTTAATTTAGAAATGTCTAAGAATTATTGATGACTCTTAACGTGGACATTTAAAATTGCATAAAATGACTAGAAAATATTTTATTCGCTTTCATTTTACAATAGAACTATGGAATGGTTCAAAACTGATTCATATCTTTCTACTTCATTTTCATTTTTCTCAGCATATCTTTCTACTTTACAGCTGATTAGACTCATGAGATAGTACCATTTAAATATTGAATAATTTGAAAATATAATTATAATTTGTAATTCAGAAATGCGTTGAACACAAATAATAAAACTTATCTATTGCTTGATACGCACTCTCATGCAATCACAAACGCTTTTCTTGATAATATTAACCAAATTTCGGAAACCAAGTTTTTTGTCACCATTGACATTCTAAACTTATGTTCTTTACCAGGCCAAATGAGTTTTAAATGACTCCTGGAAAACAAGCTGTTTAGGGTTTCCGCTAAAGAGAAAGACCTTCTTCTTCATTTCAAAAACGTGTATCCATTTTTTTGAATTGAGACTTGCTATTTAAGATTGGCTTGGACAAACAGGAAACAGCAGCAGCATATGGGGGATACCACCCAGAAAAACCATATTTAAAAACCCAGTCTACAGAACAGTAAAATGTTCATGTTATTTCCATATATTCTACTTCACTTCATTCTTTAGAGCATGTCTATTCGTTCTGTACAGTTTTTTAAGGAATCTTATGCATTACTCTAATATGTCATAGTATTTCGTCAATCGGAATGCTCGCCGTCCATCATTCCTGCCTTCCTCAGATTTCCCTCAACAATCCACATACGTGATAAGCACGAATGCGTGCCTAATCCTATTCATTCATTTCATGAGCCCATGCTACTTTAAACATTTATTACGAACGAATCCAGCATATAACTATTTCCTAGCCTAAAATGTGAAATACAAGCGATGCAAAATCTATGTCTTAAGTAAGCTGAAAACGGTTTCTTTCTTCTTAAAGCTTCCTTTTTAACAGAAATCTTCTAATGCCGTGCGTACTACTGTGTAAACGATAGCCACCGAGAAGTAAGCCCTTTCGCATAGTACATTATTTATTTTGAAAGTATTAATATTAAATGATGCTTTTCCGGGTCTAAAAATGCATAGCTTACTATGATTACCTTAACCCTGATGGAGATACGTATCTTTGATAGATAAATGTTAACTCTGCCTCCGTTGGGCGTCGATCACTGCGCCTGCGTATGCATAACACACGCTGTCGCCTGGTGGGAAAAGAAAAAGCTGCATCGGAAGACATGGTTGAGTCACACGCTTCCCTCATCAGTCAGCTTCTCGACCTCCAGATTTCTTTGTGGAGAAAGACGCGGGTGGATTTTAATTCCCATCACGAAGTGACACATTCTCTATTCAACGGCACCATGACCAGGTAATATCTTACTCGTTTGCTGTTCATGTTGATTCCGTCACTGTGTCTTCCCAAGGAGTCCGACTGTTGACTTTTTTCCCTTGACACGCGTGACCAAACTGACCTGCCCCATCTTTGTCTAGTTAGATACGTCGTTTCAATGCTCTTCAAGTCATAAAACATGAGATCACTTGGCATACAAAAAGAGTCATTGTTTATTTAAATGACAATTAACGTATTATCTCATGGTAAATTGATAAATTATTAATAAGATTTGGAATAATCAATTGGAAGAGAACAACCGAGAGCGTGAAAATGTTTAAATATTCGTTTGCCTTCCACTTTTATTGTATGCAAATGAATAGATTTCTTTTGTTTGCCTCAGATTCTTGTAACTCAAATGTTATATATCCTGTGAAATTTGCAGATTTGAAAAACACTCGGAAGGACGCGTGGGAATGAAGAATCGTAAATATTGATTCCCTGCCCGTCTACCATGATTCTTCGAATTTGCTTCATGTTTGAGGTAGAGTGGAGGTAAGATAAGTGGCATATGGGAGGAAATACAGTGGCGTGACGGCTTTCCTTGTGCGCGCATCAAAAATGTATCTTTGTCAAGCTCTGTGCTCGTCTGAAAAGCCTGTAGAGCTTGGTTTTGTTTTGCTTTTTGAAGCGTTCGGTCTGCTTATCATCAAATCAATGATCCACTGGTAATCTTAAACAATAGAATTCATCATGATTTTCCTTTTCATGGTATTTATTTTAGGTTTGTTTTTGACGTCAAATAGGTTATGTTTTTAATGGATTGGTTTATCTTGTGTGTTTAAATCATCCAGTGATCTATCTACCTTATCTTAAGTTGCAACAAATTAACACATGGTATTTATTTTTTGCTTTTTTAATAAGTGAATATTTTTTAATTTTATACATGGAAATGTGGTGTTTACAAATTGGCCTATGATAAGCTGCATTCTTAAGTGCAGTGTAGACTTTAGCGTTTGAGAATTAATATATGATGCTTAAAGCGATCTGAAGTACTGAGCTAACGTCGAGGCAGGGAGGGTAGAGTGATGGCACTTCATTCCGTTGTACGATTGGCCAGCCATTCATCACCTTTTGATGGGCGTTTATTCCTAGGTGGACTGGTTTCCTCTTTCTGAAAAAGACTTCCCTCTTTAGTTAAACTTAAACGTAAGTTAAACAATGACTAGTGCATAACATATTTAAATTCTGCGACGTAGTGCACCTCAATTCATCCAGGCAGTGTATAAGAATTCCGGACAGCTAAGGGGCTCTTAGAAAATCTATTTGAATTTATCGCTATTGTGCATGGATTGTAAATATTGAGCCCTAGATTTTCATAAATTTTTCACTTTTAAAATATTTTCCTAAGTCAATCGTACACTGCTGATAGGAGGGATTCTTTTTTTTCCATTGAGCCAAACCGCTGCTGACCAAAAAAAATTTTTCTCATCAATTTTAGCACCAATGTCGATGAATTGAATTCATCTATAATTACGTTCATAATTAGCTAGAAACTCATGAAATGCATTAATTTTGTAAGATCGATGATGACAAATTTTTTACGATGCCAATCTTTACTTTATGGTATGGTTTTTTGTCCAAAATTTTTATTTAGGTTTGATCATATCGTGGGTTTGAAGAATATAATGGAGAAATATCGTAAGTAAGTCTTTTCATATTTGTTATGCCATCATTCCTTCTCTTGTTTGTATAATTGAAAAAGTGAAAACATTGTTTTACTTATCATGACTCGTGATTGCATGTGTGTCATGGACATTTGAAAATAAATGTCAACATGTTAGACGCAGATATTCGAAATGGACAGTGGATAGAGTAAACAGCTCTTTTGGTAGTTTATCTAATTTATGTTCAAATGCAAGTGCAGACCTATCCTCAATGATTAGTATCTCAAGTTAATCCACGTTGATCTCTTCCCCGCAATCTAGAATTGACTATATTTCAATTATGGGAATAAGCAACACACTTTGATTTTTGCCATAATTTTAAATTGTGAAAAGTAGTCTCAAGATATTGGTTTGTTCCGTTTAAATCATTAATGATTTGAATAAATAATTATTATTTGAAATTCTGAAATACGGCGTAACACCGAATTGGATATTTCTACTGCTGGATGCTTACTCTCACGCAAATAATAAAAGTTTTATTCCCATGATAACCCCATTTTAGGAAACAATTTATTTGTCGCTTTAGACTTTTTAATCGTATTTTATTTAACAGTCCAAGTTAGTTTCAAATAACTTATTGAGGAAAAGCTGTTCATGTTTTCGTAATGACCGTAGAAACAGAAACAGCGTAAATTATTAGTATTTATATTAAATTTCCAAATAGTCTTGCTCACTTCATTTTGCACCACATGTCTATTCTTTCCATCCAATTTTTTTAAGGAATTACATTGATTACTCTAAGATGTCATTGTGGTGGGTCTATCGAAATGCTCTCCCTCCACCATTCCTTTCTTTCCTTGAATTCCCCCAGCAAGCACCATTCCACCCCTACCAAGAAAAGCAAGAATGCACGCTTGTTCACATTAATTCAAATCGCTATACATGCTATTGTAAACCCATATCTCTTATGACTCCCAAAACCACGATTAATCGTCCTTCATTGGTGATGATTTAGCGATCAATATTGAATGACGATGAGCTGCATTAACTTAAAATGGCTTCCTCCTAATGAACAATGCTTTGCTAACGAAATTCTTTAATTGTCGTGGGGCCTTTTTTCCAACGCTAAGTAATCGTTTGCGATAATAGAGTATTTACTCTTAAACGCGTGTTACTCTTCTCTCAAAAGATATCTTTTATTCGAAATGCTTTTAGTCTGATGATAACCCTTATTTTTGCTAAATTTTAACACTTCCTCCGTGGAGTTCAGGTTTCTGCGCATGCGCACGTACCCCATCCCTCGAGAGGCAAACGTGAGTCAGAAGACTGGGATGAGTCGATGCCTCCGGCACTACTCGTCTCTTCATGCTCGAGATTTGTTGTTTTGAAAGTCGCGGGGAGCATTCCAACTCCTATCTCGGAGCACATATATTCCGTCGCACCATGATCAGGTACAATTTATATCTTTTATTTTGGTGTAGGATCCGCGACTGTGTCTTCTGAAGGAGGCCCAACCGTTGAAGAATTCACTTCACGCGCTTTCACGCACTGACCTACCCCATCATTCCTTTGTCGGATGCGTCGTGTGAATGCCCTTCAAAAGTCATCAAGCTTGAGTTCACGTGGGGTGCAAAAAGGGGGATTTTTTGGTTCAGTAGCAGCGTTATGTTTTTTTGATATTTATATAAATGCAATATTTATGAGAATACGATTACCCAACTAAATAGAACCAACCTAAAGTGCATATGTAATTAAATATCCGTTTGGCCTTTATGTAAATAGAACGTTAATGAATGCATTTATTTCTTCGACAGTGATTTGTCTGATTATTTAAGCGATGAATCCGGTGAAATGGGCAGATTTGTAAACCACCTGCTGGATGCGTGGGAATGAGGAATCGCATTTATTGATTTCCTCCCTGAGCTCCAATCTGGAGCCAATTCCTCGAAATGGCTCCAGTTGTGACGGCGAGGGGGATGGGGGTAGGAAGATTGGAATAAGGGAGGTAATTCAGTGGCGCGACGGCTTTCCTTGTGTCGCAACAAAAACATCGCTCGTGGCCATGTTCTGTGCTGGTCTGGAGAGACTCTAGATTTTTCTTACTTTTTGAAGCGTTTTCTCTGCTTATCATCTCATTAAATATTCACAGGTAATCTGAAACGATAGAAGTCTACATTATATTACGCTATGCGTCATATTCTTTAAGCATGTTTTCGACGTCGGCTAAGTTATATGATTTTCATGAAATCGTAATCCAGTCTATACATATCTTTTTATATTATTCTTACCTTAAGATTAAACAAATTTAAACTTTTTTGTTCAACAAGGGGCGTTACTTGAACGATTTATGTTGAAACAAGTCAACTCTATTCCGTTGTCCAGTTGATTTGGCATTCTTCTACCTGTCGTGTAATCCTAGGTTGATTTGCCTTACCTCTCTATTTTAAATTCTAACTTTCACCATTGCATTTAAATTCTTCGGCGGGGGTAGATTGCAATTGACACAGGCCGTGTGTGAAAATTACAGAAACGAGTACATCCTTAGAAATTGTGTGAATGAATCGTTCTCGTGAGTTCATATCGAATATCAACGCAACCAACGCGAAGCAAAATGGGTAAGAAGATGATTCTTTCTTTATAAACGTTTTACAACTTAATCGTTCATTGAGATAGTCTGCTGCTAATCAATCACAATATTCTTTTTCAGTTAAATGTCAATGACTATCAATATAATTTAACATTAGTGCCTTACAATATTTTCTAGAATTATATGAAATGCTTGAACTCTATCAATACGTACTTTTTGTGATATCCAATCTGACCCATTTGACTGTTTTTTGGTTTTCATTCAAGAATATTAATTTAGGTTTTATCTTATGGCGGATATGAAGAAGATAAAGCAGAAATATCGTAAGTAAATCTTTCCAAAAATGTGTCGCCTTCATTCCTTTACTTGTTAATGTTAAGTTTAAAAAGTAACCGCATTCATTGCCGCAGCAAGACTTTTCGTTCCATGTGCCACATGAAAATTAGAAAAATAATAGGTGCATGGTAGAAATAATTTTTCTAAACCATCGGTGGATAGTTGAATGAGATTAATTTACATACTTTTTGCCAGCATTTGATTGTTTGTTTTAATATTCCAGCTATTATTTTCATGGTGATTACTATGTTATGATAATCTACCAGTGGTGAATTGATAACTAATTTAGGGATGGAATGAATCTGAAGGGAGTTTATAATTAGTTTGTGAGCATACATTTAGTACAAAGACGGTTTTCTGCTGAGCGTCTTTGTCTATTGGGTAGAAAATATTTAGAGATAACTGCAAGACACTTTTCTTTCATCGATTTATTAATAAAAATTATTAACATTATGAAATTGTGGATATACGTTTTTGGTAGCGAATGAAGTGTACGAGTACATCCAGTTAATAACGTGTAAACACAATACTTTTTTAGTACAGTTATGCGAATTACTGACCATACCCCGTCAGCTAAAATTTTAACAGCAATATATTCCGATTTCGGCTTACATTCCAATTTAGTCGGATTTGACCTTTAGCTATTGTATGATTTGTATAATTTACCAGCGTTTTTTATGAAGACGCCGACGGTTGAGCAGACGCTTCGCGTAGAAAAAAGCGAAATTCAATAGCCTCGGATCAATTTTATTGTTGTAAACTATGAAAGTGGTCAGTTTTTCAATAATCTGTTCGACGAAATTGGAGGGATTGGAACAATTACTTAAAAAATTATCCTTCAAATTGCATCAGCTCGTTTTTTCAGTTTTCGGTTATCATTTTGTCTGGCTATATTGAATCGCATTCAAATTTAATTCCAGCATCCGAGGAGATTCATTTGAAGAGACTGAAGATCAAATTCATGAAGAAATAGATCACCACCGTTTGAAAACTCCAAAAAAGGAAAGAAGTTAACCGTATTGCGGGCTTATCCGATTTCAAAACCCATTCATTTGCATTAAAACTGTAGAAGAAAAAACAAAACTGCTTCGAGAAAATCAATCCAAATTCGTAGGGTAATTAAAATCGATTACCAGATTCCTAAAGGATTTGGTCGTGAATAAAACTGAAATGAAACAATGTAAAATATGATCCCAGCTCTAATGATTCCATTACGAGTTTTATGCATCATTCAACCTTTCATAATTCCAACTGCATCCTTGCTAACTTCCCATTAATATGTCATTTTGAGTCGCATTTAATTGTTTGAACTTTTAAAAGATCCGTGATCCACGAAAATTCACTTTTTGTCTTCATTCACGACACACTGATTTAGGATTGAACAGTGGATAACATTTTGGAGTCTCTGCACCGAATTTTTCAAATAATCCATGCAAACTATTTTTAACAAGTTCACTTAACGCCTGATGAAAGAGGTCGACTTGACGATGATTGTGGAACTGAGTAGAGATGCATATCTTCTTAACAAGAATGTTAGAACTGGTTTTCAAATTCGACCGTTTCAAGGAGCACGACTTTGATTTGAAAATGACTCTGACGTTGAAAGTGTTTTTTAATGGAGAGAGGATAAGGGTGAAATGACAAAGCTCAATTCTCTTGATCCCCTGAATAATGGTGAATGAATTTTAATGATATAATTGGCGACAGAGTGGCTTCGGGAGCTGCGATAATAGGTTATCTTGTGATTCTCAGCGGCTCTGACCACACTCAACATTTGCCACCTGTTGCCCCCTGATCACCTTAAGGAGAAGACCAAGAAAGGGTCAGGGGAGTGATTTCACCCCATTAGGGTGAATGCTTCGCACATCGATCCCTTAGTGAACGTCCTTGGGTACTCCATTTTAAATGCCACGGTAGGTAGATTCCGCTGGTATGACTAGATCCGTTTGGCCATGCGGGCAATTTATGGCAGCAGGGAATTTATGAAATAACGCTGGCATCGCAAACTTAATGAAGTGAGGTTTAACATTTGTGCTTTTTTAAATGCTCAGAAATTCAGAGTATATTGAACATACATTGAACAGGATAGGGATGTTGGACGGGATGAAGGGAGGAAGAAAGTACACAGAGCTGAAGAGGGATCTGATGTAAAGTAGGATGTTGTGCTTTGCTTGGAGTCACAAATTATTTCATTAGTAATTATGTCCATCCAAAAACCTACCTTAACGGGTAGATTACAATATGATGATGAGTGACCATATTCACAGGAAACATAATTCATTAGTAAAATCAAATGCCTTCTCTAAATTTTGGAAAAATAGCTTCATATTTTACACAGTTGGCTTGATTCCCAACTAATTCTTTCCCGGCGGGAAAGGAAGGTTTACTGCGTTGCAACTTTAGGATTGATCTGATCTCCCAACCAAAGTCCTCTTAATCATAATTTGAGAACTACACGAAGTACATGCTTGATAGATTTTCGCAATAAATATTTGGAAAATATACAACAACACGTGGGGAAGTTTTCCACGCATTCTGTGCATGTGGTAAGCTGGGTGCTATTATATGTTGTCTGGGAATAGATGGTGACTCTTACAAACTAAAACAGATATTTTCCAAGCAGTAAGTTAATACTATAAACCCTGGGAATCACACAAGGTAATTATGAAGTTGATCCCTAACAAATTAGTCCTTGAAGTATTGAACACCCTAATTCTATACAGAATTTAAAATTTCACCGTAATTTTGTTGAAGGGCTACAGTGTCTACCTGACTTCATGGCCATGAATTTCAATGAAGTGGAGCCTGATATCATCCAATGCAAAGTGATTCGCAGTTATATTAATTCGTGAAAAGCATAAAAACTGATTTCAAATGTGCACGTTATTGACGAATTGGCTAAACCATTATTTTGCATCCCTGGTTATGTGTATAATATGTCAAGGCAATAATTTAATAAATTTTACATTGAAATGAGTACTGATGTAAAATAATGTTTCAAAACTAAGGAGGTCATGACATTGAAATGAATTAATTAAAAGGATATCAATCCGTTTTTACGATTTCCATTAATTCATTTCACAGATCCGATTAGATAATTTCTCTAACAATTTAGTATTAAATTGTATTGGAAACCCTGAATTCATCACACTTGTATGTATTACGGTTAATTTTATTTTAAAGAATAGCAATTAGACACTCCAAGATTCTATTAACTGAGATCGGAATGCAGTAAATAAGAAATGCAAATGCATTACATTATTACTGATAATATATGATTTGTTTTTATTGCTGCTCTCTCCAATCAAGATGCTTTCTATCATGTAAAATTGCACACTTATATTTTTTTACTCAAAATTAAAATAGATTAATTAGTGTAGAAGTAGAAACATAACTAAAAGAACTAGCCATAAATCAAACAGTTTGAGCATAGGATGCAAATTAGTAGAAATGTTGAAATAGATAGCTTCACACATGTGGCAGGAAAAGTTTAATTTAATTTAAGCTTGAAGAATAATTCCAATTGAACATTAATTAGTGTAGGCTTCTTGGTTGTACCTTGGAAAGCTCGAGAAAAGCCCTCGAAGTATTTCCGGTACTATTCTGTTATTTAGGAGTTTGATAAGGAAAACGTCCCCTTCTTTGGTTTTTTTGCGACTGTGTAATTGTATCCTGAGACCTTTTCTTCATTAAGAGAGAGAATTGATTTTTGAGGCTCGGTGTAGGCGTTCGAACTATTATTCATGGCCACTGTTTGCGAGAGGTCATTTCTCCTTTGAGGAGTCTTTTTGTTGATTGATATGTCCTCCTTTATCAACTTGCACCGCTCATTAGACGCTGATAACTCATTTAAGCATTAATAATAATGATAATAATTACTTTACTTACATAAAAATGCAGATAAAGAGGTAAAGGAAAGCCATTTGTTTGTTTAGCTTGAAACACTCTAATGATATGGGATTCACTGTTATTACGCATAAAATATATTACTCAACACCATAAAAGTTGTGCTCATTTAATTGTCTCATAATGGTTGGTGTCGGCTCATTTAGGTCCCTGGAATTTATCAACCCAGCTAAACTACCAGCTGGAGGATTAGGAAAGTAAAATAAGAATTATCGGTTACTTGTCCTTTTAAATGGGTTTTTAGAGTCACAGGGTTAATAGTTGGCCTTCGCCAAATCTGAGAGAGAGAATTCTGGGAATATATTTTGTTCCGATGAACCTCTTTAGTGGGTTTTAAATGAAGAAATTCAGCCTGGGTTTTGGACCTTCTTGAAGGTTGGAGATTTAAATAATTTTTATGAGTTGTTTTTAAATTTTCCTGCACCACTATTCAACAGGTAATTATAAATAACGCCATTACATAATATTTTGAAATACTTAACCAATTTGTAGCTTAGTTTTTAATATTATTTGCGTCTTATGATTGACGAAGAGACATAAATAGTTTTACGCGCCACAATTCCATTAAAACGGAGGCTGGCTTTTAAAATTCAAATTTCTTGTTTACTCGTTGCATTACCCTAGACATGTGTACATCATAGTGTACATAATAGATCGCCATTGAATTGTAGGGAGTCAGAGGTCGTGAGAGTATATCTGGTGGCTCAAGGCCTTACCTAGCTATAAAGAATTTATCTTTGACGTTACTGTCACTTATGGCGTACGTCTACGTTCCGGAAATGACGATTTGAAAAAATTGGTTCGTAGTACACAAGGGCACCTTGACCCTTGACCTTGGAACCGTGGAAGTATTTAACGGATATTTGCGGGAGCTCGATACATTTCTTAATGAATTGCATGTAGATACCCCTGAGTTAAAATGTAGAGTTTCTACCGTAGGTCTTAATTATTGATCAATCTTGGTGTATTCAAAGCTTTCGCATTATTTATGTTGGTTCCTGACACCTGTGGATCATTTTCTATCCGAACCGTACCTCAGTAGCAATCCGTAGTGATTTAATTCCAAGATTGATTTAGTAATCGCATTATTTGGAGTTCTATACCAGATAGGAAACCTAAGCGAAATTTCCCAGCTGTCATTTTACACTTACTGCCGTTATTTTGAAATATAATTAAATGTCTGGAAAAATTCCGCAATTATTTTCTTGGAAACTAAGTATTCTTTTGCAAACGCATGGTATCGTGGATGGTGGAAAATGATTTTCAACTAATTTACGATTCTAGTCACTCCCTGCCTAAGTAGTTCCTTTGTCGTTGATTGAATTACCAGCTCTTTAATTCCTTTTAAAAGTAATGCGTAACGTTTGCAATAATATATAGATATTTTTTTTATTTGCAGCGGTTAGATTTGGAAATCAAAACAAAATATAAAATACCTGGCCTTATTTCCTTTGTACACGAAAATTGTACGGTAAACTACAAAAAAACCCGGTACCTAAACAATAATTTGGTTCACTGAAGTATGCAAATTGTATATTCATAGTTAGTTTGAACATTTCAGAGGTATATATTTGAATCCCATATGAGGAAATGCTAAACAGACGCTCAAATGTAAAATCAGTATGAATATTTGCTATGAATGAATATTCCTTCCTCCTCCGTAGTTTAGCCTATTTAACCATCTGTGCAAATTCATCATTTCAAATAAAATGATATTTCAGTACTTCTTAAGGTTGGTGGTATAATTTAGCATTTGGAGTTCACATTTTAAAAAAATCTAATATGATAAATGAATTTAGTATTTAAAAAAATGAATATTGTATTTTCCACTGATTTTGCTGCAAATTATTATGCTCTATTCGACCGTCGGCTAATCGTTAGATTCAGCCGCTTTTAGCTCCCAGAATTGTATAGAAAATTGAATGCGCCCGAAATGGAGAAAATCCTTAGGAATGAATCATTTTTGTCGACGTCCTTCGTTCCTTCTTCAATGGAGGAATTAAGATCAGTAGTTTATCAGAGCAATACATTTTTTTGAAATACCACTGCTCCTTTGTCAGGTAAAGGAGTTCTGACAGTATAACCGATGTTCAGCTTTGCTACGGTCGACTTGTGCCATCTGGAAGAACGCAGAGCTTTCAATTTTTTACTTTAACAAACATACACGAACAGAAGTACCCGATTTCGCCTTAGCTCCGTGCATCAAGTGAATGTTTTTGAATGCATCAAGCATATTCGCATTTGGGGTGCAGGAAGATTATTTGTTTATTTCAATGCGGATCAGCAAATTTTCTGCGTGTTTCATGAGTTGTGACGCTAACTCGAAATCACAAATGAGTTCTGACACCAACACATTTCATACATATGCATCTAAGGTATGTGTTTTCCGCGCATTGTTGATTATCTATTTTTTACCTTCATTCAATTGAAGATTAATTGAGAGATTATTTATTTAGTTGCATCGAAATCACAGAGATTAGCAGCTATAGGTTCCCCGAGTTTTTCAAACCTGCCCGGATGCATCGGGAGGGTCATTAATATGGATTACCTGCCTGCGTCCCTGGATTCCAGGAATTAGCTCGGGGTCCAATTTAGATGCGGATAGGGAAAGAGGCATCTGGGTGGAAGTTCAGTTGCGTGAAGGCCTCCCTGGCGCGTGCATCGGAAATTTCTCCTATCCTAGTTCTTGATGTAGGTCAGCAATGTTTTCACTTGCATGCGTTTGCTGTACATATCATCTCTCTGCTGATAAACAGGTAATCCGGGTTGATGGAATTAATTGGTATTTTTCCATATTCGACGAGATTTTTTAAAACTCTTGGCACCGAGGGAATGAAAGTTTTTTTTCGATGTTTTCATAGTGCCTTCCGTATGATTGACATCACGCCAAACATACACTCAGAGTATTTTTTGTAATTCTCCGAAAAGTAACGCAACTTGCATATTTTATTTGGCTTCATGACTCGGCGCTATATACCCGGGTGCAGTTTCGACGCTGTATTTGAAAATTGAAATTTCATGCATAATTTAAGCATATTTACTCAGATCTTGGGCTGTATTGGAATTTTGAGTGATTGGATTGAAATTTGGGGTCACCATATAGACGAGAGTGTCGATCCGTTGGCCCTCAGGCTAGTCATTGACAGCTTTGATCTTGGCAGGGCATTCCTGGACTCGTTGATTTCCTTCCGGAAGTGAGCCACCCGAAAAATGATGTTGTATCTTACTTAACATCCAATTCTGAGGACGAGATTATAATCAAGGCAATAACTGGAACCTCCCTTTCTCATTACCGTCGCTCGGTTTTGAAAACAGTTGTGTGCAATTATAAGATGACTAAAAGAATTGGCCCAGAGGCGTGGTTTTCGATATCATGGGATTGATATGCAATTATTTGAAGAATAATTGCATGAACTTGGTGCATTTTTAATTAGATGATTTTTTTAATTACTGGAGTGAGGGCGAGGTCTAATTTTCTTTACTTATTACTGACAAATATTACTTCTTAGGCATGTCGTTCGGTTGCCAATTGGTTGAGGCACCTTCCTTAAATCCGTTTCTTCGCTATTAAAATATAAATTATTGAATTTTGTGTGAGATATTTTTCAGGTCCCTATTACCTGCTTTGATATTTCTACTCCAAAGATACAAGCGAATTATTTAGCTGGTGCACGCAGCAAGATTGGGGCGCCGTAAATCATTTCAGCTCAAAGGGTCGTGCAATCCATACAATTTTTGATTTTTTGGAGATATCCTTTTAAATTCACAACGTACGCATGAAGTAATTATGTAGGGGCCTAGTTTATGGGAAATAAATAGTTTTGCGGATTTTTATTTAATTTTTAGCTCTTAATTAAATTCCATCATTTTTTATGCATAACTATTTATAACTGTTTGAAATACGTATGAATAAGAAATAGCCAGAAAAGAATTGATAAGACTTCTCTCACCCAGGCGGAAATAAATGTTAGAAATAATAAGCAAAAATACTTCATATTTATGCATATTGTACATGCAGATGTAATGAACACGAAGCTCCCACTCGTAGTAGTAGTAGTTTTGAGGGGAGGCGACCGACAGCTAAGGTCAATTGCGCCATAGGGGATGGACAGGTAAGGATGAAGGGTGGAGAGAAACCCGGCGTCGGCATTAGACTACTCTTTACGAAAAGCGCCAAGGGGTCCGCAGTTTTACGTCCCATCCGACGGACGGCGTACTCACTCAAAGTGCCGTCCACAAAGCACCTCAAGTAGGGATCGAGATACCTCTGAAAAATATTCAACACCGCCGGGATTCGAACCCGCCCCCTCAGGGTGGGAAGCCAGTACGTCAGCCACCGCACCATCTCGATCCCAGCTCCCACTCGAATCATTTAAACGTCTGTGATGATCTATGAGAGCAGCCAGTGGCCTTTCGGTGGCAACGTATTTTTCCTCAAGTATATCCACATTTGTGGTCATATCTATGGTTTTTGTTTCTCCGCCGCGGTTCCTTTAATTAATTAATGGATGCGGATAAACATTGTAATGTCGAAAAACGAGTTGCATTGTTTTATGCGATAAATCTGATGCGTTTGTAAAAAAAAGAATAATTATGTGTCACAAATCTTGAAAGCAACTGAAATGAAATTGAAACGAATATTCTTGTGTTATAAAAATCAGCATGAGTAGGCTTTCCTCTATTTCATGGAATTTACTGAGCAAAATAATGTTGCTAATCCTTTATCAACCGTTCCCCTCACTCTTTCCCGTTTATCCCCGTTGCTAACTTTTAAAGCACTGGGGAAAGATCTATAATTATTTGATCACTCTAAGTATCCATTAATATTTTAATAGATCGATATTACTTATCAAGATGAAGTTTTACGAGAATAGAAACCCTCCGAAAAGATATGCTGAAATTGTAATATGTTTATAAAACTCTTAGTCATACTTTCCTTAGATATAATTAGCAGCATATTTTTTAAGGGATTTTTTTCAAATAAGATGGCAGAAACCGTATTTTAGGTTCACTATGGCTGCAGATCAGTGGCTGCTGACTTCTACTTCTATGGGGTCATCTTACTTCCATGGGGCCTTCCTTGAAAATGTGTAAGTAATATGCAATCTTTTTTCTCATCTCATACACCTCTTGAAAGTTTGCTTCATTAAATTTAACAGTCAAAAATAGGTTGATTCATGTACCCATAAGTTGATGCATGTAATTTTTGTAGTAAGCTTGGTAAAATGGAAAATTATACTTTCAAGACGTTTTATTCGAATGTTTTTCTCTATGGATAATTGTACTAAATATTGCGGGTTAGTTTATCTGCATATTTTCAACTATAATTGCATAGATGCAATATATATATATATATATATATAGAAATATATATAAATAAATATATATATAAATATAAATAAATATATATATATATATATAAACATATATAATATATATATATATTTATATATAGCTATATATATAAACATATATATATATATAATAGATACATATATATAAAATATATAATTGCATAGATAGACATGTTTTAATTCTTTAACATTAGTAAAATTCGTGTACCTTCAATAAAGTTGGCACTTCTCTTTTCTCATCTCCTTTACCTCTTGAAAGGTTTGTTCTTAAAATTCAACAGCCAATAATAAGTCAAAGGATGTACCCATTTAATTTTCAATAAGCTTGGTAAAATGGAAAATAATACTTTTAAAACATTATGTACCGTTGTTTTTCTTTTTGAGTAATTGGAATAATTATGGCAGATCAGTTTATCCATATTATTTCAGCATTAACTTCATAGAAAGATGAATGTCTTTTATATATTTAAAAACATAATTTGTATACCTTAAAAAAAGTTGGTATGTTCTTTTGCAAATGATCTTTAATTGTTTATTGAGGAAATATATCATTATTTTTCCAAAAACTTGCCGGTTTTAAGGCATCGGGTGGTAGGTAAGTGAGTGGTACTTGTCATTGAAATCTCTTGCTAAGTTGTTTGATGATGGAGTCAAGACGAACACTGACTATTCCTTATTCACTCGGTAATTTTAGTGAGGTCTAACGGCGATTAGATTTGTATTCTTTCCAATGTATTTTATAGAATAGGTTTTATCATTGAATTTCCTTATCACTTATTTAAAGTAAACTTACGATTAATCAAGTGTTATACCTGCATTGATTAATTTATAATCTTTTTGACAAGTCGTAATATTTGGATCACTATACTCCAGAATCAAATGGTGATATCTTTAAAATTCCTTTCTTTACATTGCACAAGAATATTATGATTCTGTTGAACCAATATGTCTTTCCAACACGTATCCGATTTAATTCATGGTTTTTTCCCGTTTAAATCATTAATGTTTGGAAAAAATAACTATAATTCAAATTTCATGATTCGGTGGAACCCAGAATGGAATACTTCTACTGCTGGGTATTTTCGGGTATCCATTTTTCGGTAACCAATTTATTTGTTGTTTTCGACTTTTTTAATCGTATTTTATATAAAAGGCCAAATTAGTTTCAAATAACTTCTTGAGGAAAAGCTGTTCATTATGTTGGTATTGAACGTGGAAACACTAATTATTAGATACTTGACCTTTCCAAAAACGTCGTAAATTATTTTGAGAGGAGGATCACCATTTAAGGTTCATATGGACGCACAGAATGTTTGACACCAGCATATTACATATGCAACTCAGGAAGAACACAAGTCTACACTACAATACGCTATGCACATAATATATTATTGCTCACTTCGTTTCGTACCACATGTCTATTCTTTCCATCCAATTTTTTTAAGGAATTACATTGATTACTCAAAGATGTCATTGTGGTGGGTCTATCGAAATGCTCTCCCTCCACCATTCCTTTCTTTCCTTGAATTCCCCCAGCAAGCACCATTCCACCCCTACCAAGAAAAGCAAGAATGCACGCTTGTTCACATTAATTCAAATCGCTATACATGCTATTGTAAACCCATATCTCTTATGACTCCCAAAACCACGATTAATCGTCCTTCATTGGTGATGATTTAGCGATCAATATTGAATGACGATGAGCTGCATTAACTTAAAATGGCTTCCTCCTAATGAACAATGCTTTGCTAACGAAATTCTTTAATTGTCGTGGGGCCTTTTTTCCAACGCTAAGTAATCGTTTGCGATAATAGAGTATTTACTCTTAAACGCGTGTTACTCTTCTCTCAAAAGATATCTTTTATTCGAAATGCTTTTAGTCTGATGATAACCCTTATTTTTGCTAAATTTTAACACTTCCTCCGTGGAGTTCAGGTTTCTGCGCATGCGCACGTACCCCATCCCTCGAGAGGCAAACGTGAGTCAGAAGACTGGGATGAGTCGATGCCTCCGGCACTACTCGTCTCTTCATGCTCGAGATTTGTTGTTTTGAAAGTCGCGGGGAGCATTCCAACTCCTATCTCGGAGCACATATATTCCGTCGCACCATGATCAGGTACAATTTATATCTTTTATTTTGGTGTAGGATCCGCGACTGTGTCTTCTGAAGGAGGCCCAACCGTTGAAGAATTCACTTCACGCGCTTTCACGCACTGACCTACCCCATCATTCCTTTGTCGGATGCGTCGTGTGAATGCCCTTCAAAAGTCATCAAGCTTGAGTTCACGTGGGGTGCAAAAAGGGGGATTTTTTGGTTCAGTAGCAGCGTTATGTTTTTTTGATATTTATATAAATGCAATATTTATGAGAATACGATTAC